>NC_135623.1:64490790-64806207 GCF_053574225.1 Canis aureus | reverse complement strand
ACAACTTTTGGACTAAATGACACAACACAGTCTTACTTTGTTTAGCTACAGCTTCAGAGCAATCATCCGTTATTTTCTACATAATAGAGCAGTCATACTAGTATCAATCACATTTTTTTTCCTTATACTACATTTCCCAGCAGGATGATACCGCTGAGTGAACGATTCATGCAAAGCATCATATGGCTAAGGAGTTTATGTTTTGCTTGTAACCTAATCTTTGAATTGGAAAACCTTGAGTTACGGTGCCCAACTTTGTCAACAACCCTCACTGGAAGTTTTCTCATGTGACAAATTAAACTACAAGAAGTACTTCAAAGTAACCTCATCTGCAGTTACGTTAGGGATAGGGTTTGATAACTAAGATTTAATGGGGTGATATATAGGGAGGATTTAAATGTAAAGAACAGTAGAAATGGGCCATAGGGGATTGTAACAGGGAGTAGGAGATGATATGAAATATATGAGAGGGTTTTAGGCAGAGGTAAATGTTATTCATGTGAAAATGGCTTGCAAGTCACATAAGCACTCGATACATTTCCATTCCCAAGGGGAGTTCAATTCCCAGATGATAATAATTCATCTTCAGGATTAAGGTAAATGAAAAGCAGTGTGAATATAGGCTGCTATTGAAAGCTTTTAAGCTACTGGCTGCATTAAGCACTGAGCACAGATTATATCACCTCGCTAGGATTTTAGTAAGGAATATGATTAATCTAGGTACTTGTAAATATTAGAACACAGTGTCTGAATATATTATAATGGTATGTACAACTTTAATCTCTATCATTGTCACAGTCAGCATTATATTTGGAAATATTGGGCCATTACAACAATTCCTTAGTGTAGAATTAATTTCAATAAATTAATATTGGTTGGCAATTTTGAAATTTATTAATTATAAGATTCTCTACACCAGTACTTTAGATGTGTTAAACTCTACAACAAGAATACTTGAATGAACAAGTTATATAAATATATAATGTGAATGTAAATTAATGATATTAGAAAAATACAATGACTGTAATTCACAATACACAGGCTTTAGAAATATTGTAAAATGTAGCCACTTGTACCTAAATATTTGAAATGATATGTAAATGCTTGAGAAGTTGTTTGCCTATTTTGGAAGTAGAGGAGTGCAGTCATTCCTGTCCTGTGACTGAAGACAGGTCCTCTCCCAATAAGCTCATCCTTTTCCGATGAGCATGCAGCGTAGGAGGCATGGGCTTATATCAGTGAGGGAGGAAAGGGACACCTGCGTAGCCAGTCACATCAGCCAAATCAACCCTGGCAATCAGTGGGGTGACAGATGTGACAGCCAGATTGCCTACACCAGAAACTAATATCACACCTTATGTTAACTAAGTGGAATCTAAATAAAACGTTTTTAAAAAATAAAAAGATAAAAAATGGAAAAAAATAGAGGAAAGGACCTTAAAATGGTAAAAATATGTTCTTACATATAAGCAATTGAGTATGGTATTGTAAACTTTGAAAATAGAACATATTCTGACAATATAGGAAAATTAATTAACTAGTCTTCATTCACTGGCTGTTTTTATTATTTTATATATATATATATATTTTATTTTTAAGTAGGCTCCACAACCAACATAGGGCTTGGTTAGACCCAAGACCCCTGAGATTATGAGTACATGGTCTAACTGACTGTGCTTCTTTGCTTCCTATTTTTTAAAGAATGGAGAATGCCTATTTCAACAGGGCAGATATGGATTTTGTATTGATTTTTTGTTTTAAATATTTATTTGAGAGTGCACACATGAATGGAGGGAGGAGCTGAGGGAAAGAGAAAATCCAAGCGGACTCCCAGCTGAGCATGGAGCCCGTGGGGACTGGATCCCAAGAATGTGAGATCATGACCTGAGCTGAAATCAAGAGCTGGATGCTTAACTGACTGAGCCACCCAGGAGCCCCAGGGCAGTTGTATAAATTTAATGAGCTCATATAAGTGAACCTCATTAATGTCTATAGAGGCTAGGAACATAATATAAATAGATGAGCAAAGTCTGTAAACAAGTACAGGTGAAGCCAAATGCAACAGTCATCAATTAATTATAATTTCTACACTCAACCAATATGATATAGGTAAAATAATTAGGAATAAGAACAGTCCGTAGTTAAAGATAAGGTGTGTTTATGATAGCCAGGGTGAAAATTTAATCCTGATAGTTATAAGCTATGTGCTTGAATCAAAAAGAATCAAATAAAAACAAATATTTCAGAAAAAAATGAAATAAATCAGTAAATTAAAAAAATTCAATTTTTTAATTTAACCTTCACTGAAAATCATTCAATAGAGAAGCTGTACTAAAAACATTTAATGCAGAGTGAACAATTCCTATGTCTTTTGAAAAATCTCCAAACCTATTTATTTAATATCTGTCACAGACTTTTACGTATCAGTAAGCTTAGTGTGAAATAAAATGCACTTAGGATAATCAGACTCATGTCAAGGTTAACCGTGCTTGATAAGCATTTATTATTTTATGAGCTTTTATTATTTATCATAGATTCTAATATTCATAGTCTCAATTTGGTCAATGACATTGTCACACCCCGTGAAGTAACTTGTTCCATAAATCTTTACATTTGTTGACCCAGAATATACTGAAATTATGCGCCTCATGATTTCCGTATCTGAAGGCTGTATTTTTAAAATAACACCCTTTTCAATGTCATTAAATAGATCTGTGTCTCACACATTGCCATTTTTGTACAATAGTAAGACTTGTTATCTAACAAGATGCCACGTGACCTGAATGTCATCAAACTGACAGGTTTACAAAAATCCTAAGCAACTGGGCATCTCTTTTGCCTACAAAACAAAACAACACTCAAAGCTTTCTTTGTTTGATTTATTGCGCATATTTTGTCTGCAAGGCATTATGTACCTTCACTGGAATATTCTCATCTCATCTCATATTACACAATGCCAATTTGCCTAATTTATTTGAAGATAAATTAGGCAAGTGATGATGACATCTTATTTATATTACTTCAGGCATGCAGGCTAAATAAGCTTATAGACAGTGACAGTGCTGAGTATAAAATCTCAATGACACTCTTAGAAAATCTGCACTGATATTTTGTTGGTGGTGTTCAGGAGAGTTCTAAAGTTAGAACTCACTTTAAAATTCTGTAATTCCAGAGGCCTTAAACTTGGTGAATCCTTTGCAAAATAATTGTGCACTTAGTTTCACAAAGAAGTTAGAATTATCATCGCTTGGTGATTTTCTTGCAATTCTTTGATACGGGAATTCAGTTGGAAAATAGGGTAAATGTGTGAAGCATTACTAAAATAAATGTGCTTTTCAAATGCACAGGTTCTGGGGTGAGGGGCTACAATGAGTTACCTTCTGAAAGTTTTATAAAATCTAATTTATGCCACACATTTTTATCAACTGTCTGCAGAGCCTAGATTGCACATTTGTGTGTCCTGTTGTCCTGTTTGTCCAGATATCTGATTTCTGATGATGAGATGAATATGCCAGAAAGAATGGGTCAGTTCCATTATTGTTCTGCCTCTTCATTTGCTTTACTTTTCAACTTAGTGCACATTTCCATACTTGTGTCACATATGAAATGTAACATTACATAGGAAGTGTTATTAAATATGATATTTCTTACCAAGTGCTCTTCTATTTCATGCAGTAAACTTGTGTGCCAATATGAGTATCTTTGCCCTAAATTGATCTATCTATCTATCATCTATCTATCTATCTATCTATCTATCTATCTATCTATCTATCTAATATATACCTTTAAACTAAACTCTGGTATAAACAATAATACAATTTTGGAAACATTCTTGCAATAGGAAATTTTAATAGAAAATAAATCATTAGTGAATAAAATATTTCCGTTTTTATCTCAAACATGTTTTTTAGTATTTTTTCAAATGTTTTGGAACAGGAAGTCAAAATATGTTTCTAGAGACAAGTTTTTTTTTTTTTTTAAGATTTAATTTATTTATTCATGAGAGACATAGAGAGAGAGAGAGAGGCAGAGACACAGGCAGAGGGAGAAGCAGGCTCCACGCAGGGAGCCAAACGTGGGACTTGATCCCGGGTCTCTGGGATCACCCTGGGCCGAAGGCAGGCACTAAACCGCTGAGCTACTGGGGCTGCCCCCAGAGACAGTTTGGATTCAGATGACTGAGAGTATTATAGAATAAACAATTATATAATTTTTATTACAATTTATAATAAAAATAAAAGCTCATGAAATAATTATGTAATTTAATTATATAATTCTTTATAACATTTCACTAAACTGAATATATTTATATATAGTACAGTTATATATACACACATACTAAAGACTATATATACATATATGTATACACACATACTATCGATATATATTACAACCAATATTGTGCAAATTACCATCATACTAATAGTAATATCAAAGTGTAGTTTTAGGAGTGTGTTTCAAAAGTGCAGAAAAACTGGGGGAAACAGTATGATTATGTTAAATTTAAGAAGTTCTAATCTTAAAAATTTACCCCCAAGATATTTTCAATACAATTAACTGATAAGGAGTATCGGAGACAGACAGACAGATGTTAATGAAACAAACCAAAAATAAACTAGAGCATAGTTTTACTTTTTTTTTTTTTTAAGATTGTATTTATTTATTCATGAGAGACACATAGAGAGAGAGGCAGAGACCCAGGCAGAGGGAGAAGCAGGCTCCTGGCAGGGAGCCTGACGTGGGACTCGATCCCAGGACCCCGGGGTCACGCCCTGAGACAAAGGCAGACGCTCAACCACTGAGCCACCCAGGCATCCCTAAGAGCATAGTTTTAAAAAGAACTTTCAGAGACAAGAAAAAGCAAAGTGGTGAGGTATGTTATGAAAAGCTGCTAATCCTCATTAGGTGTCCAGGAAACTTATCTTTTAACCAGAGAGAAATGTCATTTTGCATATACTACAATCGCAGAAGTTCAAAAGCTGCGTAATAACAAGATTTGGTAAGATTTGGAAGAGGAAGCTGTATACATTGTTAGTGCTCGTGTCAGCTTTACCACCCTTTGGAAAGCACTTTGGCCTCATTACCTATTAGAGTTGATTCCGCATGTACCTTGGGAGTCAGCAATCGCATGTATCAAAGCAACATTACATTGCCATTCGTTCAGAAGTTATTTAGGAAGAACCTGCCTTATACTTAATATTTTGCTACGATTTGTCATTTCTTTTTTATCTACCTTTTAATTCCTTCCATATTTCCGTGGCAACTGAACTAAATCTAATTTAAATACTTTTTGCAATGGCTATAATTTAAATGTGTGTGCGGCTGGTTACCTTCCCACGTGCGTGAACGTCAGTATTACTTCAAACTTATCTATTCAAATGGACGTTTACAAAATTCACAGTGAATAAGGGGTGTCATTGTAAGGAGAACAAAAAAAAATGTCTATAGGAAACAATAGGTATGTTCATTCATGGTTTCACTTATTAAATACTCACTGAAGAAAAAAACAAAGACAAAAACAAACGTGTTGCTAGCCTGCAGTTAACAATTCTCTACTTTCAGAAAGGCTGTAGCTTGGTGTGGGTAGAAGTAAAGAGGCTATACTGCGTGGCGGAGTAAAATAATTGCTGCACCAGGCATATACTCCAGGTAGGATAGGATCGCAGGCCCAGAACAACAAAGTGCAACTGGATCTCATAGCATAGCCTTTTTTTATTGACGTGATGACATTTGAGTTGATATTTGGTGGCTGTAGTGAAACTTCCATAGCTAGACACTCAGAAGTATGTCAAACTTAGGAATTGTCATAAAGCACATGGTGGGTTTCGTGAGCTTTACGTAATATATGGTCCTAAAAATGTTTGCTGGGAATCTACAACACACAGAGAGAACACATCGTTGGCTAGAACCATATTAAGGAGGGCCTTGAACTGCATGAAGGGAAAAAGTCCTATTAAGAGTGATTTGCAAGCTTTGTTTCTGCAAAGGTAAAAATCCTCTCCGTATTCATTATTTAAAGAGTTCACAAGAAACATTTTTTGCTAGGTTTTATTATTAACACACAGTGGGCATTTGGCCGTGGTTTTTATTACCTGAGCAGAATTAACCAAAATTCTAATTCCCTACACAGCTCATAAGACAAACAGGCTTGTATTGAATCTCAAGACAGAACGTGTATCCTGGAAACTCATTACATCCTCTGGTGGAACACAATTACTGAGACCGTTCGATGTGAGGTTGAACCATCTTCCTCTATCCATCTCTTGAAGAGTATTTGGCATAATAGCATTTCCCCAAAGTAGTGTTACTTGGTTCATCAGCCTACTTGAATTTCGAAGAAGAAAACCAGTGCATTCATAAAGTATTATTTTTCATAATAAATAATCATATTAAAATAGTCAAGGACTAAAATTACGCCTTAGGCTGCTTATGCCTATTAATTTGTAACCATTAAATTACAGCAAAACTGACACTGGAAAGATTGTATTATGATAATAGATAGAAGATAATCGACCGTCAACTTAATGCTTTTGGGGCCCTCCGAGCAATCTGTACTTCATACTGATATAAATATGGTTGGTAGGACGTTGGCCGGATAAACAACTCTGGCTACATAGCCTAATATGAAAACATTTTATATTTTCATAGTTTAATAGTTTATAGTTTCATAGTTATTTTCATAGTGATAGTTTAAAAAGTGCTGTTCTGCTCCTTAATTTATTTTTAGACTATTGTTATTTTATCCCAGACTATTTGATTGACCTTTTATGTTTTTAACACATGCTTGCTTTACTTTGCCTTTAAAAAAAAAAAAAAAGATTTTATTTATTCATGAGAGACACAGAGAGAGAGAGGCAGAGACATAGGCAGAGGGAGAAGTGGGCTCCAATGCAGGACTCGATCCCAGGACCCCAGGATCACGCCCTGGGCCAAAGGCAGACGCTCAACCTCTGAGACCCCCGGGCATCCCATATTTTGCTTTTTTAGATTAAGCTATTATAGAAATTAACTCAACTGGAGACATTCATAGAAATAACATTTTAAAGGATCCAGTGCTGTAAAATACTTAGCATAGTGTTAACACATAAGTGGGGCTCAGTACGTATTTGTTCTGGTTCCCATCAGCGTTTTTATTTTGAGTCAATGATTATTAGCTTTAAATTTTTCTTAAAATTGAGCCTTCCTGTCGAAGAGGCTCTCTTGAGATACATTGAACAATGGATAAAAATTATGAAAATGCTTAAAAAATGGGTAAAAGTGTTAGTACCGTAAGCTAGAGTTGGGCCCATTCAAGAAAGAGTTACAAACTAGATATCTTAGGTTTATATTTAGTAGCAAAATATTTTGAAGCTCAGATATATTCAGAAATTGCTTACATTCTTATTAACAGGTTGGCAACTCTCTTTGTTGACTCTTGTGTCATATATTCTATCACTTCTCTGTAAAGCTAAATTCTGGTTTTGAATCCCACCAGAACAATTTCATCCTCAAGTTTGGGGGAAAAAGAACGCACCCAGAACATAATCTTTCAGAGTTTCATTCGAATCTGCTCACTAGCCTTGCTGCTGCTTCGTGGAGAGTATGGGAAGCAAGAGAAGTTTCCTAAGGGAATGTTAGTAGAAAAAAAAATTTTTAAAACTACGTATATGAGAGTGTTCTTGTATCGTATTCCCAAAGTCATGCTTCACCACATTTTATTTTCAAGAGTGAGCAATAATTACAGGTTCCAGGAACTGTGACACCAGGAGGCTTCAGCTGACTCTCGTGTTTTGGGGCCTACGTTCATTCTTGCCACAGCCACGGGTGGCTACACTGCTGCTAGTTGGCCTGTTTTTTTTGTTTTTGTTTTTGTTTTTGTTTTTTTCCTCTCCCTGTCACTTCTCTGCTGAGCATCTTTGACCCTGTTCCCTTTTCTCTGTGCGGGTAATTACAGCTGCTCGAGTATCACCGCTGTCTGTAGCTTCTCCTGCCTTCTTCGGTGTTGACAATGGGAGGAAGGGGAGAAGCTGGCGCTGCTCTTTCTTAGTGATACGGAATCTTTATGGCATGGGGGGGGGGGCGGTGGGCAGAGGAGAGAGGAGAGACAAGACCAGGTGGGAACAGAGGCCCTCCTCCTTTTCTGATTCTCCAGCAGTTGTCCCTCCAGTGGGACAGGTGTTAAGCAGGGATCCTGCTCCCCAAGGTAGCAGCGCTGCCTCAAATAGAAGACGGCATGTGTTGAATGGGTATGGGCAGCAATGACAAGTCCCCAATCTCTATTGGTAGTCGTGGGGCACATTTTCGCTTCCTTCACCCAGGATGAGGCAGTGATGTCCCTTCTTCATGCTTTCATTTCCCCTTCTCACGTGATGAGAAAGAGTTGTGGTCCTCACGCTCATGTACAGGCATTTAAACAGTGATGGCAATATCTCAGTAAGGAAGATGCTAGGCTTCTGGAAGATTAGAGATTTAAAATCAGGTGAGGTTGTGATCGGGAGTTTTAATGGAACAATGTAAGAGGCATGTGAGTTGATTTAGGAAAAGAAAAACTGTGAGGATGGGTGGAGACATTTGTCTGGTTTCATCATGTTTTCCTCTTAAATAATTGATTGAACTGATTCTCAGTTGGTCATATGAAAAAGACCATGTTTCACTTAGTTCGTCTGAGTGATATTTTAAAAACAGGCAAGTAAATTCCAGTAATTAGAAAAGTCACTGTTGGGGCGCCTGGGTGGTTTGGTGGGTGAAGGGTCTGCCCTCGGCTCAGGTCATGATCCTTGGGTCTTGGGATGGAACCCCATGTTGGGCTCCTTGCTCACCGGGAGCCTGCTTCTCCTCTCCAGCTGCCCCTCTCCCCGCTCATGCTCACTCTTTCTCTCTCAATTTTTTTTTTTTAAGATTTTATTTATTTATGAGAGACACACAGAGAGAGGCAGAGACACAGGCAGAGGGAGAAGCAGACTCCTCATGGGGAGCCTGATGTGGGACTCGATCCCTGGTCGGGGATCAGGCCCTGAGCCGGAGGCAGATGCTCAACTGCTGAGCCACCCAGGTGTCCCTCTTTCTCTCTCAAATTAAAAACAAAAAAAAAGAAAGAAAAAAAAAAAAGAGAAGTGTATCTATTGAGAATTTTAAGAAAACATAGGCTAGTAAGTGACAATATCATGAAGAGCTGAGAACAAAATCTAGGGTTTATGATGTAAACTGCCATTCCTTTTTCACCAATGCAAGCAAAATAAAAGGGCTAATGTTTTTGAGCAGATACTGGATTCACAATTAAGTCAAAGAGAAGGAAAAATATCCCAGGAGAAAAAACACTTAGGGAAACTCCAGGCCAGAGTTGAATTGGCCAGGGCAAACCTAGCCTCTTCGACAGGAAGGCTCAATCAACTAAGTGGACATACAGTTTACAGTGAACTCGTCTTCTTGGGACCATCAGGGTACTTTCTAACTTAAGATCACAAGCACTGTCATGATTAAATTGAAATATTTTTATGAAAATTATTATTAGTTTCTAATTTTCCCATTATTACTTTTACATCAAAACTCTTACTGCATAACACAGACACCTGGGTTCTCTTTCATGAAATTGTAGAAGAGCTAAGATACGTTTAAAATATTTTTGGGAAAATGATCCCACTACTTGTGAACCTATTTATTTTTAAAGATTTTGTTTATTTATTTTTGAGAGGGAGAGAAGGAGAGAGAGAGAAAGAGAGCATGAGCAGGGGGTGGGAGCAGAAGGAATAAGGAGCCTGACGATGATGACGATGATGATGATGCAGGGCTCCATCCCAGGACCCTGGGATCATGACCCGCACCAAAGTCAGATGCTTAACCAACTGAACCACCCAGGTGTCCCTACGTGTGACCTTATTATAGAAAGAGAATATAGTGATTGAGAGTATCGCATTTTACATTTTCGTAGCAGAATGCCAAGTCTGCTGCTTAGTGTGACTGAAAGCAAATCAAAAGCAATAGGAAATTCACTTTAATCAACACCATGTTAATAGTTTAAGCAATTATGAGACAAATTTGAATTTATCTCAGAATCTGTCATTGGCCTGCAAAGGCTTTTAATACTTGCTATTTTTTTAACTTTTTTTTTTTTTTTTTTTTTTTATTCATGAGAGACACAGAGAGAAGGAGAGGCAGAGACACAGGCAGAGGGAGAAGCAGGCTCCCTGCAGGGAGCCCCACATGGGACTCGATCCCACGACTCCAGGATCACCTCCTGGGCTGAAGGCAGGCGCTAAACTGCTGAGCCACGCAGGGATCCCCTAATATTTGCTGTTTGACAAAGAATGACTCAAGGGGTATATTAAATACGTGTTCCTCAATGCTGTACGCACAAACATTATTTCTCTTAATTAAAAACCAAGATATATTGGCTAATTGCTGCAGTTGCTTCATATTTGACTTAAAAGATTAGTTCTTACCTTTGAAGATATGTTTAGGAAAAATGTGTTCTTGTTTTTCAAAATATATGTGTCTATATGTGTATAAACACGTGTTGTGTGTGTGCATACACAGGTGTGTGTCTGAATATGTGCCAGTCACTGTTCTAAGCAATTAAAAATTTTTAGCTCATGGAATGCTCTTAAAATCCTTATACTATCTAATTTGTCTGTATATTTCATGCAATTTCTTTAGAAATCTGTTCTAACAAGAAGTTAACCTCTGTTAACTTATAATCAGCTTGTTTTACGAGACATTATGTCATTTCCTACATGAACACTTCCTCAGACAGTGTAAAGTCTAATTTTTTTTCCTTCTTATCTTTTGACTGCTAAAAATTTCAGATGCTAAGTTTATGGCCTACTGCAGTGGTTATTCGTTTGGGTGTCTGATGCCTTTTATTGTACTGCTACTAATCTCTTTTATAATATCGTTAAAGATGAGCAATTTTAACTGAATTATAAACTATATATTTACCCAGAATTCTTGAGTATCAAGATATTTAATGTATTTGATATTTGTAACTCTAATTTGTAATTTTCCTCATGAAATATTCACCTAAAATCTTTATCTTAATAATAAATAATATTTTAAAGTAGTCAATGTCCTTCAAAGACTGCATATCTCTTATTTTACTCTATATTTAAATGTAATTATATTTCTATGTTAACATTACATGTAACATAAACATATTCAGTAGATATTTAAATATTAAATGGTGAGCAATTCGGAATATGAGAGAAGTAATAAACATTTTTAGAGGGGTGCCTGGGTGGCTCAGTCGGTTAAGTGTCTGAATCTTGGTTTCGACTCAGGTCACAATCTCATGGGTCTTGAGATTTAGCTCTGAACTCAGTGGGGAGTCTGCTTGAAGATTCTCTCCCTCTCCCCCTCCTCCCACTCATACTCTCTCTCTTTCCCTCTTCCTCTCTCTCTGTAAAACTAACTAACTAAATATTTAAAAAATAATAGAAATAACACCCTTTTATACAAATTAAGTGGCATTGCAACAGCTTTATGGTCTGCGGTCTTTCATTGTTTCCTTACACATAATATGATAATGAGAATGTGCTGAGAGCCCTAATTATAGGTTAAGATATATTCTTTTATGCAATATTTCATTTTGGCAATATTCCTATTAATTTAATGTCTATGGGCGTGATTACCTAAGTTTACCTAGGATATATGCATATATAATTAGCCAAAATCTACTGAGCAATTAATTATGTGCCACGTGCTACTTAAAATATTGTATAATCTTTTTATCTTGTAATTCTCTGTTCAACCATTTGGTATATTCTATAGGTGAGAAAGGTAAGGCAAAGAAAAGGCAACTTTGTTTGCCATCTACTTAAAATGATAGAGTATTATGAGCAAGTTAGTAGGCATAGATTTTCCCGTGTATCTGCAGCTAATCACTACAATTGTTTAATGATGTCATTGTTTGTTTATCATGTAAAAATGACAGTCAATACAGTTGTGTGAAGAATTATCAAAATCAAGTCACTTCCTAAAAATAATCAATCAATCAATCAATCAATCAATCAAGTCACTTCCTGATGGTGGTAGGCTTAGAATTTCTATTAGGAGATGCTCAGGTCTCGGTAGTCTGGCTGGGAGGATGTTAGCTAGTAAATTTTCCTCGACGTTATGTTTGCTTAGTAAGTAGTCTGCTACACTAACATTCTCTGGTGTCCAAGATGGTCCTAATGATCCTCCTCTTCTGTTAAACACCCCCTTGTATTATTTTCTCACTTTGAAATACATCAGTTCCCTGTCGCACATAGAGTGGGATGGAGGTAAAGCCATATGACTTCTGAAGCCATGTCACAAAGGGCATTGTGGCCTCTGCCTTGCTGTCCCGATCACTGATTCTGGGGAAACCAACTGTCAGTATGTGAGAACATGTAAGCAGCACTGAGGAGAGTCCCATAAGTAGAGAACTGGGGCTTTCTGCCAACAGCCAGCACCAGACTGCCCGCCAGTACAGTGAGCCGCCTCGGAAGTGGATCTTCCAGCCCAAGTTAAGCCTTCAGATAACCGGAGTCTCATGAGACCCCAAATCAGAACCCTCTCAGCCAAGCCACCACCACAAATACCATAAATGATTTTTGTTGCTTTAAGCTGCTAAGTCTGAGATATTTTTTTATGCATCATGCAATAACTACTGCAAATACGGGCTTACTTGATTTGGCACTGGAAAGGAAGGTGGATATTATTTTTTTTTAAGTTCGTTTATTTATTTTTTTATTTATTTAAGTAATCTCTACACACAGTATGGAGCCCAAACTCATGACCTCATGATCAAGAGTCGCTTGCTCTTCCAACTGAGCCAGCCAGGTACCCTGGAAAGGTGGATATAGTTTTTATTTGTTTTGTGTTGTGGCTGTAATCTTTTGATATGGCAAAGTTCTTATGTTGTCTTGGTTTTACTCAGACTATTTCATTGCCAGGAGTAGGTTCTCTCTATTTGGTTAAGTATCGATTATTTTTAAGTTGGTGTGACTGTTACACTGGCCATGTGAAGCAGCCAGGGATGTACCCACATTCAGTACCCAGAAACTGGCCTTCCATAGACAACTTCTGATTCTTTTCCTCTTCCACGGAAAAGTCACTTTCACACTTTTGAGTTCTCCTCATTGTCACAAATCGTCAGGGGTCCTGCCTCTACATCATGGTGCCATTTGCTATATACATTCTTAGAATTCTGGTTCTCGGTGCTCTCCATTTTTTAAGACAATTTATTGATTCAAATTACCCCTGACAAGAATCTGATTATCCCATTTCATCAGTTTATAGAAATTAAGACCATAGATTCCTGGCCAGTTTCTGAGTCATATTCATCTTTAATCAGTGCCCAACAAATGACAGTTTTACTTGAGAGTGGCTTTGAATTTGGCACATGGCAGGCAATGTACTTGACATATCTTACATAGCTTTCCATCCCCAAAATAGTATATTTTAAATGTCTCATTTCATTCTCCATATGCACATTCAAAGAAATTTCAGCTACCATAATACTAACCATACATTTTTTAGATACATTAAATTTTTATCTATGTTTTTCTTTTAACGTTGCCCTTTTCCATTTGCCTTCTGAAGTTAAGTCAATTTCTTAAATCCAAAAGGAGAAGCAGTCAATAAGACATCTAACTAAAATGTTATCCTTACATAAATGCAGCTTATAAAAAAAAATGTTTTCCACTAGTGAAAACCTTACACTTTCAAAGACAAGGACAAGCAAAAACTTATTTAATTGAAAAGCCAAGCAGTTTCCATGTGAGTAGCCAAGTAAAATAGCTGTTCAGTACTATAGCATGCTGCTGTGTAGTTAATCATCTTATTGCTGTTATTTATATAACATACAACTCTCCACATGTATTTCCAAATACAGATAGCATATTTAACATGAGATCCAATTCTTTGAATGTAATTGCAAATCCCCAATATATAAAATAGAACAATTTATAGATTATGGCATTAATAGAAGATTCTGTTACTGCTGTCCAGGCATTTGTTTCATTGAACCACATTTTCATTATAAAGCATATGTTCTCTTCAGAAAGAATTTTGCATTTCAATTAAGTCATGAATAAGTATTGAATTACTGGGTGTCTATAATTCTGAGGGTTTTGTTGTCCAATTATAAATAAAAGATTTCAGAACAAAAATTTTATTTATGCTATATTGAGGGCTGTGTTGTGTTACATAGGATTCTCTAGGCACAGAAAAAACTTATTTTGCTCAGCTTATGTGGACTTCTGGTTCTACAGGATAATAGCAGATAAAAAATAATTAACCTGATTTACAGGAGAACTGGGGGAAAATTAAGTGAAGAATTTTGGTTAGGGTATTAAATGTATCAGATTTAACATATGGGTAAAGACGAAATTAAAAATGTCTTGATGTTTTGAATGTGAGTTGAATAGGACACAGGCATGTAATAGAAGACCTTACGTGCTAAGGACTTTGAGTGTATACAGACACACACACACATACACACACGAATATGTAGTATCTTTTTAAGTAAATAAGCGGCATGATTAAGCCTGCATTTACTATAGGTAGCTGTTTTTATTATGTGAGAGATAAATAAATATGGTAAAACAAAGCCATTTCAGTATGTAAGTTAGCTGTTAAAATATAAAAAATAGACCTGGGCACCTGGGTGACTCAGATGGTTAAACGTCTGCTTCATCCCAGGGTCCCAGGATAGAGCCCCATATCAGGCTGAGTGGGGAGTCTGCTTCTCCCTCTCCTTCTGCCCTCCCCCATGCTTGTGCCCTCTCTCTTTCATGCTATCTTTCAAATAAATAAAAGAAATAAATGAAATGAAATAAAAGTAACATTCCAACAGAAGTAGTGGGTTAAAGGCATAAAAAAAGGAAATATTTTTTAGATATTTGCAAACATAACTTATAATCAAACTATCCTATATTATATGTAACAGATATATGATATTTACATATATACATGTATCATATATCTTATAATATCTATATTTTAATATTTGGTAGGCTGTGCACATGTGCATGCATACACGCATGTACAGTTTTAGAGTGTGGAGGGGTGAACACTTGTGCAGACTGCTTGTGGTGCTGATAACAACCTTCTGGCAGTCAACCTGGCAACACGTGTCAATGGCTTTAAACATCCCCATACCTCCTATAGGAATGTATAGTCATGGAAATAACTACACAGAAGGATGGCCATCACAGTTAAACACATCCATGCACACATACACACACGTGCACATCAACGCATATTTATGCATACATCTATATAACTGAGAAGTCAATGATACTTACTGAATCTTACAACTTACACTAGCCTCTGGTATGGGTACTGAGCCTGCGTCATTGAATAATGAACAATAATATTTTTAAAAGGAAGAAAGCAATATGAAGGAATAGTATATAATGATTTAAACTGTATATTTGAAGACCAAAATACACGTATGATAAATGAATATACAGGATTTTAAAATATTTTATATGTTGCATATTTATAATATCAGAAATACCCCCATATACATGTGCATTTATATAAAAATCACAAAAATAATAAAAAGATGTCTAAGGAAAAGAGACTTGGCTATTATAACTGTGTAATTGAATTCAAGGTATTTTTTTACATTTAATGTGCATTCCAACTTTATACAATAAAATGCTTATGTTCTAAATACACAATAATAATACATGCAATTTTAAAAGTTAAGTAATTACAGAATAGATTCTCTTTAGAGCATTCATTCTCTTGAGTTAAGATTACTATAGCTTTCCATCTATCATATTTTTAGTGAGTGTTACACTTGATTTGCTGTACTTTTCATATTTTAATAAGTTGAGCTTTATTTAAATTCCAGTTAGTTAATATACAGTGTAATATTAGTTTCAGGCATAGAATTTAGTGATTCATTGACATACTATGATTTGGGGTATTGTAAATAAAATCTATTGCATTTTCTAATTCTTAAGTAAGAATAGATTTGGGGATATTTTTCTTGTGTCTTGTCACCAAATTGAACAATTTAACTAACTTTATGTGTACTTTTAACGTAATCTTTTGACTAATTTTATCTTCAAATTTTAATCATTTAATTTTATAGCTTACACTTACACAATTTATATTTGTTTCTTAATGAATCATCTAATTCATAAAAAATAATTTCTAATGACAGTTATAATCTCTTAGTTTGACTCCCAATTTTTTATTCTAGTATTTTTGTTAAATTCATATTAATATAAAATACTCCTCTACTCTTGATTTTTATTATATATTATATATCATATATATATATATCTAGTATAGATAATATCAATTTAGCTCCTTCTATTGTATTTACATTCTCCTTTTTATTTTATTTTATTGAGGTATAATCGATGTACAATGTTATATTAATTTCAGGTGTATAACAACTTGATTGGACAATTTATACACTAATCAGTGCTCCTTCACCATGATAAGTGTGGTCACCATCTGTCACCATAAAACATTACTGCAGTATTATTGACTATATTCCCTATGCTGTACTTTTCATATCCATGACTTGTTTATTTTATAAGTTTGTACCTCTTAATCGTCTTTATCTACTTCACTCGTGCCCCTCCCATTCCCTCTGGGCAACCACCAGTTTGTTCTCTTTATTCATGAGTCTGTTTTTGTATGTTTGTGTGTCTTTTTAGGTTCTACCTGTAAGTGAACTCATGAGGTATTTGTCTTTCTCTGAGTTTTTTCACTTAGCATAAAACCCCTAATTACAGTTTACTCAGTTTGCTCACGAAGAGTATTTAGACGATACTTAGTAATAGGTGACATACTCTATCAGATTACATTTTGTTTAAATTTCATTGATTATTCTCACTTGATATAGTAATATATTGCATTGAATTAATTAAATTTTTAACTAAATTCCTACCAATATATTATTGCATTCCAAAGGGATTCCTGTCTATGATCAAACTTTTAATATCTTGATGAATTTTGCAAAGCATTTTATTTTTAATTTCTGTTATTAGTGAAGTTTTCCTATAATTCCCTTTGCTTTACTACTGTTATCAGTTATTGGCATCACCTTTGCTGACTTTATGAGATAAATAGAAATGTTTCCAGAGTCTAAATATATTTAATGCAACTGGAATTATATGATTCTTAAAAGTTTGTAAATGTTCATTATAAAACCTCAGACCCTGAGAGTATATTGTGAAGAAACTGTGTGTGTGTGTGTGTGTGTGTGTGTGTGTGTGAAGAAACTTTTTAAAAATGTTTCGGTCAAAAAAAAAAAAAATGTTTCGGTCAGTATTAGGTTTTATTCAATTTTTTTTTCATGTTCAATTTGGATATTTATATTTCCTTGGATTTTTGGAAGATTATCAAATTATCCAGATTATCAAATTTATTAGCAAAAATTCTATATTAAAGTGATGAATCACTAAAATCTACTCCTGAAACTAATATTGCACTCTATGTTAACTAATAGGAATTTAAATAAAAGCTTTTTTGAAACAATAAGAAAAAATACATTAACTCAAAATCATAGCTAGTCATTCCTTCTTTCTTCCTGTCTCCTTATTTCTCCCTCTTTTTTCTTCCCCATGCTTCTGCTTCTTCTGCTTTTTCTCTCTGTGTCTTGTTCCCTCTTTCTATTTTGCTCAATAAATCATCAGTTAACTGTATGTATTATCTTTTGGCCAAAACTCTTTGGGTCCACATATTAAAAACTCATTTTTGTTGTCTTATATGAATTACAATCACATTTTATTCTTATTTATTTTAAAATATTTTATTTATTTAATTTAAAGAAAGAGAGAGCAGTGGTGAGGGGCAGAGGGAGAGGGAGAGAATCTCAAATGAATTCTACTCTGAGTGCAGAGCCTGATGTGGGGCTCAGCTTCACAACTCTGAGATCAGACCTGAGCCAAAGCCAAGAGTTGGACATTTAACCGACTCCAGGTGCCCTCATACATGATTTTTTAAAAATATATTTAATTTATGGAAGAATTTTATGTTTAAACACATCTCACAAATGTTTATATTTGTTTTATTGTTGTCTTAAAATTTCTAAACTACTTATGCAGATTGAAATATACCTACAAAATAGAGACTTTTCATTTTCTAGTTTATTTCGTGAGTACTCTTGAAAAATTTTCCAGAAAATTCTAAAAAAAAAAAAAAAAAACCTCACTTTTGTATAGTTCAACATTCTGTTTGTGTAGTACATTTATTAGGAAAATACTAATTCAATCTTAATAATCATGTTTTTGAAACTTTGTCTTTTTCTCTTAATTTTTCAAATACTGAGAGCAATGAGTTAGAGAAATAGAATACAATTGTAGATTTATAAATTTTGTATCCAGTCCTAATAGCATTTGCTTCATATTTTAATATGTTTATAGTTTACACAATATTAAGTTCAATATGAAGTGCCTTGAATTTTATCTTCTTTGGTGTTAATATCACAAGCCATGTATATTTTCGGATACTTTCTCATGAATGATTGCCTACCTTGAAAATATCTCTGTCCTTAACTCCTTTAGACTAGCAGTCCTTTGATAGACCACTAAGATTTGTGCAGTCTTATTCTTCTATCTAGAAACCTTACCCTTAAAATTCTCACTCAGTTCAGTCTTACTCATCTTGCACACCCTTACCTTCAATATTTCCCAGTATTTAATCCATCCGCAATCATGGTACTGTTCCTCTCTTTCATAACCCATTAAATGTGTGATTTAAAATTTTGTCTATGTTGTGGTTTGAATAATTTTTTTTTCTCAACTAGAATATAAGCTCTTTTAACTGGGAGATTGGGCCTGTGCTAATCTGTGTATTGCATCACTGAATGCAGTGTCTGACATAGGCTGGGCACTCAGTCAGTACTCACTGAGCAAATGAATGGAAATATGAGGAAACATAGATCTAGTTACCCTCTTTTTTATAAACCAGAAAATAAAAAAAGGTAAGTCTAATCATGGCTTAGCCTTCCCTGAGCCTACAGAAGAAAATTTAATCTCTTCTGTATTATGTACAGAAGACTTTCTTGATCTACTCATAGAAAAATTCTCTGGTATCATCTTCTATCAGTTTTGCCCTTCAAATATACTCAGTTACTGAAATTTCTCTGAATACAGTAATTCCTCCTTATGCAGGAGATATGTTCCAAGACCCCCAGTGGATGCCTGAAACAAGTTATACTACTAGACTCCATATATACGGTTTTTATTTTTCTTACACATACATATGAAAAAATTTAATTTATAAGTTAGGTATACTAAAAGGTTGACAATGATAGCTAAGAATAAAACAATTATAATAATATACTGTAATAGAAGTTATGTGAATGTGATCTCTCTCTCTCTCTCTCTCATACTCACCTTTATTCTTGTGATGATGTAAGGTGATAAAATGCCTAAGTGATAAAGTGAAAGACATATGCACTGAGACTACTATTGACATTCTAATAATACTTTAGGTGCAGGATCATCTACTTCCAGACTGAGGTTAACTGCTGGTCATTGACATCTCTGTCCTCTCCTTGCTAATGGGATCTATCATTTTCATATTCATTTCAAGAACACTGTAGACAGGGGTAGCCTGGGTGGCTCAGCAGTTAAGCATCTGCCTTCAGCTCAGGGCGTGGTCATGGAGACCCAGGATCGAGTCCCACGTTGGGCTCCCTGCATGGAGCCTGCTTCTCCCTCTGCCTGTGTCTCTGCCTCTCTCTCTCTCTCTCTCTCTCTGTGTGTTTCTCATGAATAAATAAATAAAGTCTTAAAAAAAAAAAGAACATTGTAGACAACAAGAACAGCATCAGAAAATGTCCTGAAGGGATGCATATTACTTTACAAAAATTTATTTTTGAAAAGTTCAGCAGGTTTTGAAACTGGATGACTTGGACCTTCAACCTCCAGCTAGGAGAGCTGGACTCTAGTCTTGGCTCTGCTAATTCATGGTAGAGGTTCAGTTAAAAAAAAAAAAAAAAAACAGTTTCAAAAAAGTGATTATGGTTTATTATGGTTAAAATAGGGAATATTTAGATATGCATGAGCTTTTACATCAGTTAAACTTTCTTTTGACAGAGTATTTTGCTTTGAAAACAGAATTTGGGCAACTTTCAATTAGTAATGGAGGCAGACATTTCTCTGAGAATATTTCTAATTGTTAATTTCTATCTTAATTCTATTTTAACTCTATTGATTCAGTTTCTATATAGTATTTAATAAACCTATTGTCAGAAACAATTTAATAGGAATCATTGTGCATTGAACTAAGCAAGATATATTTAGATATATTTCATTCTGTCTGGTTTAAAAAGAGAAAACATACTACTTAAAAATAAGCTACATCTGTATTCAAAATCCTTTATTTAAGGAACTCTTCTTGCTGAGGAATATTGCATATTAGGTAGGAATATTGAATATTGTGACTACTGAGAATTTTTAAAATATATTTTTTTCAGTTAGCAACTTTTAACTATACTGTCTTAAATAAATAGTTTTAACTACCAATGTTTGTTCTAAAGATATATTTTAATAACATTAACCTAAATATCCCATTCTTTCCAGTGATGCATAAAATGTTCTCTGTTTATTAACAAAATCTTTATTCCAAAGAAGAATTGGCAATTTCAGAAATGCAAAGACCATTATTAGCTAGTACCAGCATTTTACTGTTTTGTTAATTCAAAGTCGTTTGTTGAATTCACCATCACCACTTTTATGTACATGTTCTAACCTAGAGATTGTGACCTCTTTAATAGTTATTTATATGATTCTGCAATTGAAGCTCTATTTACTCATTTTTCTTTCTCTCCTTTTTCCTTTAACATGCTGCAGTAGCTAACATATTATGGAGAGAAGAAGGTACTAAATTCCATTATTTTTATATTGTAATTATTTTGCTTAATTTTTAGTAGATTTGTTGACTATCAGTTTTAATAATTATCTTATTCATGTTTGTGTTGACGATATTTTATTGGTTATAAATCAATATTGTCTTTTGTAAACCTGAAACCGTTAAATATATTTCTTACTTCTTATCAGTTTGATTTATTATTGATATATAACCAGGGAGGTAGGTTATAATACATTGAAATGCTTTTAAACAATTAAAATTAAGTCAAAGAAATAAAAGCAAACTTAAACACCATTTAAGTAATAAAAGCAAACTTTTATTGATAAAAGTTTTTAATAAAAGCAAACTTAAACACCATTTAACATCATCTAAATCTACCAGATTTAGATTAGAAAAAGGAAAATTATAAAAAACCATTGCTTTATCGAGGGCATGTATCAAATTATTTAAGAAAATAGGTTATAAACTTGAAGGGTAGATTCAAATCCAGTCTCCACCACTATATAACCAAGGGCCTCTTTTTTTGTCCCAATTTTCTTAGCTTAAAAATAAGGATAGTTGTTAATACTCAGTAGGGCTGCTATCAGTTCCTTAAATATAGTCTACACTCAATAAACTGTATTCGCTTCCACTTGTTATTTTTCTTATTGGTAATGACTGGAGAGGATGTATTTGACCAGTTACTCACGTGCTTTAGTTAAATTCTTAGGAACAAAATGTAATAAGTTATCATTACAGTTCTGGAAAGCAGTGGCCAAACATTGCCTCACAATCCATCCTAGACAAACTTTGGCTTCCCTGGTCATAGCTTCCCACATAAGCTGGAGTCACTGCCACCTGTGAGGGCCGCGTCTCATTAGTGTCAAGTAATTCGAGAACTGAAGCCCCTGTTTGGTCCTCAATAAAGAGGCACACCACCATCCACCCCCCCCCCCCTTGGTATGTGTTGCTTCTGAAATCTTTTGTATAGGTTTCTTCAAAGTCTGGTTTGCAAAGGGGTTTTGGTGTGATTATGCCTTCTCATTTTATTCCACTTAGATATTTCACATGGAACAGACAAATGTAATCATTACCAAAACTAGCATTAACATATCTGTTAAGCAGCATTTCTTTCTGCTCTCTTCCCTCTCGAGACCAAGCAAATATATCTCTGGGCATTTTAAAAATTGATTTCATGTTTTCATTGTAATGGAAGGAACAAAACCTAAGTAGTCAGAGCTCAGGGAACCCAGATCTGGCTTTGCTGGTTAACTGTTGGTAAAAATTGGATGTATTATTTTACCTCTGTGAGCCAGATTTTTTGACACATTGCTTGAAATACAGTTGACACCCTTCTAGCAAAATCGTGATATGTAAATGCCCTTAGACTATGTAAAACAATGCTTTCTTATAATTTGACTTTGATAATGACCATGAACATTTTTATTTTATAATTTTAATATGTAATAATAATAATAATATGATATTCTTCAGGCTACCTTTAAAAATATGAGATCTCAAGCTTAATTAAAATCACCCTGAGGGATCCCTGGGTGGCGCAGCGGTTTGGCGCCTGCCTTTGGCCCAGGGCGCGATTCTGGAAACCCGGGATCGAATCCCACATCGGGCTCCCGGTGCATGGATCCTGCTTCTCCCTCTGCCTGTGTCTCTGCCTCTCTCTCTCTCTCTGTAACTATCATAAATACATTAAAAAAAAATAAAAAATAAAAAATAATAAAATCACCCTGAGATTCATTATACAAAAATATTTTTGACTATCTAAAATCTTCTGTTAATTTTTTAACATGTGTACCTTCAGTAATTATTCACCATCAATCAAAAATTTGCTTATTCTTCATTATTTTGACAGAGAATTTGTCCTTGAGAAATAATAGCTATTTAGTATATTTTGCAGATAATTTTAAGACATATAAGATAAATGTCTTTGGGTAAAGTTTTTAAATCTTTTATTTCATGGGCAATTATCATCAGAGTCCTTTGTTGTTTCTTAGAATAAACAAGATTTAACATAATATACTTGGGAAGACAATATGCCTGATTTGGATTCATAGGCATCTTTAAATTATTTTTTTACAAAGCCACAGTTACTGGCAAGGCATCACAATTAGAAATGATTGCATGTAATAATAGTAATGGTGGCCAGAGATAATAGGCCAGCTTGCGGAATCACTGAATCTTAATAGTGTATACAATTATTTCATAAAAAGTAATTAAAATAATAGCTAACTAAAGCTTCCAAAAATGTTCTACCTTTATTTTTAAATGATAGAATAATAACAAATATGAACTGTATAATTCTGAGATCCATTTTTATTTCCACTGAGGTAATGTTTTCTGTTTGTACGCTTGCCACTCTACCATGGCCAAGAGAAAATTCATCCCAGAGAGAACCAACTGGGGAATTCCAATTTCAGGCATTCTAAGATAAATATTGGAAAGAGAGTTAAAAATGATAAACCTCTCATAATGTCATTGTACTTATATGCAAGTATTAAAACCATAAAAATTTGTTTAACTGTAAAATTATTTTTAAACATGAGCATCAGCATAGCTTAGCCAGGACTTTGTAATCTAAATTGATTTTACTGAATTTAATATGTATTATCCTATTAATCACATGGATATTTAAGCCTGAAACACAGCATCCTCTACTTTTCTGGGTTCTTTTTCTAGTCATCATTGTGGTTTGCAGGAGTATAGAAAGACATTGTTGAGAGAGGAAATATGCCATTTATTCACAAATATTTTAAAGGGACTATTAAATGCAAACCACTTTGAAAAATACTGGAAATGTAAAAATGTTATTTATATTTATATTTATAAAGAAATTTTCTCTAAAAATTTCAGTCAAGTAAGTTAAAGTTCTTATTCTAAATCATTCTTATTGATAACTTATCTTACTATATGATTTGAAAATAATACATTAAAAGATCCACTGTTTGGTTTTCTTCTACAATGTTTTTTTATGATCTAATAAAATAAAATCTAGTAAAGTATATATTAATATTTAGTGGGCAGTTTAGCAATATCATATATGTCCTAACTTAATAACTGTTTTGGTTTTTATAAGCTCTAAAGTAAAGAACTT
Source organism: Canis aureus (assembly GCF_053574225.1). Classification (NCBI taxonomy): domain Eukaryota; kingdom Metazoa; phylum Chordata; class Mammalia; order Carnivora; family Canidae; genus Canis; species Canis aureus. The sequence continues at coordinate 64,782,332 of NC_135623.1, read as the reverse complement.
CAAGCCATTTTACTCACTGATGAATTAATCTTAACTTTTGAATATGTTACATTCAAGCTTCAAGGAGAGATACAAGGTGGTTCATTATATAGCATAGTATTTGCTACATTTGTTACAACATGGCAGTATTTTGATGAATATCTATAGGGTCAATATGAAATAAAGTCTACTTTAGGAAATGCTGGACATTTAATGATTTGAAAGCCAAAAAAATACAAAATACAAATAGAAATTGCAGGGAAATCTTACAATGAAGCTTATACATTACACCATAATCTGATTAGCTTTGTGATCTATAATGTCACCAAAGTGAAGGAAAAGGGATATGGCAAGCAGGTCAGCTTTTAACTTCTTCAGCCTGAAATTATTCACATTTCATTGGCCAGACTATTATACATTGCATGAGGGGTTGGGAAAAATTGACTAATATATACCAGCTTTGTGAGTTCCATAAACTTCTCATGAATTTATTTTTAGAGAAAAAATGCTGACATTCTCAGGACCAGATCACTGCCTCATAATAATATTGATCAGTTTTTTAAAATGAAAAAGAACTTTCAGAGCATAAGGCTTCTGATTGCATCAAACTTAGAAAGTCATAGCATTGTGGAGAAGTAGAGACCATGCCTTCTACTGGTCATTACACAATGCCAATTAAACCATGATCAAATTCTTGGTATTTTCACTAACCAGTCTTCTACTGTTGCTTTAAATACTAACATCAACCTAACCTTTTAGTGTTTTACATTATTTCATTAAAAAATTTTTCAAATCAAAATTGTGATTTGATAAGAAATATCCATTTGCAGTTATATGTGCATATACATACACACATATATATGTACATATATATAATATGCTAGATGTATACATGCATATATACATATATAATTATATATATGATTCCCATTAACATTATATAGCACAAATATTCTGTTATAAACTTTGCTATGTTAGTCCTTAAATGTAAATTAATCATGCAGATCTGCATTCAGTTTCTTCAGCATATCTTCAGAAGTTCAGGACATGGTATACAGACTCAAAAGGAACTGGTTTTAGATAATGTCACTCTGACCGGTCAAATAGTACCCAGCTAATAAGAGCTTGACACAATCACTCACTTTCTAGCAAGAATGAAAGAATAAGTTTTATTCTAGTTGAACATAATATAGAGATCTTGTAGACGTGCAGTGGAATGATGCTACTTTTGTGTAAAAAAGTTTTAGCTCCAAAGACAAAGTGCAAAACATGGGAACATTCATGAACCAGAAATCTTCCCCTGCTAAGTTTTCCAAAATGAGAAATGCAATATGGACTGTCTAACTACTCTTGTCTATATTTTTCTTTACCTAAAAGAAAGAGATTTTTTTTCTAGTTTTCAAAAAGAAAGATAAGCTTAGGATCTCTTAAAAGTAAAAAGAAAAATAGGGGATCCCTGGTTTGGCGCCTGCTTTTGGCCCAGGGCGCGATCCTGGAGACCCGGGATCGAATCCCACATCGGGCTCCCTGCATGGAGCCTGCTTCTCCCTCGGCCTATATCTCTGCCTCTCTCTCTCTCTCTGTGACTATCATAAATAAATAAAAATTGAAAAAAAAATATTAAAAAAAAGTAAAAAGAAAAATATCAACTACTGAAGGACTTTATAAAAACACTTAGTGAATTATTTGGTTGGTTACAAATCACTCCATCATATAATTACAATTTGCTCCTAACCATAACTTAAATCCTAAAGCAATGGCAATTTAAATCAGAGGAAGACAAACATCACCACAAAATATCTTTTAGCATTGACTATTTTTGTTATTATTGTCTATCCAGGAATTAGAAATTAACCAAATTTTATGATTGATGTAAATTATGTAATATATGTGCTATATATGAGAAATAACATCGTTGTATTATCACGATACACTATTACTCATGAGCAGCTGTCCTAATGGACAGAGACAGGCATGTGCATTAAATCCATTTTTTCTCAGTCCATTTCACGTACTTAAAGGTGCCGTATTGATTGGAAAATCCTCTGGGAAATACTTCCCTCTTACAAGACTGCAAGTAATTCTTGCTTGCGTCCTTTCTCTGTAGAGAAAGAAAAACAAAGCAAAAGGAAAACTCACAAGGAACAAACAAATTATGGATCACTTTCTGGAGCCACTATACTCCATTAGATTAACAATTGACCCAGAAAAGACAAAGTACATGCGTCTGTCTTCACCGGGGGATGAAAAAAGAAACTAGATGCTGCATGTATTGCCAGTCCTGACTGTGACAGGCGTGGTGAGGCTTTTACTGAAGCCAGGAACTTTTGTATTATCTTGCAATACAATGCATGAATGAGGAGAGACCTGCTAATAGACCTGTTAATAGAAACTGACATGGTTATTAAACTTTTTGGGACTCAGAACCCCTTTGCATTCTTCAAAACTATTGAGAACTCAAAAGCTTTTGTTTATATGGGTTATTCCTAGCCACCTAGATTTCTATATCCACCTATTTCACACTACAAATTAAGTCTGAGAAAAATTAAAGATGTTTCTTTATCAATTTGTTGAAAATAACCACAATAAAACCATTTATAAGCAGCCATAAATAAGGTTCTTAAAGCCATATTTTAAAAAATGAAGAGATTCACATTGTTTTGCATTTTGCAAGTCTTTTTAATGTCTAACTGAAAAGATGATGTTGGATGTCTATATCTGCTTCTGCACTGAATTGTTGTGATATCACTCATTACATCATATGTCATGTACCTGTCGAAAACTACAACTCTACGTTGGAAGAATCTGAGAATAGGAGGGAAAAATGCAAATGACACCTTCATATTATTATGAAAATAGTTTTGGCTTTGCAAAAGCCCTGAAAAGATCGACTTTGAGAATTGCCTACTGGATAATGAAGTTGATCTTTTAGCACACTTATAGTTTCATAGAATTTGATGTCCCAGAAAACTGAAATGTAATAGTGTATTTCATAGCGTAGATTAAGAAAAACATGGGAACAGAAATCAAAATCCATCTCACCATTTTTTCCTCCTTATGCTTAAAAGAAGAGATAATCCCAGTCATAAAAGTAGTGACAGTACTATTTTTTGAAATTTTCCTATGTGTCACTCTGCTGTTTACTTCCTCCACCCATTGAATATGATTCTTACAATAGCTCTATAACATAAGTATGATTTTTATATACAAACTTGAGATAGGGAAATTATGACATAGACTGAATAACTTTCCCATGGTACAACACTGAGTTCTAAAGCCATGACTGGCCTCTGAGCTGTTCAAACCCAGAGAATGGAGTTTATCTCTCTGTTAGAGTCTCCCATCCAAAAAAAAAAAAAAAAAGTTCGGACATGGAAACTTAATAGTTATAGTGAACATGCACAAATACATTATTTTTTTTTAAATAAATAAACCTAACAAATGCCCCAAATGAAAATCTGCATGTGTCTCTAATTAACAACATCTCCCTGATGGGGCAATTTATATTATTCAGTGGCCAGTGTAATCCTAATAAATGTAGATATGTATAATATTATAGCAGTAAATTTAAAAAGAAACACATCTGTATCATATTCAGATCACAAATTCTGTTGCCAAAACCTACAGAAAACTTGATTTAAAAAAATCTCCCTAGCAAAAAAAAGAAAAAAAAAAAAAAAGGGAAAACATATCTCTTGTGGGTAGAGAGAGGAGGAACTCATAGATGGCTTTAAACATATACATAAAATTTCAATTTATGGCAGAATGATTAAAAATACTCATTTTATAATTATTATTTTAGTTAATATACTTATATGTGGTATTTTGTTGTCATTACTATTCATCAATACTGAAAAGCTTTATTTCCACTGGAAAAGATGAAGTTCAAAAACAAAGTAAACCTTACATAATGAAATCTGTATTTCTCCAATAACCCGTAACCTGGAAACTAGTTCATGCTTTATAAAACCGCTGAGTGTGTAACTCATGTAAGAAGTAAGAAAATAGACTTGAGATTTGAACAAGTGATTTGGATGGATTAACTGGGTTTTAAAGGAAAACACAGCTCAGAAATTTCATCAGTGCAACAAAGCAGTGGAATCCCATTGACTGTATTTTGTACAGAATATGGTAAATAACATAATGAAAGTATCCATTTGTGTAAGGGCAGGAATTTCTCACGGAACTTTGCAAACAGTCTGAACCTAGAATATTTGTCAGGTTTAAACACATTTGAATTCCCAGTTGTGGAGCAGAATTTTGCAGCAGCTGAAGGAAGGGACAGTCATGTTCATTAAAAAATTTTGAAGCTTTGTAATAATCTTCAAACACAGTATAAACCTGACACAGCTGAAAATTAGGTACCACGTGGCAACTTGGTCATGTTCTCAAGTTTCAAGAACCCATAATGTTAAATTGATAGTCACTGACATGTAGCACATGTCAATCCTATGTTAATGTTTACATGGAAACTTGCTAATAAGAATCAATTGTATTTGAGTAAAAACTGACTTTTTAAAAGTTTTATCCTTTGTTTTATTATTATTTTTTAAGATTGTATTTATTTATTCATGAGAGACAGAGAGAGAGAGGCAGAGGCACAGGCAGAGGGAGGGGCAGGCTCCATGCAGGGAGCCCGACGCGGTACTCGATCTCGGGTCTCCAGAATCAGGCCCTGGGCCCAAGGCCACGCTAAATCGCTGAGCCACCTGGGCTGCCCTCCTTTTTTTTTTTTTTTTTTTTAAGTTTTAATCCTTTGGACCTAGAATTTATATTCCTTTAAGTTTTAATCCTTTGGACCTAGAATTTATATTCCTTTATGCATAACTATAATAGTAAAGAAGAGCTGACAACTACTAAACGTATTTTATGAAAAATATGACTTGAATTTAGTTTTTGTCACTTGCTATTGTTCAGGAATATTCCATCATAATGCAGTGCTTTCTGGAATTATAACACATAATTAACTGATAAAGATTGCATGTTTAAAAATATGAATGCTATCAAATATTTATAAAACAATAAGATGTGTCAAAACAATCTGGAGTCACTTAAAATGCCTAAATGTGTTAGAAATAATTTCATGTGCTAAAAGAAAATTATAAGTAAAATGTGTAAACACCAATAAAGTCATAATTATGCTTGAATACATTTTCCTAAATCATAAGAATAGATGGATATATGCTTAGATGGATAAAATTGGAGATTTTTTTTTATTAACTAGGAACATATTTAATAAGAGTAAATATGGATTAATTTGAATAAACAAATATTTTTATGACTCAATACACTTTTATCATTGTCCTCAGGCTTGACTTAATAAACCTTGCAGGGGTTACCCATAAAATGAAAAGATGATGCTTGGGGAATTTTTTGTATTTAAATAAATTCTTTCTTTCTATCAATGATTTTTAGAATTTAAACTCTTAAGCAACAATGTTTTGGCTTTTCAAACTACCAGGATTCGAATATCATCAGTTCTCTTTTAAAGAATACATGCCATCACTGAATTGTGTATGCTATAGTTAGACAATAAATATGATTGTGCGAATCAGTACAGCTTGGCAAGGGATCAGGTGAGGATCAGGAAAAGAAAGGACAGTATGCACTTGGGTCTGGCCAAGTTGGGACAAAGCAGAAGCAGAGGAAACAAAGAGAACAGTTGGAATATGGGGAAGCTCCCAGGTGCAGGCCTGAGTTACCCCTCCCCCCGCCCCACAGCATTGCAGGTGTCAAATTCGTAGCACCCTGCACCCATTAGGTATGGATTAATAAAGTGAGTGAGATGAATTTCTGAGATATCATACACCCAGATCTGTAGTGTGAACAAAATTAAAAGTATGATTAAATCATTCACTGGGATCTTTCTAAGACCATAAACTAATTCAAATGTTAAAGCATAGAAATAGATCCCAAACTTCGCCAGTATGAAACTGAAATCTAAAACCTTCATGTAGGATCACATTTACAAAAGTCATCTTAGGAAAATATGTATTCTCTAAAATCTGGAGGACTTGGTCTTTTTGTTTCTAATAGTCTTTATGTAAACTGAATTTCTACAAAGAATGAAATTTATTTTCCCTAGAGAACGCTAATAAAAAATATACAATAAATAGAATTCTTCAAACCCTATTTTTATTCCTTAATCAGCACCTACATTAAATGGGGGACAGTCTCAGAAATAATCTATGTATCAAACAGTTTATAGTTTTCATCTTTATATGGAGCACTTATGGGATTATATTAGAGAAATCACTGAATTGCAGCTTAAGCAGAATAAAGTGGAATGCTTGCATAATATAAGAAAGTTGCTTTGGTGTGCAGCAAAGCCTTCACAGGGTTTGCTTTACTAACGTTGACACAACTTTACAAATTGATCTCCTGCTGGTCTTATGAGGAGCACTGAGTTTGGGTTGTAAAGATTTCTGATAATTTTATTTTGAACTTTTGAATGTGTTTTTATTCCGAAGGTCTGGGAATTGGGAACATGTTCTATGTTTTTTATGAAGATGGAATCAAAGTGATACAACCCATAGAATGTGAATTTCAGAGGCACATTAAGCCTAGTGAAAAGCTCCTTGGATTTCAGGCAAGTATTTAAAAACTTCCTTGGCAGTTTTATGCAGCGGTTTTCTTAAGTAGAATTATATTTTGGAAACACAATGAAATCCCATGCATATATGAGATGTTTGGGGAGGAAAATATTAAACCTGTGATACTGGCTGTCATTCTATGCAGGTTTTATATTTGAGGAGGAAAGAGGATATGTTGTGTGTTCCTAATTGTTCTAAATAAAATAAAGGCAATAGAAGTGAAATACGTAGGATGAACAGAGTGTAATAACTTTATCTGCTCCTTAATTTAGAACATCTCACATTTTGGTAGGCAATGGTTACCCTAACAAAATGAAAGAAAATAGCATGTAAATAATCTGATGGGAAATTTGGATCTATTAGCTGCTTTATATATATTGATTCCCTTTTATTTTTCATCTCATCTTATGAGGTCTCAATGGAATGAATATTGAGATTTATAGAGAAAAATATCAATTCTTTAATTTATTTATGTGTACTTTATCCATCCCAGAAAGATTTTTTTTCTGCAAAATATTGGTACAGCATTCATAAAATAAAATAATACCTAACAAAACTGGTATTGAATATATATATATAATATATATATTAGGGACTATATTTTATAAGATAATAAATTGTAATTATATTACAAGAGCTATCTAGCTATCTATCTATTTAAATATATATCCACATAAACAGGTATACACCAAAATATGTAATATTAAAGGTAGCTGTGTTATTTATGTATTCCCACACAAGTTTGGACATGCACCAAACACCCAAAGTAAGATAAGATATTGGTAGACCTCATTATGGACCCTCACTTGATATTCATTTTTAAGTTTGGCATGGCCATGAGAGATGAGTAAAATAAATATTTAATGCCATTGTTTATAATTTTTACTTTCAACTCCTATTTTCAGCCTACCAGTAGCCAGTATTGTTGCTGTATAGTGATACATGGAGACAATTTATCATTTTGCAGTACCTGGGTGGCTCAATCAGTTAAGCATCCAACTCTTGGATTCTGCTCAGGTCATGATCTCATGGGTAATGAGATGGAGCCCCATGTCTGGCTCCTGCTTAGCAAGTGGTCTGCTTGAAACAGTCTCGCCCTCTGCCCCTCCCCACACTGGTGTGTGCATGCACTCTTTCTCTCTCTCAAGTGAATAAATAAAACTTTAAAAGAAAAGAAAACAAATGGGACATTTTCAATTTAAAAATATTTCAGTTGTAAGCTAAATTACTAAATGGAATTATCATTTCTGCTAAGCTATAATTTAACAAGTGAGACATTATAAGTTGCACATACAATTTTTGTTTTGCTTTATAATCACATAAGCTATTATTTGCATCACTTTGACCACTTTGAATAAGGTATATGTGTGGTGTGTAAATAAATAAATGCATATATAAAATTTAATTATTTGCTTGTGATAAAGCAAATCATGCATTTTGTACCACATTCATATTTTCATAAAAAACATTATGGATGAAAAATCTGGGCTAACACACAGATATGGGAAATGTAGCATTAAAATGTTTTAAATCAAAATAAAATAAAATAAAATGCTTTAAATCGAAGCAAAATAATTTTGCGGGAGAGTATATCTCTGAGTACTACAGGACCAACAGTTTTGTAGCTGACACAGATGTGTTGGTTTTATCACAGAATTTGAAACTTCAGTTACTTAATAAGAATCTGTGAAACGCATACTTCTCATCACAGAACTGTCACCTCATGAATTTGATTTGCAAATTTAGAGACAAAGAGTTTTCTTCCTACATTGCAAGTGTGCTATTCCAGAGTATTTAAATGGTTTAATACAATTTGGTACAGTGCAAATCTTAAAGAATATGCTTTTTCAGAACATTTTTTGGTGGCTCCAGATGAGTTAATTTAACTATTTGGAATCTGAAGCTGAAAAAATAAACAAAAACTTGAGGCGACTATTGTGACGTGTCTGGACAATAGAGATGTGAGTTTACTTACCTGAATTTGTCTCTCTTTAAAGCTTTTGAATACATGGACCTTCTCCTAAAACAACTTAAGTAGAAACTACATAGGGTTATGTAGATTTATCTCTCTCTCTCTATATATATATATGGGTATATATAGTGAGAAATTACATACATAAATAAATTGTATATAATTTTCTACAAAAATTAAAAGTTGAAGAAGTGATGACCAAACCCCATAATGATAGCTTTTGCTCATTTCCTTCAACCTGCCCACCCTTATCTGCAAGCGTACGTCAACAGTGAGTGTCAGAGCAAAAGTGGTTATGAGGAACTAATTTGCTGCATCAGATTTTCCAAATCACAACTTTTGGAAATCATTTTCATCCTACATATGAGTTTGTGCTAGGAATGCGCAATGCAAAATGAAAGAAAGCATAAGGATAAAAGTTAGCATTCCTATATTATATAAAACAAAAATTTACCAAAAAAAAATTTAATGCTGAAATGGAAGAGTAAGCAAAAGGAGTAAGAAATATCAGATTTGTACTTTTAAGAAGAAAACAACTATCAAATCTGTGATTTTTTTTTAAGATTTATTTATTTATTTGAGAGAGAGGGCAAGAGTGGTAGGAGGGACAGAGGGAGAGGGAGAGAGAGACTCCCCACTGAGCACAGAGCCAGATGCAGAGCTGATCCCATGACCCTGAGATCATGACTTGAGTTGAAATCAAGAGTTGGCCGCTTAACCGACTGAGCCACCCAAATATCCCAAATGTGTGTGTATCTTTTAAATTTATGGTCTTTCTGTTGCTTTGAATGTTGGAATTAAAACACAAATACATTTCAGCTGACCTACATATTTTTAAAGCACTAGGAAGAATATCAAAAATTGTGACTTAGCTAAAACTAGGTCTTGCTTATAACTGCTAAAGAATATGGTGGCATTCAATGAATATCAAAAAAGAGAGACGTGTCCTATGTAATTATTATAGTCCACATATATGAAATAAAAACTGCAGTAAATAGACTTTTATTTTATTCTGTTATTTTTTAATGCTTAGTGTTAAAAAACTTAATTGGAATATGTATACACAGGCACCTTCATGGGACACAAGTATACAGCAGTAGAAGTAAGAAGAAATCGATCCTCTTATGCTTTGAGAATAAATGTCCAACTAAATAATTATTTCTTATACAAAGCTCTTTTTTGCTTTCTGTTTAAATGCAAGAGAGATGCGGGCAGCCTGGGTGGCTCAGCGGTTTAGCACCGCCTTCGGCCCAGGGTGTGATCCTGGAGACCCGGGATTGAGTCCCACATCAGGCTCCCTGCATGGAGCCTGCTTCTCCCTCTGCCTGTGTCTCTGTTTCTCTCTCTCTCTCCTGTGTTTCTCATGAATAAATAAAAAAATAAAAATTAAAAAAAAAGAAAAGAATGCCAATTTCAGCGTGTATAAGCTATTTGGTGCTACATTTCTAGATTTACATTTCTAATTATAAATTAATTTCCTGAGGAAGCTGTTGAGTATTGTGTGAGGAGAAAACTTTTCTCCAGAGAAACAGAACCAAAAGAACTAATATCTGTATCTATATCTCTCTATCTCTGATTTTATCTCTATCTTTATCCCTATCTCCATCTCTCTCTACCTCTGTCTCTATCTCTATCTTTTTATTTCAAGAAATTGTCTCAGGTGATGGTGGGTGGAGTGGCTGGTCCAAAACCCCTGGGGCAGGACAGTCAGCAGAAAATTCAGGGCAGAGTGGGTATTACAGTCTGGAGTCTGGAAGCCACAGGTCAGGCCAGTAGCCTGGAAACTCAGACACAAGCTGATATCGTGAGTCTTGAGTCAGAAACCTGGAAGACTGGAGATTCAAGCAGATTTCTGTGTGGAACACTTGAAGCAGAATTCCTACTTCTTTGGGAAAACCCATTATTAAATCCTAAGGCCTTCAGTTGAGTGGATGAGGTCCACGCACATCCTGGAAGGTGATGTTTCACTTAAGGAACAATTGTGTTAATCACCTCTAAACACTTTACAGCAGCATCTAGACTGGTGCTTGCCCAAGCAACTGGGCACCACAGCCTAGTCAAATCCCAGGTAACATACGAAATTAACCATCACGTCTTACTGTCTCTTCTAGTCAAGGGCCTATTAAATTCATGTTTGTATTCCCGACATGTTTAGGTACAGTGGCCTGACACATGGCAGGCAGTCAAACAGCATTTGTTAAATGAATTTAACGAAAATCCCATTGCTCCGAGCCTTGGGCCACCCAGTCTTCTATGCATTCTCGAAGTTTAAACGTATATACATCTCATTTCTTCCTTACTTTACAATTCCCACAAGGTAGTGCTCTTTTAATGTGTTTGTGAAAAATATCTTATAGAATAATTTGTCAATGAATTGTTTGAAGGTAGATATAACCTCATGGGTCTATTAATTCGGGATCACATAGTCAAAAGATACTGTGCAGATAAGCTGTAGAAGATAGTTTGGAGTTCTGTTGCAGGGGGAAAAAAAAAAAAAACTACTCCTTGGGGATTTTAGAAGATAAATGTCTTGAGTGAGAGTAGTGGAAATGAGTCTCTTGGAATTATTTTTTTTCCCATGAAAGGATTAACATAAATATCGTATTTTTCAAAGTCATTGTTGATACTGAGAATGGCAATGCGATTTCCGATATAACTCATTAGTTAGTAACATTTAGATAAAAGCTGAAATACTTAGAATATAGAATTTTTCATCGAACCTCTCAGAAGATGCCATTTGCTTGCTTTAAATAAAAATTCAATTTTGGTGCAATGTCAGATTACACCGGGTTCCAGCTTTTGATAGTGAGTTGGTGAGGATTCATGCAACACGGTTTAGTTATACTTTCATCTCCTTCCTTTTTTTCTTTTTATTATATAGCCTCGCTAGATACGACTCTTGCTATATTTATCCTAGGTGTACACATGATTTCATCTTGTCCCCTATAGTATGAACTTCAAGCAAATAGAATTCTCTCCCACACTTATGAATTCAGAATGCAAACTGAAATGGGTTGGAAAAAGTTTAAATTACAAACTCAAGGATGACAGGCTTTTCCAAGATGGCCAGCTTTTCCACTCTTCTGGTTTTCACCTATTTTGTCATCTTTATCTCTCATTCTTTACTTTTTAATACTTTTACATTCCATTACTTCTGTGTTCGTTTATTAGAGATCTAGCTGCAGTTCTTCACAGATACCATGATGCTACTTATTCTTTCATGGGTACTGGAAAAGCTTAAATGAAAATCACACGTGTCTTATCATGCGTGGGTCTTATATTTTGAGACGTGAAGGTTTTATTACTGTTTTTAATGGTAAATTAAATGGTGCTGAACTGCAGAGGGACAGACTTTCTACAGGGAGTCTCATGTGAATCACCTCGGGAACTTCTGTTTTCTGGGTTTGGGAATCCCACACATGAAAATTACTTTACTTTTATAAATAAATATTACTAGTACTCTGTTAGAATGAAATTAGTACACACGAACAGATTGTCTACAGTATTTCAGAATACTTAGACATCAAGAAATTGAATCTGAAATTAGAAATAGGGAAACACACACACACAGTTCACATTTCTTTCTTTCTCAGTCTTTCTGTCTTCTCCCTTACTGAAGCTTTCAGGGCACTCAGCCGTTCCTTTACTCATACCTCCACATTGTCCTTTACAGCATTTCATTCTGTTTCTAATCCAATTACCTTTTATCCAAACTCTGTTCACAAAAATATTTGTTAAAATACCAACCCTTTTATGTGAAGCAGACCATTCATTTCCCCATGAAGCCGTTGAACAAGTTTTTGAATTCAACGCCACTATATGTTTCAGAGAGTAGTGTTTCCCCCACTTACTTTTTTCTCAACGGGCCTCTATTCAAACATGGCTTTTCTTTAAAAAGAGTTATAGAATGGTAAAGATTTGAGTTTTTATCCCTTTGTGGTTGCAGTGATGTCCTGCAAAGAACTTCCTAAAGAGAGTAATGTAAACTACCTCTGTTTCTTAGTAGATTACTCTGTAGATATTAAAAGAAATAAATTTATGAATTTGGGTCTTTGAAGCACTAGACTTAAAGAGGCTTTCCAATTATTGATTAAAAAACATACCGTTTTAAAATTCTCACATTGTACTTCCATTAGGCTGTAAGCATGTAAGCCTAACAACAGTGGGAAACATGTAAATTGTGCAACAGCATCTTAGTGGAGTTGAATAGCAGGTGATTTTATCTATGAAAGCAGATTAATCCTTCCACAAGAATTATTCAGAACCAGCCAAGTTATTTGGATGACTGTGACCAGAATAACGTATGCGTCTTAGATAATCTTTTGTCATCATTTGGAAACGTTTTTTCACATGAGAAACTAAGACTTACTATACACATGCAAGTATATTTTATGCGCTTCAGAAGGAAATGTGTTTATAGTAATTTAGATTTTTCAGTGGAGATTTCTTAAGGATAAAATTGAAGAGTTTAACTTATAACAATTATTCATACAAATATCTTTAAGTATGAAAACTTTTTACTTGAGACTTATAAAATCACAGAAATCTTCCTTATATAGATCTTAAACTATAGTTACTGGTTTAAGAATTAATTTTACTCACAACAAAAGTACCTATTCTTTTTTCAAAATAATAGACTTGCATGATAAAAAAAAAATAATGCAAAAGAGCTTAGATAAAAAGTAGTAGCTTCTTTCTTCATGTCTCACTACTCCCAGTTCCACTGCATGAAAGCAATTACATTTACTCATTTTATAGAATATACTCAGTAGTGATAGCTCTTGAATTATCAATTAGATATTTTCTATTGGTGTTTATGAACAATAACAATTTTGCTTATATAGCTCCTAAATTTTCCTCTTTCTAAATATGTTGAAAATTATGTAATTATTTTAATGCTTTGGGGGATTATATTTATAATTTTAATGATATAGTTAAATCTTAGTCCTTATTTTTCTTGCAAATCTCTAAAATTTCTATGTGACTTTAATTTTCCAAGCTGTTGCTTGATTTCTTATTGTTTACATTTTATACTTTAAACATAGTTGTCATAATTACAATTAAACACCAAAGGCTGGTCATTTCTTTAAGGCCATTCTCCTATTTCAGATAGGTCATAAATCCCAGTTTGAACAGTTTGAGAGGTGGTTTTGAAAGAAAAACAACACAGCAGATTAATGCCTTCAATTTATGTTATTAAATGTTTGAATTGCTAAAAATTAAAATTTATTGCTGAAAGCATTTAAAATGACACATTTGCATTTCTCTTTGTACTTCTCCTATAATGGTTTCATATGTTTCTTAGAAAAAATCAGAGATTCAACTATATAAGAAGAATTAAAAAGAAAACGAAACTTAAACCTCAAAACAAAACCTCAAACCTGATTATTTATCTCTTAACTATCTAAACCACTAATTTATTACCCATTAAAACTCCCTTTTTTGTGGGGATCTTAGTAATTCGTCTTCAAAATTTTATTAAAACATTTTTAGGGGACACACTACAGATTGTTCAGTAAATTAAAGGCAAAACCTAAAGTTCATCTAGGACTTGCCAAACAGCACAGCAATCATCCATTCCCTTTTTAAATCTCATCTGTGCAGTGCTAAAGAAAATGGACACGAGCCACTATCGAGTGGCACAGCTACTAGCAGTCCAAGTTGCCTGAAATCGCCACCAAAATGTTTCTTGTTTCAGGAACTGGATCCATTTCCTGACTCTATCTTAAGTGTACTTTCTTCTGTCCTGAAAAAGACCCCGAGAGGCACTCCTACCTCGCCTCTATTTTGAGATGAAAAATGTACTCCCTCTGATAAGGGCAGAAAGAAATGAGCTTAGCATATTTAAAAATCTATACACTAGTATCATCTTTATTGAAAAATAGTAACTTTTAATGAGTAAGTCACCCGGATCAAAGGTGCCGCACAAGGACTATAGCTAATGGTACTGGAAGAGCATTGAAGGTGACAGATGGGAGCTACATGGACATTACAAGTCACTGTATCTACTACACTGATGCTAGTGTAACACTGTGTTATCAACTGTACCTCAGTTAAAAATAAGGAACTCTTTAATGTGTCATTTTCAACATATAGCTATCCACTAATATAATTTCCTAAAAAGTTATTTTACTACTTTATTTTACTTCCAAATAAGTTCAAAAGTTCACTTTTGGAAAACTTAAAGGTGGAATAAAGTAGTAACATATCTGATTAGATATTCTGTAAACATTTTAAAGGATTTGTTTGCATTGACCTACATTGCAGAGGTGGTGGTGGTGAATTCTCACTCAATATGGTTTTCATGTTAGTACTCAAGAATTTTTCTGAACTGGATAGTGTGGCGAATCCCTAACTAATTCATCAGTAAAGAAGAGACAATGCAAAATACAATTCTGTGGGCTATATGAGAAGTAAAGACTTTGTTTTAAAGACAAAGGATAATTAAGTAAATAAGTAAATAAGTAAAATAAAAAAATAAAGACAAAGGACAAAGAAAATGTACCTTTGGTTTGTATCTTCCTACCTGTAAGTAAAGTAGGTGCAGAACTAAATTGTTATTTTAATATAACATTTATTTCTAAACGTTTGCAAAATATGCTTTAAAAATGGGTCTATTTGCATGGTTTTTATTTAACTGACACAAACATAGCAAAATACATAGGTGTATAAATTATTTGGGCAGTATCTTTTCACTATATATCTGTAAGAAATCAACTATAAGGTCGTTTGTGAAATAATTAAACAGTCAATAATATAAATCATGATAAATAGTTTTTAAAAGAGTAATGTCTTGAAAGGTACAGTGTAAGGTTTTTCAGGCATTCTAATGTGTAACAAATTTATGTGTGCCTTACAATAGGGTTTAAAAACAGGAATGCATAGTTATCCTATAAACAGCTTTATAATTTTTGAAGATAAATCTAGCACCCTTCAAAATAATTTGTTTTGGTAAATAATAGTCTTGCAAAAACTATTAAGCCTGCTTTCCACATAAGGCACTTCTGTGCTGGACAATATGGGAAGATGGAAAAACTCGATCAAAATGACATGTCGCCATCTGCATTGTGAGATTATGTGCTACAGAAAAAAGTTCAACTCCTAAATGACATTACATTGCATTTAACCAAATGCAGATACTCCAACAACTGTAAAATTAACTCAATTTATGTTTTTATGTCAACATTTTTAAAATAGTTACAAGCAAATTAAGCTAATCAAAGGAAGAGATTACATATGCTATTTAAAAAGATGATCAATAAAACCTGTGTTGCTCCGCTACTAATGTCTCCAAAAAAGAAAAAATTGTAAAATACACTTTATCAAATCTTCTGTATCACTACTAAAAAAAAAAGAAGAGATAAACTTGTAAAGAAGGAAAGGAGATCTTATATTGTTTTTGATATTCTAATTGAAACCGCTCAACACTTTTCCTTAAAAGTTTAACTTTTTTTCCTCTTCATCCTGTGGACTTGTAACTATAAGAAATAATTTAATTTACTCCATTTTAATATAAGAATTTCAAAGCATGAAGGTAAATTAACCCAAAGAGATTCATTTACAATGTCTTCTAAAAACAAGCAATTGTATTTTGACAGATTTCATTTCTCTGTGCTCCGATCATATTACTTAAAGCAATTATAGATTTTGAAATAAATAAATAATACCTATGAAGTGGATAATCAGGAAGGCAAAGAAAATGAATTGCACAAGTTGGTCTGAGGTTAAAAAACTTAAGTTCAGTTGTGGGAACCATGTTTTGCAGCCACATTAACAAACTATCTTTAACATTTAAGGACTTTTATGCAAAATTTATGATAGAATGTATTGCTTCAAACAGAAGAACCCAATCAAATGATGGGAAGCTATTAACAGAGCTATTATGCTCTTTAGCCAAAATTTAAAAGTCTATCTTACAAGTGACAAAGTCTCTCTCTTCTCCAAGTTAAAGAAAGACTAGATATCCAGCTGTCAGAAAAATTGTACAGCGGAATGTGTACATTTGGCATTTAAACAAATGCTTTATTAATGTCTACTAATCAATAGTTGGAAGGACCATTTGAACAAGTATTTTGTGCTGCTACTTAAAGAAACTAGAATGTAGGACATATTTGAAAGAAGTAAGCCCCATCGTCCCATGATATTCATTAGTGTTCATAATGATATCATGGTTATAATGAGTTTTTCATTATTTTAAAGAAAAGTTTGCGTATTTAGCTCAGCTTGGTTGCTCTCATTTATTCTTTCTTTTCTTTTTCTCTTTTGTTTCCTTTTTAGTCCCTTACCTTCATGTGTTATCTGATAAGAAAAAATTTGTTAATCTTATTTTTTTTTTCTCTCTAGCTAACCAACATACTAGTTGTGCTTTGTAAAACAAAGTCAGGAAGGACCATTATTACTTCTATACAAATCACATCTTCATTATATTAGGGAACAAAATTAAACACAACTTTTCTTCAGTTTCAACTGTCCCCACTGTTCTTTAATTAAGTTATACACCATGAACCAAATGGGTCCCTATAATTTACACTCTCTGATACCCACCATATTTGTCCAATATTTTTAGTGCCTGATATTAGCGTTTAATACCAACACCTTTAAGCCAAACTATTTACTGATCCTTCAAACTAACTCAACACTGGTTTTGATGTTTAATTTGGCCTCTCCATTATCCAAATTGATGCCTTTCCCAGCAGACATTAAGTTCCTGCCCCAGGGACTCTCAGTGCCTTCTGGCACCTGGACCAAACCCTGGCCAGGACAAGAGAACCAGGACACATTTGCAAAAGACCTGCAATTTTCTTCTCTTATATTCTGTAGACATTTGAAATTTAGTACTCTAAAAATTTATTTTTTAATTGTTATTCTTATCTAATGTACCTTTTTTTTTCTTTTTTGAAAACAATCTACGAAATCTCCTCAACTCCCAGATGAAATGAGAAAAGTCAAGTGATTTGCTCAATGTCACAGAACTACCAAATGATAAAGGGAAAAAAAATTCTCTTGCATAATTCTCTCAATGTAACAATTATTCCATACTTAAAGTAACTCTATGAAACTCTTAAATATTCAGTGAACTTCTCTCCATAATATTGTTAAAATTAAAACAATGTATGAAAAATACGTAGACTATTATAGTTTCATGAAATATAGACCCCAGAAATTCTCTATATGAAGATACCAGGTATGGGACGCTCGGGATGGCTTAGTCAGTTGAGTGTATGCCTTTGGCTCAGGTCATAGTCCTGGGGTCCTGGGATCAAACCCCACCTCAGGCTTCCTGCTCAGGGAGGAGTCTATATCTCCCTCTTTCTCTTCCCCTCACCCCTGCTCATGTGCATGTGTTTACTTTCTCTCAAATAAATAAACAAATAAAATCTTTAAAATAAAATTACAACTAACATTATATCATTTGACCTTTCCAGATATGGTTTTATTTAATGTGCATAATAATCCTATGTGATAGATAATATTGTTATTCCACTAAGGTAAATGAGGGTCAAAAAGAGTATTTACACAGCTAATGTGAGTGCAAAGCTGGATATGACTTCTAGGTCTGGTTGACCTCAAAGCCTGTTTTCATAACTTCTCCAATATATTGTCCCTAAAGAAACTGGTTCTCAATTTATGACAGTGTAATGTTATCAGCTCCATTTTTATTGTAACACTAAAAGACATAAATACATTCTTCTTCTGCTAAAAGAGAGGATGAAATATCTGTAATGTGGCCTTTGTAATTTTTATATCTTAGGTTCAAAATCATGCTGTAGGTGGTTTTCTAAGATAGGACAAATGAAAGCAAATCACCTCCTACATTTCCATGACTACCTATGCTTTGAGTAGACTGTTTATGCACTTTAATAAATGAAATAGCAAATAGAATTAGATAAATTAATTTTATGTAATTATAGAAAAACATCAGTTGTACCGCTCAGGTTATAAGCAGTAATCTCAATTGAAAAATGATGAAAGTACTTAAACTTCATAGTCTTTCTTTTTTAAAAAATGGTCCAACAGGGACATAACCACTGATGTTAAATTAATTGTACCTTATTGTAAGATCTCGTATTTTTTTAATATTGCAGAGCAAGATCAACAGAGGACACTGTCTTCAGTGTATTAAAAAAAAAAACTTATCCTTGATTATATATATTTCCACATGGCTATGAAAAATATCCTAGAAATTCTAACCTAAGCATTCCAATCAGTACAAAAGAGCCTTTGTTTCATTTGTCTTGATTTATGATAAAATGAAAAAAAAAAACTCACTGAGAATAATTATTTGCATTGTATTGATAAAGTGAACACTTTTTAAAAGTGATCCATTATTCACTTTTCTACAGATTTCAATAGACTCAGATTATGATAGTCTGGATTTTAAAAAGAGAAGCAGAGAGGCAGAAAAGAAGACTCAAAATCAAAAAACTTAAACTGTTTTGGGGAAAAAAATCACTTTGGTTCTGGTTCTCAATCCATTTTCTTTTTTAAGTAGTAGATATTTTTTATCCCAAGAAACCTTCCAGGCAAGTTTGACACCACCCAAACTGGTCTAAATCCTGGTCAAGGAGATGTAAGTCTACTGATCATATGAGGACGTGGCTATTATGGCGATGTCAAATTGCCATGAAAGGTTCTAAATGTTTATTTTCGATTTCTAGACTATTCTCAGCTTGGTAACAAATGATATGCCAACTGGCAGCTGTTCAGAGACAACATTTAGAATAGTCCTGCTCTAGAATTCAATTTCTCAATCATTCTGGATGATATGGCATGACTGAGGAATATATACTTTTGAATTTTCTTTTCCTATGATAAGTGACATTTAAACAAGTATTTACTGAGGAAATACTGCACCTTCACTACCGTGTTTGGAAAATGTAAAAATCCGGGAATAGCAAATTGAGGATGATAGTACACGGTTATATTTCAAGTTATGTGGCACAAAATAAAATGCTATGGAAGTTCAGACAAGAAGAAAATCAGTGAGACCCATAGTTGTTAGGCATGAGTCACACAGGTATTAGAAGTACGACTGCCAAATGTACTGAGAAGAATGTGATTAAGAAAATGTGTGGTGTGCTCTTTAGCAGATGTGGAAAATCGTTGGCTTTTATGAAATTTTGGTGAGAATATTCTAGCTAGAAAACAGACTATTTGTTGGAGAACAATGAAGATTGGAGTTATACATTTACAATAAGATTTTTTTAATGTTTTTCTTCTTCATTTTTTTTTCTTTTTGCCAAGACCCTCTACTCCTACCAATTCTCAATTACTGCCAAAGGAGGGAACTATCTCACCATTCTTAGGAAGCATGACTGCTAGAGAAGCAGAAAAAAATTAAATGATATACAACTACTAAAATCAATTTATTTTGAATAACTAGTGAGCATATCAGTAAGAGAACCGGGTCTACAATATATCCACAAATTTTTAAACTTAAATGCTACATATTGATCAAAACATCAAACTGACTTTCTCTCATTCTTTGACTCAATATGCATTTCCAGTAATTACTAGGAGTGTCTACATACCACCCTTGAGTGAATCCACAATGCTGCTAAATTCAATGCCCAAGTTAGGAATACACATCTTAGATCACTTTATAAGTTATATACTTATTTCCACTTTTTTATAACGATAATGGCAGCTCATTTTTATTCACAGATCTGTATGTTACTTAATGCATTTGTATTCTAAATTATGCAAAAGATCACAGATTTACTTTTCTGTGTATCTTAGAGACCCTACCCTATCTGTATTTCATTACCTTGCCTTTTTAGTGCTTTTGTTTCCTATGCTCCTAGGCCTGGCATTCCTTATATTATTGTTTATACTTATGTTCTATAGATAGGCTTATGCATGATTATTATTTTAAATTTTACTTTGTTATTTTATTCTGCAATAATCTTTCTTTTAGTTTATAGAATTGCTTCGTTTTTTTTTAATTTCCTAATATAAACCAAACCTTATTATCTATCTCTAGATAGATAATCTCTATATCATCTGTGTGTCTCTCCCTAATATCTATCTACTATCCTCTGTCTGTAATTTACTTATATGGGTTCATGTATGTGTGTATGTATTTCACCCTTTTTAATTTTCTATTTAGTTTTGAATCACCTGTAATATAGTATACTTTTTGCTATCATGTCTCTATTTCAAATTATGCATTTAACAGATTTTTTTTCTGTAAAGAGGCTGATAGAAGACCATTGATTGATGAGGCCACAGATTAATATCTTTGTATCATCTGACCATGATTACAATAAGATAGTGAGCATTAATACACTCTCACGATGCCTGGGTGGCTCAATGGGTTAAATATCTCACTCTTGATTTTGGCTCAGGTCATCATCTCAGGGTTCTGAAATCCGGCCCTGTGTCGGGCTCTGTGCTGGGCATGGAGCCTGCTTACGATTCCTTCTCTCCATCTCCCTCTGCTCCTCTTCACCCCCTTTCTAAAATGAATGAATGAATGAATGAATGAATGAATGAATGAATAAATAAATAAATAAATAAATAATAAAATGCACTCTCAAAGGAATTTAAGGTAAAGGAAATAGAGTAAAAAAAACAAAACCTAGGACTTACCTTTCCTGAATCATAATTAAGGAACATAAGATAAAAAAGCCACTATAGACAGAATTACAGGATTTCAGTGGTAAGTAGGATAGGGATATATCCAAAAATGGGATCAACAGCATTGTTTTTTTTTATTTATTTTTTTTCTGCAAAGGTCCAGATAGTAAATATCTTAGGCTTTGCAGTCCACATGATTTTTGTCTGTCATTATAGTGTGAAAGCAGTCATAGACAATGTTTAAATGAATGGATTTGGCTGTGTTCCAATAAACCTTTGTGTAAATTTGAATCCCCTATAATGTTTACATGTCACGGAACAGTATTCTTCTTTTGATTTTTTTCAATCATTAAAAAATGCAAAAAAACGTTCTCAGTTGTTGGGCCATGTATCAGAATAGGCAATGGTATGAATTTGGCCTGGGGCCATTGTTTGCTGATCTTTGCCTTACAAAAATGAAAGAACATTTTTGGAAGAATCAAAGTCTGAATTGCCAAATGCATCAGAAATTATAAGCAACACAGGCATTCTTGTGTATTCGTGGCTTTATTTCCACATATAGTTTTGCACGATATCTCTCACATAGTAAGTACTCGATGAGTGCTTCGCCAACAAGAAGTAAAGACTAATGATTGGAAATTCTGAGGCCACTGGTGATCTTTCCTCTTTTGAAAGAGGGAGGATGATGAAAGTCAGTTTGAAGTATGAACAATTTAGACTGAAGGGTCAGGAAATGGAAGTACATTTCTAGACACCTTAGTGTCTGAAGAGAATTAGTTGAATGACTGGAAGGGAAAGAAGACAAAATCCAATTAATGTCTCCTTATTCTTTGCTTCTTAAATTACAAGGGAGTGTTCGTGTTTGAATAGTTGGAGACATGACTACAATTACAAATTAAATATAGGCCAGATCTTTCTGAAGGCAAAGGACAGTGGACAAATTTGTGATTCAAGAGAAGGATGAGAGGAGGGGATAATGACAGAAATTTACTGAGTTGGATGCAAGGGAAATGGAGGTGTGACGAATAACATTTGTCCTCACTATGAATGATGGAAGATGTGCTGAAAGGAGGATTATGAGGAAGGACGATGAGGAAAAGGAAAGAAAGATTAGAATTTAGAGGTTTGATGGGAAAGTGATTTTTTAAAAGATTTTATTTATTACTTTATTAGAGAGAGAGAGAAAGAGACATCTATTGATCAAGCAGGAGGAAGGGCAGAGGAAGAGAATCTTCTCAAGCAGACTCCATGCTAAGCATGAGCCTGACCTGGAGATCATGACCTGAGCTGAAACCAAGAGTTGGAAGCTCAACCAACTGAGCCACCCAAACGCCCAGGGAAAAGTGTTTTTAATAGACAACACAATAAATAAAGATGGCAAAGTCCTATAGAAGATGAATGCAAATATCCACCTATTTGACCTACTTATGTTTAACAATCAGGTATCATCAACACTATTTTAATTGTTAAATCCATACTTCTATCATCACTAGAAACATACCCTGTTTGCCTTTAAAATTTTGGAAGAATATATGTAATTGAATATGGAAATGATGTAAAGGGAAACAGATGAATTCTAACTATGAACTAGAATTATCTTTTTCTTATTGACCCTCATCCTTATTAGGTCTAATATCTTATTATTTCCTTTTAGTCTAAATGGTGGGTGTACATTTCTATAAAAAATGATTTAATTAAACTTCTTGATCTAATTCCTGACAATTTTCCTCATCAGTATGTATTATCTTAATTTTATTTTGCATCTTTGTTTTTTTTTTTTTTGAGCTCTTCCTTTGTCTCATTAAATCCCTAATGCATGTGAAAAACATTCCTCTAAAATTCCTATCCACAGAAATAAATATTAATCTATGTGATTTGAAAAAATAAGAGTGCTGTTGTAAAATGGGACCTAATAGACTATAATCTGAAATAATAACATAAAGTGAAGCAAAGAAAACTCAGGGTGGCTGTCAGGAAACTTTTAATGGCTTTGTAAAAATGATTGTGAGGCTGGTCAGGGACATCTAATGGAGACAGCATACAAATAGGAAATAATTCCCAGCAGAGCAGTTTATTTTACTGTTGAATAGTTTTGTAGCAAACAAAGGGGTGGAAATTGCTCCTGGTTCGGCAGTTGTTTCACTGACAGTTATGTGTCAGGTCACTCACACTTCCTATTATTTTGGCAGATTTTGTTGGTAGCTTTTACACAACAGCAAAGAATTCATAAACAATTTTTCTATGTTCAGAGCCTTTCATCGACCTCAACTCCCACTCCCCCCCCCCTCATCTTCATGCCTCTCAAGTACATATTAAGAGTCCTGGATTCTCACAAAATAGGTTCTTGTCAAAGATATTTAATATACTTCTGGAGAAATATGTTCATCATAGAAAATAATGTTTCAGTGAACTGATGAATGAGACTATTCTGTGCATGTGCTGGGGACAGATTTCAGGTTTGTCCTGCCTGTTGAAGGGGGCCGTGGACATTGCTCGGGATGACCCCACTGGTAATCATGTTACAGTGATTAGGGTACATTCTGTGTAATGGAATTAATGTCATGCTTCCAGAACTGCCAGAAGCACACATTGGATGTTTAGTTTTCGATTTGTTTGGTTCTGTTCTGGAAGCCTGGAAACAGCCTGTACTGTTTAGAGGAAAACACTATCATTATATGTTCCCCGTGTCTTGACTGTACCTGGCAACTTCTGGACTGAATCTTAAAAATTAGAGGACATTCCAAGTTCTCCCTGAATCAGATCTGAAGTTTTAGAGGAGAGAAACAGCAGACCACACACTGAGCTCTCCTTCCAAAGTGCTCTGGTTTTTACATCATTATCTAAATTTTATGCAAACAGATAAGGCACCTACTATGCTTGTGCTCCCCCAAAAGGTGTTACTGCGGCATATCCATTTTAATTACTATATAACAAATGTGGTTTATTTGCTGTCAGTATTATCTTTAGAGTAAAAGAATGCTAGTGGTGTTGATAATGAAAACCTTGTTCATTGTGTTACATGGTTATTAAATACAAATGGTGAATGGAATGTCAGCCAGAAAAAAATGTTTTTATTTGAATTAAAGAAGGAGAGTATTCTAACTTAAGCGTTACTGACTGAATTATACAAATCAATAAATTAGACATCTGTAATCAGTGATCATACCTAAACCATAAAGCAAATGAAACGCTAGAATCAGTGTTTATCATTACATCGTTATCATTATATAAATATCATTACACACATATTTTATGCACAGTTCAACAGATCTCTCTTCTCCAGTAGTTTTCTAACTACAGGTAAGTTGAGAAAATTACAAAACCAAAAGCCCGGCATATAAAAGAAAAAACCTGAAATAAAAAATGAGCTAATGATGTTTCTCCCGTTTGTGATGTGTCTACCAGCATGGATCACAAAGGCTTAAATATCCCTTTCACATTCATGTATTGACAAAATTCAGGAAAGGAGGAAAAGAAGGTATTTTTTTTTTTTTTGGCCTCATTTATGGCCTTCTTTTACAAACTCTAAATATTCAACCAGAAAACAATTGAGGGTGAAGGAGCAAAATAAAAATCTACTTGGGCAGATTAAAAGATAAAATGTGACCTTGCTACCGAATTGAAAAATAAAATAAGCATTCTGAATAGCTACCTAATTATAATTTTTCTAAGCTTCTGACACTCCACAAGTTAGAAAACTTCGAATCATTCCTGGTGGATATGGTAGTTTTTGAAAAGATCAAGGATATGCCATGGGGGCAGCCACCGATGAGATAACCTCTAAATATATTTTAGTGTGACATTTAATGCCTGGTAAAGAAGCTTGAGATTAGAGGATTTGAGAGAAAACATTGGATTTATTATCTATTTCTGAAGTTACTGAATTATGAACAGGTAATAACGAATGAAAGGATTATATCCTGTTAGAAATAAGTGATTAAGGTCATGATGAAATTTATATCAAAGGGTTATTCATATTGATTTATATATACATTTAATGAGCTTGCATATGCACTATATATTGTTTTATTTGATTTAACACACACACACTCTCTCTCTGTGTATGTATATATTTTACTTTTGATACTTAAAGTAGTAGTAAAGCATCAAACGTTAATTTTGCTCCAAATATGCCGTACCCATGATATAATTTAAGATATTCATTTTATCCCCTATTTTCTAAATTATAGGATGAAGTCTGTCCCAAAGCTGAAGGAGATGAAGTTCAGAGGTGTGTGTGGGCCTCCGCTGTTAATGTCAAAGACAAGTTCATTTACGTTGCACAGCCAACTTTGGACAGAGTCCTTGTTGTTGATGTCCAGTCCCAAAAAGTTGTTCAGGTATGAATGATCCCTGCTTTTGAAGATGATTTGAAAAAAGAAATTTACTTGTATGTAATTCTTTACCAAGTAACTTGCCCATTGACATTTGATTGCCATTGATAACTTGTTTCATTGCTTGGATAACTGGAAAATGTATGCATTTTCTGCACACTGTCCTCTTGATTTGAGAGTTCTGTTCCTTCAGCTTAATGAATTAAAAAAATAATTTAATTTTTCTTATTTTCAAAACTTAGATTCCATAAACACATCATAATACTAACACGGCTAGTTCCACAAAAATCAGTCTCAGTTTTGCTTATTCTGTTCAGAGCTACATAAGTTCCAGTCAGAGGCTAATTAAGGTATTTCTATTACCATTCCAGAAACAGTATTATCTCTTTCTTACTTGATTCTTAACAAAAGCCAAGATAATAGTAGACTTCATTAGATAAATGTAATTTAGTAGGCTTTACTATAGTAGTTAAACAAGTAATATGTACTTAAGTCAAAGACAGAGAAAAAAATCCTAATACACATTGTCATGGTCATGGTTATAAAAAAACCATTCTGGTTTAAGTTCCCAAATGTTTCATTCCCTGCTCTTTCTGAAGTTGTTTAACTTGGGCAATCTATTTGTACTCCATTACACATCAACTGAGGGGTGGTATAGGATTTGCTTCTAGGCAGTCTGGCTCCAGTTACTGGGCCCTTGACTCTTATGACCTCCTGATTCTCAGAGAAAACAAACTTAAAACAGCTTTATTAGATATGCATAATCTGCAAAATGGGACTAATAACTGTACATATCACATCAAGTTGTACTTAGAATTACCTCAATTAATGCATATAAAACATTTATAGAAGATCTTGGCATATAGAAGTGCTTTATATCTATTTACTATCAAAATAGTTCTGAGACACTGGAAGCTAACCATTCCTTATGTTTACAAAGACCTTTTCTGGCATCAATAATGTTTTCAAATCGAATATTGAAGTAGCCCCTCTCATGATTCCTGACTAGAACCACAAAAAGTGGTAATGAGTTCATGTTAGGGCTTTTCATTCTAAGAGTCCTTAACAGCTTCATATGAAATCCCATCATCCATCTCTCCATCCACTCATTCACTCTGTGTACATTTGTTGATTGCCTACTATGGCTATGTTTGGTATTACAAATAAAAGAATGAAAAGTGTTTTTATTGAAAATAAAAAAAAGGATAAACAAACAAAAAGCAGAATCAAACTATAAATACAGAGAATAAACTGATATTAGCCAGAGGAGAGGTAGGTAGGTGGGGTTTGGGCAAAATATTGAAGAGGAGAGAGAGATATAGGCCTCCATTTATAAATGAGTAAGTCATAGGGACTAAAAGTAGAGCATAAAGAATAGAGTCATGATAGAGTAATAGCCATGCAATGGGACAGATGGTAGCTATACTTACAGTGAACATAGCGTAATGCACAAACTTGTCAAATCACTAAGTTGTACAACTGAAACTAATGTAACATTGTGTGTCAGCTATACTCAAAGATTAAAAAATAAATAGAAATTTTTAAAAAAATATGCTCACAATTAAAATAACTAAGGATGGACTCATGTAATTAATTGAAAGACAAAAAGAAAATTGCTGGACAGAATAACAAAAATCTAGCCATATGCACACTATGAGGTATACTCTCTAAAAAAGGTAAACGAAAAAGTGACATTTAAGGACAGTATAGATAATGCAGGAATTCTACTAACAACAAAACAATAAAGCTGGGGCAGCTATATTGATGTGAGACTTTAAAAGGAACTTTAAGGCACAAAGCATCAGGTTAAAGCAAGTTACTTGATAATGATGAAAAGAAAATATAAGACTAAAAACGTATGTGATTGCTTACAATTTTATCAAGTGATTATTGCCATACTACTAGTAGAGATTGGCATATGATCAAAAAGAGATTTTGATACTTCAACACTTGATAAATCAACAAAATCCACGCTATATGTGAACTGAACACTGTTGCTATGCTTGAACTAACATACGTGTGTGTTAGCCTTTGCATCCGGCAATGATCAAATATATTAATAAATAATAACACATATTAAATATAGTGGCCCTGCAACCAATATGACAGACTAAGTAGCTTATAAGCAACAGAATTTTTTTTTTTCTCACAGTTCTGAGTCTGGAAAGTCCAAGATCAAAATGTCAGCATGGTTGTGATCCTGTGAGGATCCTCTTGCTGGTTCATAACTGGTGCCCTTTCACTGTGTCCTCATGTAGCAGAAGGAGTGAGGAATCTCTGATGGGTCTACTTTATGAAAGCACTAATTCATTCAGGAGGGCTCCATTCTCATGACCTAATCACTTCCCAAAGACCACAATTCCCAAAACCATCACCTTTGGGGGTTAGGATTTCAGGATATGAATTCTAGGGGGGACATAGACACTCAGACCATAGCATTCACTAAGTGAAGCATTTAGTAAAAATGACCACATGGTGGGCTATAAATTAAGTCACAAGAAATAGTAATGAAAATCGTTTCATACCCATTCTCTGACACAACATTACGCTATTAATAACACCAATGTAAATGTAAAATACTAATACCAATATCAAGTAATATCGGTAATCATGATTAAATATGTTGAATCCAAATAAGACTGAGCTGTCAGGGAATTTAGCTCCTTAATTAAAAATAAAACTGTAATAGATAAATTTAACTGGATAGTTTTAGAATTTAGCTGAAGAAAATTAGAATAATCTGAATGAAAGAAGGAAAGTATAAAGAAATGTCTATAAAGACACAAAGGAATTAACATGTAAAAGGTAAACATTGAATTATTCAAAAAAAGACTAATCAAAAGGAAACTGGGAATTTTCGCAAAGAACGAGGACAAAAGTCACAATTAACACTATTAGAATTGAATAAAAGAATATATAACCACGATCCTAGCAGAGAGTAAAAGAAACTAAGAAAGTACTAAGGTGAAAGTCATAGTAGTGAATTTTGAAAAACGAATGGGAAAAAACAAATTAAAGGGAAAACATAAGTTAATATGATGTAACCCAATAGGAATACAAAAGGAATCTTGATTTGAGAGTTCTAAAACAAAACAACAAAAAATATTCTGTCCCAGATGGGTTTAGAGGTGAAAGCTGACCTGTGGCAGACTTTCTTTTTTTTTTTTTTTTTTTTTTTTTTTTGTGGCAGACTTTCTTTATCGAAGAAGCATCTTAAGCTTCTCTGGATGCGTCTTGCCTTATTGCCTCACTTGCTACAGCTACCTTCCATTTGGAGAACCGAAGGGACCAAGAATAACCTACCAGATAAATTCCTGTTGTAGGAGAAATGTGAAAACTTAATCCTTGGAGCAAAAAGGCAGAGGCTGTA
This sequence comes from Canis aureus, assembly GCF_053574225.1. Taxonomy (NCBI): domain Eukaryota; kingdom Metazoa; phylum Chordata; class Mammalia; order Carnivora; family Canidae; genus Canis; species Canis aureus. The sequence continues at coordinate 64,753,505 of NC_135623.1, read as the reverse complement.
GAGTGTCCTGGGTTTGCTCACGCAGCTCTGGCTGGGTGTATGGTGTTGTTGATGGTACCCTTCTGTCATTGAAAGGGAAAGGTTTTGAATTATAGGGGCTGCTGAATACCTCACCAGAAAGAAGGGGTGAAAGAGCAGCTGCAATGACTTGGGCCACTCTGCAGCAATCGGTTCTACAGAAATTTAGGGATGACCATTGTTTATAAAATGAAAATTAAAAATAAATGAATGAATGAATGAATGAATTCATAAATAAATAAATAAATAAATAAATAAATAAATAAATAAAATGAAATGAAATGAAATGAAATGAAAATTTTCATACCGGTACATTCAGTCTAGTATTCTTTCCGATAGGAATACTACTTCTTGAAACTTATTGTGGATTGTAAATACCAACCTAAAGTTTAGATATATACCACAGAAGATTTTTTTTTTTAACTAAAATTTTCTAGGTTTTAATTTGTCTAAGTTTTCTCTTTCAAAACCACATATAATTTCAGTCTGTGAGCCCTTTGGATAATTAATTCCACATCTACTCCCTGCTGAGTAAAAGAATACATCCTTATATTTGTCTTAATATTACCTTAGGGTATGTAAATCTTAGCCCTCAAAAGTGCATGTTTAAAGGTGAATTATAAATATCCTAATTGTTCTATTTTTATACTTGAAAATATTTCGTTTCTTAGAATTATAAAAATTCCCTCAAGGTTTTCCCAGTTTAAAAACAACATGACAGGTTTTACAGACCTAGATATTGAACCCTTTGCTTATAAATTAAGAATCCAAGTAGTTCAAGTTCTAAAACTATTTAAGGAAAGATCATCTCTAACTACTTAAAACACTAAATTAAAAACAATGATAACTACAACTTTGTGATTTGAGCTGTATTTAGATCCAAGGACAGACCGCACTCAAAGTCAACTGCAAAGTACAAAGTTAATTTTGTAAAATGTTAAGCATCCTTTCTCAATTTGACCACTTTTCTCAACTGCGGCTAGAGTTGAAGTCAGTCTTTTTTGCATCCAAGTGAAGTTATACTTCCTGATTATGTGCTGTAGCTGTTGATTTATTTCTTCCAAAGCTGTGTATATTATACAGAGACAGCTAAGAATATTAATTATAACAGAAATTTACTTAGTCTTCTCCCAAACATGATAGAAGATGCCACAGAATTTTCTATAGTGTGGATAAAGAAATGGAACAGTGAAGTTCAAAATCAATCTTGAAAAAAAGAAAAGAGAAAAAAAACAGACTACTCTTATTTAACTTTAATCTTTCAAGCTTTCTTTTTCAATCTAATTAAAGTAGATCCCCAGTGTTTTATCCAGACCTTATCTAAGAAATCATATTTCTTCTTCTTTTTCATGCAAATGCATGCAAAAGACTGTGCAGATTGGTATTAAATGTGTATTTAGGATTAAATATTTAAAAATTTGGAACAGCTTTGTTACATTTCATTATCAAAATGACACATATTTTCTGACAACATAAGATTTTCATGAAATTCAAGATAAAATATGCCATTAGAGTATATTTGCTTTCAGCGGATGCAACAGTATTACTTTTATCTGCAGCTTAAAAAGTAAAAGGTCACAGTCTTTTAATGGAATCGGTGATGTTGGTGTTGCTTTAAACATCAAATGTATATACATTTTTCTTACTGTGGAATTTTTGTAAGAGTGGCAGACAGGTGATATTTGGCTGTTTTAAAGACTGACTAGTAAACAACTGACCTCATTTTGTCTTCTGTGGAGCAAAATCAGGTTCTGCTTGGATGCAGAAGCGGCTTGTGACACCTCGGGAGTATTCTTAAGTGTCATCAGCAGTCTCCTCTAGCCATTAGCACATTATCTTGAGAATCGACATCATTAGTTTAAATTAGGTTCACTTAATTAGCCAGCTGGTACTCTTCTTGTCAGGCTGATAAACAAGCTGTGCTTCACTGTTCCTTCATGTCAGGACGACACCCCAAGTTTTGTGTATCTTTATTGCTATGATCCGTGTTGCCTCCTCACAAAATAAGCCATCTTTATAGAGGTTGATGCAACTGGTCCATGACCCGTATAGCATATACTTTAAATCTTTTATATTTGTCTCATCTCAAGAAGTACTGATAAATCTGCATAACACTGGGTATGTTGGTATTATGAAGGAGTTAAGGTTTGTAGATCGATAAAGAGGAAAAGAAATCTTATTGTATAAGCAATTATATTCTTAAGCAATGTTTTAAAATATTAAAGAAAAATATTTTAGTGATATCTTTATAAAGCTACAAAAAGACCTTTATTATTATTATTATTATTATTATTATTTAGTGTATTTTAAACATTTTAATGAAAGAATGGAAGAAGTTAATTCAACATGACAATAGAATACTCTGAAAATGGTACTTACATGGAAAATTAAGAAATGGATTTTCAGACCTGCATTTGTAGAGTAGATCATGACTGTTAATTAATTATAATAATGACATATTATAATTTGAAAGATATTTCTTTTTTTATATAAATTTATTTTTTATTGGTGTTCAATTTGCTAACATATAGAATACAACCCAGTGCTCATCCCATCAAGTGCCCCCCTCAGTGCCCGTCACCCAGTCACCCCCACCCCCTGACCACCTCCCCTTCACTCCCCCTAGTTCATTTCCCAGAGTTAGGAGTCTCTCATGTTTTGTCTCCCTTTCTGATATTTCCCATTCATTTTTTTCTCCTTTCCCCTGAAAGATATTTCTGAAAATGTTTAAAAGATCAGTTCATTTTTGAAAGTAGGATTGTGGCCTAATTGTTTGCATACCACCAGGCCAAGCAAATGCCCTGTGTGCAGAAAACGATCGTGTTTATGGTATGGGAGAAAAATTTCCAACCTATAGTAGCAGAACCTTTCATTTAGACAAAATCTTACAGAATCATTCATTAGATCTAACCTGATTCCCTTTGTTCTAGTATGGCCTGGATTTGAATCACCTGCTACAAATCAATCTTACTTCCATAGGCTTCTCCAGGCAAAGCCTGAAAACCATTTCCCAGCAGAATAAGATCAGTAGTTAAATGCAAATTTATACAAAGTAGTGAATAAGCAATCTATATAGGTTAATTCTGAGGAGAAGGATGAATATATATGGAATGTTTTCTTCCAATCACATATTCTTGAACATTGTAATTCAATTTATATCATTTTTTCTTGATAAATGGTTGGTAGTTGCAGGAAAAAAAAAAAAAATATATATATATATATACACCAGTAGTCTCCAGAGTGGAATGTGTGTAGCATAAGGGAATGAAAGGTGATGAGTTGTGAGAAGGGAATACTAGGATGTCATTTATACATCTTTTTATCTTTTAAAAAAAATCTTAAGACATTTTATAAATATTTAATACATGGACCAACATGGAAGCCTAATAAATTCATCTGTATGCTGAATAGTGATGTAATGCACAGTGGACAGGAAAGCACCTGGAGAGGGAAGTGGGAGTTTTACAATAGGAAGGGATCGATATTGGTACTTGAATTCACTGTTGTCTGTACAAAGGGATTATCAATACGGCATATCTGAACACAAAGATTGTTATGAAGATTAAATTAAAATAATTTGTATTTGAAAAACATTTTAAAAAACTTTTGTTCATAATAAGTATGGTATAGAGCATAATTGTCTTTCTTAAAATAATAATGATAATCTTAATAAGGTTTGGAACGCTGTTTAATTTTCGCAGTTTGCTTTTCCTAATTAAGTAGATTTAGAGGTCCACTAATTGTCGAGTACTGCTATTTTCAGGGTATTATTCTAAGTGCATAGGTTGTATTATTGGCTTAAAAGCAAAAAAATCTTTCTTGGAACCTAGAATCTATGGGATATAGATGGACATGAAAAATAGAAATACTAAAAATGTATATTATATAATATGTGCTCTTGTAGTAAGTGCTTTGGAAAAGATAAAATGGTAGCTCAAGACCAGGTGGGGCTGGGAAAGCTAAGGGTGAGGGGATGTGCCCAAAATGAAGGCTGGCCAAGGGTTAAGCAGGGGGAGTAGACCGGCATCACTGAGAAGGTGAGTTCTGAGCAGCGAATGTGTTGAGGAAGCAGACATTGGGCTATCTAGGGGAAGACCATTCAGGGGCAAAGCCCTCCAAAAGGCAGAAGTATGGCTAGCACGCTGGATGAACAGCAGGAGGCCCAGAGCACCTGGACTGGAGGAGTAGGTGAAGGCGCCAGAGAAAGGAGACAGAAGGGGCAGGTCAGCCAGGGCTTGGTAGTCATTCGAAGGACTTCTGGCTTTACTCGGAGGGAAATGAGAAGACCCCATAGTGTTATTGCTCTTATGATCTGTCTAATAATGCTAACCAAAAAAAAAAAAAAAAAAAAAAAAACTTCCTAACAAATCTGTTGAGAAAGGTGGTGAGTATAAAGTTTGAAGTTAGAAACCATGGGGTGAGGTCTAGAGGATAGAGCTCTGTTCTTGGGGTTGCAGGGGAGGTGCTGCAGAGGTCAGTATTTAGAAGGCATATAGAATCCTGTTTCCTGAGAATGTGAGGCACGGGAGGGAGGGCAGTCAAGGATAATAGAATCTTTACCATCCCTTTCATAAAATGTGGAGAAACATTTCAACTATTTCACAACACAGAGTCTTATAGGTTTAATTGTTGCAAGAGAGATAATACTTTAAGTATCAAATATAGTGTCTTTCTCTTTTACAAAAGCTTATGATCTAAACTTACTCATCATTTAAAGTAATTTCCAGAGTATACTAGGAGCTATTTTGTGAAATCCAATACATGCAATTTATTCCTTTCAAAAGTTGACAATATAAGTAGGAAAATATCTGTCTTTTGGCTGAAAATTGGGTATGGCAAGATTATCCTAAAGATGGTTGTTTGGAAATATTTCTGTCATTGTTACATGATTTTGTTGCTGAAAACCATGTAAATGTTCCTTCTGTAGAATGTGTTATACCTGTACACTTGAAAAGTTACAAACAGATTTTTTTTTCCCCTAAGAGTTAAACATTTTCCAAATAAAGCATGTCAGAGGTATTTTTCTCCATTTTGGATCTGCATATCTTTTTCATTTCTGAGGAGCTATTATAACCAAACACCAAAATATGTTGAATTTCATAACAAACCTTTAAAATGCTGAAATATAAAACTATCCAAACATTTTGGAGACTGTTGAGTAGATATATTTTTTAATCTGAAGCAGTTTTGAAAATTGATATTTTTTTCTCTTTCAAATACATGTATCTTAATAATTTGAAGGCAATTCTCTATGGACTGTCTTTTGACATCTCCTGGAACATATTCTCATAAGTTGACTTCAAAAAAAATAGTCTCTGCCTTCCCATTTATTAAAATATTCATACTTAAAAGCTCAAAGCATCACCTCCTCCCCTTATCCTTCATTCTGCTTTGTACTTCTTCCTCTGACCTTTCATGGCATTTGGTCCGTATTTTTATTTTGTCACCTGCATCTAGTCATTCTTTCACCCTCTAGCCTATAGAATCCTTAAGGACAAAGACGGTGTTTATTTACTTTCTCTTCTAGGTCTGAGATCCTTCATTTGCTAAATAAGGACACTATATCTCCAACTTCAAAACATTACAATACTAATTGTCATGAAAATACCTCTAGTTCAGGTGCCTGGGCAGCTCAGTTGGTTATGTGTCTGCCTTTGGCTCAGATCAAGATCCCAGGGTCCCAGGTGCGAGCTTCCCTCTGCCCTTTGCCCGATTTGTTCTGTCTCTTCAGTCTCTCTCAAATTAGTAAATCATAAAAAAAAATCTTTAAAAAAGGAAAAAAAAAAAAGAAAATGCTTCTAGTTCAATTAACTTTTCTGATAGTAATAGTAACATTTCCATGGCACAACCTAAGCACTTCATATTTACTACCTTACCAAATATGCAGAACAAGCCTTTCAAATGGGGTCTGATTATTGTCTCCATTTTATTAGAGAGGAAACTTAAGCACAGAAAAGCTTAGTAACTTCCTAAGGTTTTTCTTTTTTTTCACTTAAGTGAGGATGCTACATTTGTAGTCAGCTTCCGCTGTAGTCAGCTATAAGCATGGAGTATACCGTCTCTCCCTGATTCTCAGCTAGGCTGTAACACTTATCCAGACGATACTGCATGTGTTTGGGCCTGTGGATTTCTTTCCATTTTCCAAAAGAGAAAAAGTAAAGAATGTATCTTATACGTGAGGCATAAATAGGAGGGCAACGTATCCACGTATTGTCAGGAATTAAACTATCAACTAGGAAGGATGGTGTCTCATCTTCAGAGAGGTTGCCACATGGGGGATAAAGACAGACTATCAAATATCAGCTCTGCTGATCGCCTGCTGGATGATTTCTGGGAAGGCTGAGTCTCCATTTCTTATGCTGTTTTATGTGGATGTTAACCTAACCCATGGACTGTGGTATGCCCATAGAGGGTCATACTTAGGAAAGAGATCAGTGAAAGAAAAGAATCTTATGAGAGCTGGCAAACTGGAAATGTTTATTTAAATTGTTCCTTAATATTTAAAGTTATCTAAAGATCTTTGCTCTTTGTGTAATTGTCTCTTAATAATTGAATAATAATGAGGTCTTTGTTAACGTTGCTTTTGTTGTTGAGCTATTTTATCTTTAACATTTTTAAAGACCTTAGGACTATTTCTTTTTAAGCCGCGTGCAAAAGAGGGCAACTGTTATAATCACACATGGATCAAGTTTTACATATAAAGGGGAAAAGATGAAAAATCAAAGGAATCTTATTGCTTTGTTACTCGTGTAATGATTAATGATGGCACTTCTGCTATATATGTGTTGAAATAATCAATGAGTACATGAAGAATTTAAATGAAACATCTGGCATTCACTGGATTACAATTAACAAAATACCAGACTATCTCTTAAGCAATAAAGCCATTTAATTATCTCGAATAACATCAAGTCTAGAGACAGTTACTCTAGGTTTGTGCCGCAACTCAAGGTTGTTATGGAGAATTCAGTCTCTTTTCATTTTTCTCCTGCCAAATCCTCAAAGTGTTGTGTGGCTTTTTCCTTCTTAATCTAATTGTCTTGGCCTCAAAATGACTTTGGAAATTAAAGCTTAATGTTCTCGTATGATAGCATTCAAAGCAGGAACAAAGAGAAAGTATGGTGCAATATCATTCTCAGAAATCATTCATCATATGAATTCTTACCATGTATAAAGGAGAATATGTCACATGACCAGGGTAGCCTCTGGAGAGGCTGGGAAACTTGGCATCTGTGAAGGGGAAATAGGCTTACATTTCTGATGCTCACCAAGTGGGCCACCTTCCCTGGAATCATTGTTGGCCACCTGGTCCCAAAACAATATAATGGCTCTGTTAGGAAGAAAGTCATGAGGACACTAATACAGAAATGTTCAAGTAGGTCTCTTGAGAAGTCCAATAATTAATTCAGTAATCCAAGAGTATTGAGAATTTTAAATAGAAAAAAATTCAGGTCAAGGTTTCAGAAGATAAATACTTCCATAAGACTAAGTTGCCAACATGTGAGCTAAAAAATGAGCCTTCACGTATTCAACCACAACTGTAGTTTACCTTTAACTAACCCACTGAGAAGAGTATTACATTATGAACTGCGACTTGGGAAATTCTCTAAGAATATTCAACAGAGCCTCGGAAAGAAATGCTTTCAAAATTGAATAAAGGTTGTTTTATTGAATACAATTGTTTTATATTATAAAATTAGAAAAATACATATAAGGAACTACTACAGGAAATTACTTGAGAAGGCATTAGCCTGAAATATAAATAGCTTGAAATTAAGGTGAGTGAAATAACTTCCTGGCAGCAATTTCTTTTCTGGAAGTTTTGTTCTAAGTAAATGCTGAATATTATAAATATTGGCAGAAAAACACATTTACCATATCAAGTGTGGTTCAAAAATTGCTTTTACTTCTTTCTGTGATTTTAGATTTCTCGTTAAGGAAACTAAATTAGGTAATCTGTCATTAGGGTTACCGCCATACATCAGATTGCAGGCATTTTAGCATTATAGATGGCCAAATCCCATGACCAGCATTAGAATGAAGAAAACCTAATAGTATAAGCATAGCTCTTACCTGTGTTCAATAATTGAATAAAATACACAGATTAATCATTTATATATTTTAAGTTTCTAAATAGCTTATCCATGACACACAATCTGCATGGGTAATGAAGGAACATAAGACTATATAAAACTGTGTGAAAACATCCTTGTGTAAAGTATTATATTTCCAAATTAAACATATAAAGGTTTAGAAAATCAGAAAATTGGCAACATAAATTTTTAATCTGACAGTTAAACTCTTGTTTCTTTCAAAATTTCTGGCATAGTTTAAAACTAATATTTCAGTCTGAAAACATTTTCTTTTTTTCAATTCCCATTTCCTACAGGCAGTAAGCACAGACCCTGTACCAGTTAAATTACACTACGACAAATCACATGATCAGGTCTGGGTGTTGAGCTGGGGTACCACGGAAAAAACTTCTCCAACACTGCAGGTAAGCACATTCCAGTATATTTGAGAAAAATAATGATTTTTAACCCTTCATAGCTCACTGGATATTTATGGTGATCTTCCGTTGGAGGACTGTACTTTAATCATATCTAGATTTGCACAGAAAAGGAGGGGGATAAAGTTAATACTAAAGTACTTGTTTGGATGGGATAATATTGCAGTACATACTTATCAATGGTTAGATTTATATGTAAAAAGAAAAGCCAATGATGATAAAACTGATGCCATTAAGGAAAAACGAGTCATAATTTACCTTTCAACAATCCCCTCCCTCCGTCCAATTTTCAGGAGAATTCTCTTGTTTCCATCTCTCTTCAAAATAGGGCATGTGAGCTAGAGATTAAGAGACTTGGACAGGCTCAAGGCAGATCTCTATCCTTCCCCAAACAGATAGTATCTTATTATCTGAGCACAGGCTCATTTCTAATTGGGGAATAACTGGTATAGTCTTTGTGGAATTTGCTTAGGTTTTTTTTTATTTTTTATTATTTTTTTTATTTATGATAGTCACACAGAGAGAGAGAGAGAGAGAGAGAGAGAGGCAGAGACACAGGCAGAGGGAGAAGCAGGCTCCATGCACCAGAAGCCCAATGTGGAATTCGATCCCGGGTCTCCAGGATCACGCCCTGGGCCAAAGGCAGGCGCCAAACCTCTACACCACCCAGGGATCCCCTTTGCTTAGGTTTTAAGGTTGTTTATATACAACTTGACAGAGAGAGGAAAAGTATATATATATATTTTGATGATGTCTCTTTGGCACAGTTTCAATTTCAGGAGTTATAAGTTTAATGGAAAACTGAGAGGGAATGAGAAGGAACATTTAACCCTGAAAATGTGTTTTATCTTTGTCTCAAACTACCTGGTGATTGTAGCACTGCCCTGAACATTTTCTCTTCTTACAAAGTCCCAAATCATTAACCTTTGGCCAGTTTTCATTGTCTATTGAGTACAATGTTTTTAGTTTTAATCAGTTATCACTAAGAATACATATTTCTGAAGTATTTTTAATTTTGCAATATTTAACTTACAAAGGGTAGGCCTCCCGAAATGGAATCTTTTAAAGGAACTATCAGAATGACAGGGCATTTTATTTTTCATTAGAAATATGTGTCATTTGAAACATCTAACATATATAATAATATTTCGGTTATCTATTGTGGCAAATCAAATCAACCCCCAAATTTAATGTGTTAAACAGAATTAAAGAATGGCTTATTACCCATAGTTCAGTGGTTCTATAATCTGTGGATTTTGTAGGCACGGGTAGGGAACCCTCAGATGGCTGCACGCCTGTGATTACACAGCTGGGTGGCTCAAAAGGGCCTTATCCCCCACATCTGTCATGTGAGAGTGGTGAGTAGCTGGGTGGCTTGGGCCTCCTGCGTGTGCCTACTCATCCTTTAGACTGGCATCCGCAGCATGGTGGTTCCAGGTTATAAGACAGTGGAAGTTGCAAAGCTGATTAATATCTAGGCCCTAGAATTCTCACAGAGTCGCTTCCACCAAAGTGAGTCGCACTGCCTTCTTAGATTTAGGAGGACGAAGTAGCAGAGCCTGTCTTCTGATGGAAAGACTACAGTCTTCATTGCGGACAATTGTTTGATCTATCACAAAATGACAATATTGTCTGGTTATTTGATATTTTGCACTTAAATCTTGACCAGATAAAACAGGTCAATATATATGATTTTAAAAATTCACTCTTATGAATTATTTTTAACTCTATTACCCTTAAAGTAAAATAAAGACAGCTTATAAAAGTAAAAAATATGTATGTATTTTCTTTTAAAGTTGTATGAATTTTCAGTTTATCATGTTCTTTGGAACTGAATCCTTCCCGTCCACTTTGGTACTTGCTCCTTTGATAAATTAATAGCTTTCTCAGTAGGGGTTTCTCAATAGCAATCCCTCCATAAAGCATTTTAGGCAAACTCCTTTAATATCATACAGAAAGGGCAGAAAAAGGCTTTGAAAAGGAGTTAAGTAACTTCTCACATATTATTCAGCCATTTATAAATGGCTTCTTTTACTCTGAATGTCCAAAAAATATATATACTTGTAAGATTTAATGAATCTTAAATATTTGTTGGGTGGAGGGAAAGGTAGGTCTCATCTATTTTACCTGAAAATGTAAAATAAATGTAAGAATTGAGAAGTACTCTTGAAATAGTACATAAAGATTTATTTGCATAAAGTAACATTTATACACATGTTCATACATAGATATATGTGACAGATTAAGTAAGATCGATAGATACATGGATAGTTAGATAGACAGGCTGACAGGAAATACAGGGTCTCTGGATCAGAGAACAGACATTTCTTCTTCCAGGAGCATGCTAGCATTCGCACTGCATCCCCCATCCTTCCTCATGGGGTGACGTGGTGGGAGACTAATGTTACCCTGTATATACAGCATAGTGGTACTAACAGGAGAAGGACCCTGGAATTATGTGTCTCAAAGGCTTAAAAAAAAAAGGCTGTTGACACATTGGTCCATTCTCTGCCATGACAGATAGGGATTATGATTATTCTGGAACACAAATTTTATCAGGCTGGCACCTGGAATGTCAGTAAGGCTCAAAGGAGTTAAGTCTCTACCTCTCTCAGGAGCAATATGCCACCCTTAGCTTCCAAGGCATTTTGGGGACACCATCATCCTTTCACCAACTTTACTGGTGCCTTTTGCTCAGAAAGACCTGACTTAGCTTAAATGTCGAAATATTCATGGATAATTGTCTTCCAACAAGGTTATCAAGAAACATTGGCAAAAGAAATGGGATTTAATATTTGTTTTACTTACTTATTTATTAAAAGATTTTGTTTACTTATTCATGAGAGACACACATTGAGAGACACAGAGACATTAAGCGGAGGGAGAAGGCTCCATGCAGGGAGCCTGATGCAGAACTTGATCCTGGGACCCCGGGATCGTGCCCTGAATCAAAGGCAGACACTCAACCGTTGAGCCACCCAGGTGTCCCTTAGATTTGTTTTAAAAGAGGAGTAGACTTTCATTTGGAGAAATCAAGTTCACCAAACCAAAAACCTAAGCAAGGTCCCAGTTTTGCTATAGTGTCCCTGTGCCATGTTGAAAGATTAGACTAGAACTAGAGACATTGTGCTAGGTTGTGATGGTTAGTTAGGCAGTCACTTTTTGCCCTAATGCCGTGTATCTTATAATAGTGGCCACTAAAACCTTGAAGGTGCAAAATCATTTTTTCAAGGATCTGAAAGTCCTATGTGTACTTCTACTTTGTGTTTTCTTTTTTTTTTTTCTACTTTGTGTTTTCATTGTGACTATAAGTCTATACATCTTTGCCTGTTATGGAAGCAAAATATATTATTTTCTGTGATATTTATAATTAATTGATAAAACCCATAAACCATCATAATGTTAGGTATACAAGACAGTGATTCTCCAATTAGTGTTCTCAGACGAATTCTCAAAGATTTATCCTAGTTATTTTTCTTTCTTTTTAAAAGGCATCTATGCTTTATGAAAATAAGAAATGCTGTTCTAAAAGCTGTGAGTCTGTCATCTGCACAGCTTTATAATCCATGTGTAATGTCTTCTCAAATGCACAAAAATTAGAGAAGAAATGTCTTCAGGAAACAGCTTGGAATAAAGTCTTTACATCTTGGTATTGGCCAGGAAGTAGGCCCCAGCCAGATGGGGTGACAGTGGAAATGGCAGCTGTGGGCTTGTGGAAGGAAGGCATCACACATGGAGACACCAGCAGCAGGATGCCATTAGGAATGAACCAAGGATTGTCATAAGATTGAGCCTACTGATTAAGGTGCATCATAGATCAATCTGTGTGTCTTTGCAGCTGGTAGGCTCAGTCCTGAATCTGGCAACCCACCACTTCCTGTTCAATTGCAGCAGTGAGAAGGATCTAGAACCGTCAGTGAACAAAGTCCAGACTGAGAGGAGCTAGAGAAGTGGGCATTGCATTTTTTATATCCTAAGACTATGTCAAACACGAATGAGATGCTCACCTAATATACCTTCATTGGCATAAAATAGTTTTGCATCAGTAAGATTGAGATACATTATGGTGTTGCTTGAATATATTAAATTATGTGATGCCTGTAAACTACTGAGAACATACGCTGGCATTAACAAGCTTTCAGTAAATATTATTATTGCTGCCATCAGTCTAAGTATTATTATTAATTTCAAATACTATGTACGTGCATTTCAGAGTTATGCACCTCTATCCAAACTAAAGGGAAGAAAATTTGAAGAGTTTCTTTCCCATTACGTGTGTTAATCTTTATTTAAATTTTGTAGACATTATTATGAATGGCTAAAATCCATTAAAAACTTCCTCACTGACATTCATTAATAAAATAGGTGTAGTATCTTTAAAGCTTTTATCAAAGACTTTGATTCTTTCTTCCTCTGGACACATGATAGGCTCCTTTTGGTTAGGTGGAATCATATGATTAGTTCTGGCAAATAGAGTCTGTTGTAAATGAAAACATTCAAGTAGTTCGTTGGTTGCCCGTTCAGAATGGGATACTAAGTGAAACAGTACATACCCCATGAAAAACCGCTGGAAAAGTAATAGGTAGGAAATGAAATCTTTATTTCCCAAGCCTCTAAGATATTTATATTTTTTTTCTATTTTGTCTTATTTTTTAACCACAACATAACTAAGCCTTTCTAGTTATAATAATCGATTTTCACCGGGAAAGCAATTTCCAGTGGAACTCAATGAAAGTATACCCATATGAATGAAGAAAAATAGCCCCTCAGAAACAAAACAAAACAAGGATCAAAGTGCTACTTACTTCTGTCATAAAAACCAAAGGAAAAGGCTCCATTTTGAGGGAGGAAAGTCTATTTAACTTAACAGAGTCAGTCAATAGTTTCGGAAGTTTAATTTGGTGGCCATATGTAGAAAGGATTTAAAAGGGGAGAAATAAAGGCAGAAAGTTTTTAAAAAGGCTAGCAGAACAATGGTCGTCCAGCGGGAACAATAGGGAAAAAAAATGAGGAGGTGTGAAAAATCTGAAGAACTGTGAGAATTTGGTGCATAATGGGATACAAAGAATAAAAGAGTTTAAAGGTAGTGATCTTTCCTTTAATGGACCATAAAAGTTTTAAAAACCAATTAATGATGAATAAGAAGAGGAAATGTCTTTGACTGAAGTTACTTAAAACTGGGGCACCTGAGTGGCTCACTTAGTTAAGCATCCAACTCTTGATTTTGGCTCAGGTCATGATCTCAGAGTCCTGAGACTGAGACCTGCCTGAGGCTCCTTCCTCAGCAGGGAGCTTGCTAAGACTCTCTCTCCTGCTCCCTCTGCCCCTCTACTCTTCTCATTCTCTCTCTCTCCTCTCCATTTTTTTTTTTCTATTTTCAAATATTGAAAATATTATTTTCAATTTAGGGGAGGTAAAATTCTAAAGTTACTAAGAGCTAATATATTTCATATCATTTGTTTTGGAGTCTTTGGTTTGTTTCCAGCCCTGTTCTGTATTAGGAGAAGTTTTTTGTTTATCAGTTACACCTCAACAAAGCAAAAGAAAGGAAGAAGAAAGAAAGAGAAATAGAAAGAAAAAAAAGAAAGAAAGAAAGAAAGAAAGAAAGAAAGAAAGAAAGAAAGAAAGAAAGAAAAGAAAGAAAGAGAAAAAGAAAGATGGGCAAGCTAAAAATCTCATTTACACCCTATGTATTCTTGCTTGTATTTTTCTCATTATAGCAAAGTCAATACTTTTATAATACAAAAGTTGTTTCTATTTATTTTATAATTTAAGCAGAGATTATTCAAGACAAATCTTTTTCTATTTTCTATTTCTTTATAAAAACAAATTTCTATGTTGGAAATAAGCTAACAATTACAAAATTCCAATTTGCTTAATGATACACTAATTTTGAGGATGGTAATAAAGAGTCTAGGAAACAGCTTCTGATTTGTTTCATCTCTAAATCATACTGCCGAGGTCTAACCACGGTCTGCTCCATTTAGGTAATAACCCTGGCCAGCGGGAATGTGCCACACCACACCATTCACACCCAGCCAGTGGGAAAGCAGTTTGACCGAGTGGATGATTTTTTTATTCCTGCTACCACACTCATCATCACCCACATAAGGTAAGTGCTAAATAAGTGATCAACTTTTAGATTAATCTTTAATTTTGATAGGAAGGATAAAAAAATCATAAAAATAAGATACATCTTTATTCCACAATAAATACACACATAATTGCACATGATTTACCTTGTCTCATTTGCTTGATGAACTTTTATCAACATTAGTGATGAATTTCTTGTCATGTATTTCTTTTTAGGCCTCGTAAAAAAGTGAATTTTAAAAGATCGGTTGCATTTTTAAATCAATTTTATAGTTAATATTTTTGCAAATTGTTATTAGAGTCTTCCTATTAGGCTTTTGCAAAATGCTGACATTTGAACTCGGTGTGATAAAAGAAGCACTCTCAGAAATCCTTTCAAAAAAAAAAAAAAAAAGAAATCCATTCAATATATTATAATGACATTCTTCTACTATTTTTGCCCATATAGAAATTAATATAAAACTGTATTAGGAGGCACATAGCAACTTGACGTGAAATGTTTGAGGCCTACACTTTGAGGAAACACATTGATGTGTTCTATCCTTGTATGTATTTAGAAGAGGTAAAGAGGTAATTTCTTCTAATGACATCACTCCAAAGTTCCATAGAAGTGCTTTAAATGCCTGAAAGAGGGAAACTGGATATATGACAATTTCAAGTATTATATATTTTGATAATTTGCTGAAAAACTTTTAAAGTACTGCTAACAACATTAGTGAATTTGAACCAAACTAATATTTTTGTTCTGTTTCTCAAGTGAATTACAAAGGGGAGTTGCTCCAGATATGTTATATGAGTCATTGTTTGATCCACGTGTATATTGTTTCTCTTGTATAAAATTGGAAATTATCTAAGAGATGGAGTTGTAAGAATTCCGAGATACTGTGCAATTTAACCCCCAGAAGTAAAAAAGGGGGATTGATAAATTGGAAATGTGGCTCATAGTCAGACACTACACGTAGACTGTTATTTGCATAGCCAAGTATGTTTTCAGAGAGGTTAGTATATTTTTCAAGCAATTGGCCATTACTTTCAGAATGTCTATTATGTGCTCAGCAATAAAGTGATTAAAAACATAATGTCCTGTTACAATTATTCCATACTTTATGGAAAATAAGGAGAATTACTGAAAATGCAGCATATTATTAAAGTATTTATATCAAAGTAATAATTTTTACATCTGACTATAAGTGCTGTAATAGTTCAGACCCAGAAGAAATCACCATATGAATGAAAAATGGCTCCTAAAGAGATGGTACCTAAAAAATAGATGTTTTTATACTTACTCGGTAAGGATCCAACTTCATTTAATTGGCAATGAGTGTTATAATTAATTCCTTTGTCATTTTCAAGTTATTGATAAATTATTACTAATCAATAATTTACTATGTGATACTTGATTAACCCCATTCGCCTATTACATGTTACTCTATTTAATATACTATTATCAACTTTGCTTTTTTTTCAAATGCTCTAGTAATGAAATTATTTATAGCAGATTTCCTGTGTCCCTAATACTAATAGGGTTAATAGTATATAGTTTGGGCTATTCTTTACCCTTGCAACCAGTCAATTATATCCTTGTGGTGAAATGGCTACCACGTCAAGAGTTTAACTTTGTTAAAATGCAGTGAGTGCTTTGTGTAATTGTGAGTTTGTATTTATAATTGATATAGAAGACTACATTGCACAATTACAGGATTGCTATACATACAGTCAGAACTTAACATCTCTCTAGGGTCTAAATGGTTACTGTAGGGGCCCCTGGATGGCTCAGTTGGTTGAGTGTCTGCCTTTGATTCAGGTCATGATCCCGGGGTCCTGGGGTTGAGTCCCACATCAGGCTCCCTGCTTGGTGGGAACCTGTTTCTCCCTCTATATGCTTTCTCTCTCTCTATCTCTCTGTGTCAAATAAATAATAAATAAATAAATGATTACGACATAGCTGGAGTTGGAGCTAATAATTAGAAGAACATCTGAATTATGTGATCACATATAAGGCAAAATCTTAGTTATGTGTATACATTGTGAAAAACACTGAAAAGTATGCTTAAGGATATTTTAAAACATCTTTTTTCCTTTTAGGGATGGATAATGAAATGCAAGGTTGTTTTGCCATACTTATAAAACATACCAAATTAAATTACAGCACTCCTACTTGCATAGCTTGCATGTAGAGTCCCATTTTCATGAATGTGAATGGTGGTCAAATTTTCTACTACACTTCAAAGTAATTATTCCTATTACTAAGTGAAGAGTGAGAGTAAAAATTAGTATGCGTTTCCAAAATCAGAACATTAAATATAAACTATTTTTAACATAATGGGGATTTTTTTCTACATCAGGAAAATCGGAGGGAGGAATACGATCTTTTCTCCTACCGATTTCATGTAACACATTTTTCGAACCCAATTTGACACGTGTTTAAGTATGTGTTGCAGAGATTGATCTTTTTGTAACTTGTGTTTTTCAGACTTTGAGACTATTTCCTGACTGCTGTGCTTGGTATATCTTTCCAGGCCAAGCAGAAGGTCTGACACATAATATGTGTTTAATTAATATGAGTTTCCTTCCTCTGACCCCTCATCACATTAATCTACTTTTCGCTCAGATTGCTACACCCTCATTTCAAATAATTTATATCTCCAGTGTCTGAAAAGCTCCTGGACAAGTGTCAGGATTTTATATCCTAAGTGCCTAAAAACTGGTAGGCTCTTAATTCATGTTTCTCACAGGAATGGAAATAAAGAAGAAAGTGCTACACTATTTCCTAAACCAGACTATGTATAGGATTGAGGGAATTACACAGCATTAAGGGAACTCTATTTCTTATGTACTGAATTTCCCAGCATCTAACACAGTATCAGAGATGCAACAAGTACTGCATTAAGAGCATATAAATTATGTAGAAGCAGTAAATAGAAGTAATAAGTCCTTACATCTCCTGTCACAGATCTGAGCCTGAATGTCCCAGCAACATCATTTGTCATAATCAACAATCATGTTTAAATATTAAGTTGCAGAGTTCCTGGGAGGCTCAGTCGGTGCAGCATCTGCCTTCGGCTCGGGTCATGATCCCAGGGTCCTGGGATGGAGCCCGCATCTCATTGAGCTCCATGCTCAGCGGGGAGTTGGCTTCTCCCTCTCCCCCTGCCTGTGCTCTCCCTCTTTCAGTGTCAAGTACATAGATAAAATCTTTAAAAAAGATAAAAACAGGGGGATCCCTGGGTGGCGCAGCGGTGTGGCGCCTGCCTTTGGCCCAGGGCGTGATCCTGGAGACCTGGGATTGAGTCCCACATCGGGCTCCCGGTGCATGGAGCCTGCTTCTCCCTCTGCCTGTGTCTCTACCTCTCTCTCTCTGTGACTATCATAAATTAAAAAAATAATAATAATAAAAATAAAAAAAAAATAAAAAAATAAAAAAAAATAAAAAAAAAAGATAAAAACAAATATTAAGTTGCCCAAGTTGCCTATAATCGTTGTTCATACTCCTCATAACCTACACTGGTGCAGGGGCTCTCCTATGAACAGTTAAAATTTTGCTACAAGTCTCTATTTTTCCCTGCTTGGCTTCTTCTCATTGTTTTTCTACATTTTTTTTTTTCCTTCTTTAGTGTCTGTAATTCTCAGGCTTGTTTATTCTAGTCTATGAAGTAAATCAAGGCTGAGGAATTTAAGGGAACCAAAAACTATTTTACCAATCTCTATTAAAAATGAACTTGTTTAAAAAAAATGATCTTCACAGAATGTAGGAACTTGTTCACTTTTTAAGACGACTTAAAATTCTCAGCACTTTAAAAGTCCCTGCGTCCCAATTTATGTTCCCTTTTTTTAATTGAAATATAGTTGACATATTAATATTAATTATTATGCTATATTAATTTCAAATGTACAACATAGTGATTTGAGAATCCTCTACGTTACACAGTGCTCACTACGGTAAGTCCTGTTACCATCTGTCACCATACATAAATATCACCATATTATTGACAATATTCCCTGTCGGTACTTCTTAATCCCCTTCACCTATTTCACCCATCCCCTCCCTGTTCCCTCCTTAGCAACCACCTGTTTGTTCCTTGTATTTATGATTCTGTTTGTTTATTTATTTGTTTTGCCACGTATAAGTGAAATTATTTGATATTTGTCCTTGTCTGACTTATGTCACTAAGCATAATGTCTTCTAGGTCCTTTGTGTTGTCATAAAAGACTTCATTTGTTATTATGGCTGAGTAATATTCCCCTGGGTGTGTGCGTGTACATATGTATCACATCTTCTTTATCCATTTTGAATGGCCTGAGGACTTTTAATTTCAGAAAACTCATTTCCATTTAAAAAATATCAGAGGAGGAAGGCCTGATTCCATCCACTCATTCAGTTCCTTAGCTGAATTCCTTCCCATTCCTTGAGAGACACAGCCTAGACCATACACAATTATTCCTATTTTTTAGAAAATGTGTTGTCAAAGGGAGCACAACATCCAGTTATTCCTATTTTATCCTATGACTTTATTAGTGAAAAAGCCCCTTTGATTTTATGCATTCCTGCCTTCTCCATAGAAATCAAAAGAGTACCTGGGCCATAAGCTGGGGATAAAACAGGTACATCGATGCCGTACTGCCTCTGATCTAAATCAAAATGGTTTTTAAACTATTGAGTTCTGGTTAGTGGACCCAGCTTGTGTTCCTGGATTACACTCTCTTGAATATGAGTGCTTATCCAGGAGATAATAGAGAACTCTAGACCAGCATGCAGCCAGCCATTCTTTAAGATCTACGTATGTGAGGGCACCTGGGTGGCTCAGTGGTTGAGCATCTTCTTCAGCTCAGGGCGTGATCCCTGGGTCCTGGGATTGGGTCCCATATCAGGCTCCTCACAGGGAGCCTGCTTCTCCCCTGCCTGTGTCTCTGCCTCTCTCTGTGTCTCTCATGAATAAATAAATAAAATCCTAAAAAAAAAAAGAAGGCCAACAATATTAAAAAGAAAAAAAAAGATAGGCAGATGTGAGCCCCATATGTGAATTCAGTTTAGTTTAATGAAATTAAACTTTCTGGAAGATAGAGGAGATGTATTATAATCCTGTCTCCCCAAGTGCCAACTATCTACTCAGCTTCTGAAAGGTATTGACTAAATACTTACTGACTAAAAGTTTGTTTCTAAAATATTATTAAAATTCTAGCATACATATTTTTAATATTTGAATCTGATTTGGTTAATATCCACTCCCCTAATTGTTTAGGGAAAACTTAAACTACTTGATATTTAATTAGTAACACAGATGATATTCTGATGCTTATTGAAATATATTGATTCACATCAGTCTATCGTTATACATTTTTTTGTTTTTAAGTATGAATAAAAAATTGTATCTTCCGTTAATTTTCATAAAAATAGTTCCATTGAATATTTAATAAATGATGTGCTTTTCATATTAGTAATTCATTGCACATTTCAGTTAACTGACAATGTACATTAACTAGACACTCATTTTTCAAGCTTGAGGTTAAAATAGAGAGTTTTCTTTAAAAATCTTAAACTCTAGCAAGGAATTAATTAATCATAAATCATAGTTCTAAAGTTGAAGAGATTATGCTGTGCAAAAAGAATACGTTTTAGAATGACATGGGAAATATAAGTTTCTTATATGAGGAACTTCAGTTTGGATTTATATCTTCTTATATATACAAATATACCCAGAGAGGAAAAATTGAAAGACTGAAAATGAAAGTGCATGTATAATTCTCAGAAGAATCAATTCTGTCTAATTAATGCTATAAAAATTGAAATAATAATTCATTTTCTTTTTTAAGCAAAAGTGCTCTACAAATATAAAGCAAAATGTTTCATCATTGTCCTCATAACGTGTATCCAAAGAGCTAAGTTTTTATAATATCATCACATGCAAATAGATATATATGAATGATATTATAGTTCTACTATTCTTAAGTTTTTTATGATATGGCTAATTCATGGGGGATTTAGTGATTTTTGTATCAGTTTTTTTTAATAAGTTAGAGATTAAAAAGTAATTTCAATGCAATTTTTTTCAGAAAAATTATATTACAATGGTTGTATTATCTTCAAAGCAACTAAATGTCATAAAGAATGGGCATTTACATAATTGATTGTTTCATTTTTGGTACCATTCTGAAAAGAAAAGAATTTAAATGTCAATTTCTTGTTGCACTATGTGTAAATATTACAACTTACTTACTGTGCAAGTGTTACTATAATTAGCATAGGAAACAAAAACCACAGGTTTGACAGTGGTTTACCACATTGGCATATGTTTGCCTCTTAAGTTTTCTTTGTAAAGACTACAGGGGTGGGGAGAATTGAAAAAATAAGAGGAGAAACTAATGAGGTGGCAGGTATTCAAGCAATGAATGATAAAACATTTCCATGGGACCCCCCCCCCCTTTGAAAATTCTTCAATAATTCTTCCAAAGAAGGATTTATTTTTGGTAGTAGGGTGATGAAATTGAGAACTCCATAAGGGACAATGTGGCTCAGAGCAAGAGAACTTGATAAAACTTAGTGCAAAATACCAAGAAGCCCCGAAAGTACAAGCTATGACAAATGCAAGAATTGGCAGAAGGCTTTCTCAGAACTTTTGACTTGTCATGAATAAAAATAGTTGGAAGATAAGAAAGAGGATAACAGGTAAATGTTTTCATCTACATTAAAAGGGCACAGCTAATATTTGGGTTCTTTAGGGCTTTAAGATATTCTTTAAATTTTCACTGACTAAAATACTACCTTTGATAGAATTTAAAATAGGTGCCACATGAAGAAAAAGAAAGTATTTACAGTCTGACCCTTGTAATATCTACAAATCATGTCTTCCATCTCCTGTCCTCTCTGTAGTTGACTATAACTACAGACAAGTTTAATCCCATCCAGTTCACCTGGCACAGAGGACACTTTTAGTAAATACAAGAAGGAAACTATTTCTGATTTATATGCTACTTTGGGAGTAGTTCTATAGTAGAAAGGGGAGATAGTAACTTCGACGATGCTTTTCGAGATGCTTCAGAGGCTTGTCTACCCTTCGCATACCCCCCAACACCACCATTTGATACTATTGCCTAGAATTCCAAACTACTGTTTCTTTGGGTTATATTTCTCTAGAAACCTACCTTTAAAGTGTTCCTATTTCTTGAAAAGAAAATGGAGTAGTAGTTGGAGAATTTGATATCTTTCTTATTGGCATTTTTCTTTATGGATTGATTGGTTGATTATGTAGTGTCTTAAATATTTGAACTTGGGAGGTGTGTGTGTGTGTGTGTGTGTGTGTGTGTGTGTGTATTTATTTCAATCTATGATTACATGGTACCTAATAAGATGAATAGAGTATATGTAATAGAAGCCTTGAAAGCAACAAACACATATATAAAAACTGGGAATTCCAGTTCCAACATTTTTCTCCTCCCCAGACTTGACCTACTAAACAAACCCAAGGAACAAAGAAACAAAGAATGTTCCAAAAGTTTCCTTGCAACACTCCTCCCTTCCCTACCACATACCCCAAGATGATGTGAGCGTCAAATAATTATCTCAAATTGGGTAATTCAGGAATTCCATGAAAAGTAAACCTCAAATGTTACTCTTCAGTCTTGGTGGGCTGGAAAGGCAGTTTTAGGACCCTCAAAAGTCACATGAGTGTGAAGAGTGTAATGTAAGAGGGTTGCAATCAAATGTGGAATAAGGGGCTATGGGCTTATCCTGTTGCAGATGGGTCATAATTCCTGCACAGCCCATGGCTATGGCTCCATTGTAAGAGATGAAGAAAACTGAAATAACAAGTAGCGGGCACCATTCTGGGAGTCTGGAGAGAGGTCTATAGCACTCCTTTTCTGTTATAAATTACAGCAAGGAAATGATTAAGAAGGGATTGGGTTTGATTTATGTTTCCTTGAAGCTTCTCCAAGGGAAAAATAAACATTCTCTGAAAGTGAAAGTTAAAGTAAAGTATATCATTCTTCCTCATATTTTATCAAATCTGTTAAAGCAAAATTATATATATGGCTGGTCATTTATCAAGACAACTCTGCACTTGTGACTTGATTCATGGACAGGCCAGGTGTATGGAGATACAATTTTAGCAGTAAAATTGCCTGGGTACACTGAAACGCTAGCACATCAGAAATTGAAAATATCAATTGTACAATTCCTTTTTAGGAAAAATATAATCTCAGGAATGGTAAGCAACAAGTACAATTGCTTCCAAAAATGGTTCTTAGATAAAGATCTCAGAAAAGTCACAGTTCAATGAGGTTCTTTTGTCTTTTTTTTTAACTCCATTCATCCTTATATGCTAATTTCTCCCACAAAAAAAATAAACAAACTAGAAGGACTTTAAGTAATTCAGGAGTGGGAGCTCTTTCGGGCTGTATTTCACACATAGTGAATATCTGAAACATTCAGGAATTCTGAAAGGATGATCTTCTCTTTCCCCAGTATCTCTGAGGTTCTTCATTGCCCTCTCCACTCCATGCAAACAGAAAGTCTAATTGTCAGGACCTGCAATATCTTGGGATCCTTTCATTCTCAGAGCCTCGTACACTATTCGAAAAACAGAAGACATTCATAAGTTGCTTATTAAGCAAAGTACATATGTATATGTTCCCGAGTGTTTCCGAGTGTGTATGCATGTACACATACAAATCACTGTTGGCAAACCTTCTAGCAGTCCTATATGGGTGCAGGGTGCATGGCTTCTTCTACATAAACACTTGATAAGTTTTTTCATCTTATTTTTAAAGAAGTAAACACACTATACCCTTCAATTTGGATCTGTAATGCTATTTTCTTTTTCATTATGGTTACTGGATTTGCTTTTTGACTTTCAGCCTTCTTGAGCATATTAGCATACCCCACATATTGAGTGTAAAACGCTTACACAGAAAACCATTGAGTTCTTACAGTCAAGTGGGGTGTGTGTGCGTATGGGCGTGTGCGCATGTGTGCCTGTATGTGTGTGTATTCAGTTTGTTATCTTCATTATTTCTTGAGTTAGAGAATGATGTTTGCTTCCCTGCTTAGTTTCTGCCCTATATTAACAGTTCTCTGCACTGAGTCCTGTAAAAAAAAATGCCTAGTGTCCAAAGCGGACGGACCAAGAAGACCAGTACCTCTTTTGGTAGAATGTACACTTAGATGAGTAGCCCATATAGGTATGTAATCCTTTTTTATTATATAGGAAAACGAGGGTAGATTTAAGGAGAAAACTGTATTTAAAATATGAGGATCTCATTATTTTTTTTTAAAAAAGGAAAAGTCTTATTCAGGTGTTATTAGTAGACTCCAAGCTCTAGGATTTAATAAAGCCCCTAAATAGATTCATTCTACACCATTTTTTACTGAAGAAATCAATGGAGCACTAATAATGTGTAATTTAGAAACACTCTACATTGCAAATCTGCCTCTTGAGTTTTATTATGCAAAGAAAAATAGCTCTTGCTTCTCTCAGGGGTCCTTATGCTAACTCATCAAAGTGTTCAGTAAAACGTAGGGCTGTCCATTTGAAAGGACCCAGGATTCTTCTTAGGAGACAGCTGTGGGTATATCTAGCAAACCTGTATGTTTCTTTTTTCCTTTGGTCACGTATGATTTTGGGTTTTGCTGGAAATGGTAAATCAAATTTATTTTACCATAAATGAGTAAGTGATATGATTGCATAGATTACTTTAGTTTCCTTGCTTGGTAGTAAAAACAAACTCAGTTAACAATTAAGGTTAATAAAGAAAAATTTCAAAAGTTAAGATACGATGCAATACATCTAGATAGGGGCAGAGCTCATCCTGAGAACCTAAGTGATTTCTTATGTGAACTTACTGTGTGCCCTGCATTACCTATTTCATATGTATATTTAATGGATTATAGTACTTGAATCAAACATATAAGACATTAACTAGTTCTCCTAAAATGTGTATACAAAAGAAAAATGTATATTGCAGTCTCTAATTCTTTCTGTCTGAAGTGGTTATATTATTAGTCTATTGAAGGAAGGTGATATATTTCACCATAGTATCTTATTTTGTGAACTTATTAATTATTCTTGATGGAAATTTTATTAAAATGCTAAAACTTTCCATACAAGTATCATAACAGAACAAAAACTCTCTTTTCAATGAAAGATTCCTACTGTGGCTCAATAGAGCAATACGGTTGAAAACAATTTTATCTTTGAGAATCATGAATAAATTAATGATGACTACAGTCAATAGAACCTTTTTTGAAATTTTCTGTGACTGTGACTAAATTATATATATATAATATATATACACATACATCACTTCTCAATTTTGTTTAATTATAAAAACAGTTAATTTTGGAGCACCTGGGTGGCTCAGTTGATTGAGCATCTCCCTCTGGCTCAGGTCATAATCCCGAGGTCTTGGGATTGAGTCCCATGTGGGGCTCCCTGCTTAACAAGGAGTCTGCTTCTCCCTCTCCTCCCCACTCATGCTGTCTCTCTCTCACTCTCTCACTATCTCTGTCTCTCTCTCTCTCAAGTAAATAAATAAACATCTTAAAAAAAACAGTTAATTTCAATGGAAAATTAGTGGTGACAGTGAGGGGTGTCTTTAGATGGGTAACCTGGTGGCGCAGATATTCTCTGTTGACAGTGATTTGAGACTGCAAAAAATATTCACTGTGAACCCACACAAGTTAATATTTTGTACCATTTTTTTAAAAAATATTTATTTATTTATTTGAGAGAGTGAGTGAGTGGGAGGAGGGGCAAAGGGAGAGAGAGAATCCCAAGCAGTCTCCACTTTGAGTGTGGAGCCTGAGGCAAGTCTTAATCTCAGGACTCTGAGATCATGACCTGAGCTGATATCAAGAGTCGGGTGCTTTACTACTGAGCCACTCAGCCGCCCCTGTGTCATGTTAGTTTATTTTTGAATCTGTAGATATGGCCTTTCTATGGCTAATCCATTTAGGAAAAGGAAATTGGTTATTGTAAGCCAATAAAATAATATTTACACAAACGCATCCCTTTTTGTTCATTTGTGCTTTCACTTGCTCTGTAGCAGTGTTCTATCTCTTACTTCTCCTTGTGAAAAAGAAATCCTGCAGCAAAATTTCAGGTTTTAAAGATTTGGTTCAAGCAAAAATGAAGTACATGAAAGGAAGTCACAAAGCCTTTAAAATGTACTGTAACAGAAAAACCGACCAAATTAGCAGATATATGGAGAAACTGCCTATTAGGTCTCATCTGTCATCAGTCATGAGTGGAAATATTCAACATAACCACATGAGTAGATTAAGAACGTTAGGCAACAAATTTCAAACTGCCAGGGTCTTCTCTTTTGGAGTATACACTAGCTCCTTGTAGGATACATAAACCTCACAAAATGAACTGGAGTAGACAGCTTCAAGGAAATAAAAATGACAATTGCCCTAGTGACTTTTAAAACAGCTAGCTGGCTTGCTTATGGTTAAAATCTCTGTATTGATTTAGACTGAGATTAGCTGTATTTTTCTACACTGTGGGAACTTTTGCTTTCTTACCTTCCCATTATCCTCTTATTTGGGGGGGGGGGGTTTAATGAATAATTATAGATTTTTGTTCTACATTGACAACTGGTTTTCAAGGGAAACAGTATAAAATTACAGTGATTCATTTTTTTGGTCATAATGTAGAAGCTTATTTTTATGCTTTATGAAATTTAAATGCATAAATATAGTTTTTAGTTCTTTGAAACAAAAGGAAATCAGGGTTTGCATGTGCTATAAAAGTAGTGACTGATTTATGTAAGTAAGCCATGAGAATCCTAAAATAACCTAGATTTTTTCCCTCATAATTTAAATCAAGATTATTCATCAATTTTGAATGATAGAAAACATTTTTTATGGTTTTAATTAAAAGTATACATTGTTTAAAATCTGTTTAAAAACCTGCTGTACAATTGTTTTTTTTTTTTTCTGCTGTACAATTGTAAAAGAATAGAATATTTGGGACATCTGAAGAATTTTTTATTAAAAAAAACTTGAGGGATCCCTGGGTGGCACAGCGGTTTAGCGCCTGCCTTTGGCCCAGAGCGCGATCCTGGAGACCCAGGATCGAATCCCACGTCGGGCTCCCGGTGCATGGAGCCTGCTTCTCCCTCTGCCTATGTCTCTCCCTCTCTCTCTCTCTCTGTGACTATCATAAATAAATAAAAATTAAAAAAAAAACTTGACAACACTTATTTAATTAATACATGAAAATAATTTGAAATGGGTATTGGTTTATATAGGAGGATGATATTAAATATTTTTAGTAGATCATAGGTACACATATCTTTATGTTGACTAAACATGCTTTCTTGATTCCTTAATTTGTTTGGTAATTTTGACATCAAAAAAGCCTACCTACTAAAAAAACCAAAAACCAAAAAACAAAAAACCCTACCTACTTCCATCTAAATTATTATTTGCATGGGGATATAATCAAATCTAATTTAAAAAGATTGTTGGATGCAAATGACTTTTTTAAAAATACAGAATTAAAGTGGATTAGAAATTATTTAGCAACAGTCATTTGAGATATATATTTTTGATAACTTAATAGTTTATGTTTTGTGAATTAAGAGATGTACTTCATGGCTATCTTCATTATCAGAAGCCTTATGAAAAGAGAGTCACATGAACCTATCTATTATGTTTTTCATTTACTGAATCCAGTCTGTGTCCTGCCAACATCAAAGATATATGGATCATCTTTTTGATACTTTTACCATTTACCTAATTTCAGCTTGGTCCATTTACCATCCATAAAAGTTTCTAAATACATGAAAATACTTTTGGACAACCATAATATGTGGGTTTACCAAAGGCAGATACATTATATTTAAGCTTCCAATTCATGAAGTCATTATGAAAATTTCAAATTTCATCAGGGAAACGTTTGTCTTTATTGTACTTATGCAAGTGAAATATACACAATAACATTACATTTAAACACAAAGTTGTTAATGTGAATAATCTAAAGAGAGTCACTTTTTTCATTGCGATAAACTCATAATGATTTCCTAAGAGTTATGTAGAGAAGTAAATCAAGAATTTGAATTTTAGCGGAAACAAAGGAATGAAAATGTTAAGGAAAAAAGGACCAGGTGTGTGAGAAACTTATTAGAAATACAGGAAATACACTACCACTTATTCATATTGTCTAATCGTTTCATGAATAATTTCCAACTTTCCTCTGGTCCTCTGTATAATAGTCATTTAAAGTGATTCCCTATAATTTTATTTTAACATAGAAGCAGGGCCTGATTTTCTAAAGTCAAGTCTGAGTTTACAGTATCATTTACAGACCCTTTGGTTGTATTGCTTGGTTATAGTTTTTGTTCTTATTACTATGGTTATTATATAATATGTTAAGAGAAATGAGGAAACATCGAGCACTTACTCTATGCCAGAGAATGAACTCAGAGTTTTAATGCACTGCCTCGTTTAAAACCCACAGCTACATAAATTTTTAATCCTATTCTACATATGGTGAATCACTTAACTAGTAAGTGTTGGAACCAGCTATAAACTCAGTCCTGCCTAAATTCAGTTTCTCAGCACTACGTTTTAGTGTCCACGTCCTTTTTTCACTTGTAGGATAAAACCTAATGACTGATGTCCTCTCCAAATTATCTCACACATATGTTTAACACATTTCCTCTCTCACTTTTCTGTGACCTCTGCTACAACAAAACTCATCTCCTTACAACAAACCTACACCAAATTTTCTCAACTACCTGCATTTATTTGCAGAATGCCCTGTTTCTTTGTTGTCTGCCTAACAAACCCTTTAGGGCTATCTCAAAGCCACCTTTTATAAAATTTGTTATAATTTCCCTAATTGAAGTCCCCTTGGCATTCTGGATTTTTGTTATTTCTCATTTCTGTTGAGACTCACACAGACCTAGGTTGGAAAGTAGCTCTTCGGATCCTTTGGGGCCTTTAACACAGTATTTAATTTTGTTTAGATCAGTTTGATTTTTCTCTTCCACAACTAAATGATTTCAGGAGGGATAGAGAAAAAATATGATGTGGTGTCTACAGTCCCTACAGACTCTACAGTAATTTTTTTGTTGTCTGCTCATGTCTAACTTCATAATGTCTATTTATTAATCTGTTCCTCTCCATTCTCATGACACAGCCCTAAACTGAGCTCTCTTACCTCCCACCTTGCTAATGTAATGAACTCTTCACTGTTTCTATTTCTCCATACTTCTTTTCTCCATATTTCAGTTCACTAAACAGAGCACCTCTTTTGAATTCCTAGCTGTAGTGATTCAGTTCTGTATCAGGAAAGAAAAAAAAAGCTAAAATATTTCCTACTGGATATAGATTAAGGCCAAACTATATTGAACCCACTTCCTAAGTGTGTGATCTGCACCTACCCTAGGGTCCAGCCAATATGAACCTGAGTAGCTCCAAACTTTCCTGTTTCCATTTAACCATTTATTTTTGTCTAAAGTACTCTTTCTGACTCTGATTTAGATCCTCTTAATTTATGTCAATCTCCTGGCCAAACTCAAATGCTCTCTAATTCATGCAACTTTTCTTATTCCTCTGTCATTTATGACAGGACTCTACTCAGAATTTACTTCTTTTTAAGGGTATCAACCAATTATTAGTTTATTTCACTTATTCATTCAATACAGCTGAACTGTTCACATGCCAGACACTATTCTAGATTCCAATAGGAAACTGAATACAGATTTTGTCTTACTTTCCTGTGATGCAGTATGAGTATCATGGCAGTTAATAAAAATTAAAAGCTATATTTTTATTTATTTTTTAGAGAGAGAGAGAGACAGAGAGACTGCACAATTGTGGGGAGGGGCAGAGGGAGAGGGAGAGAGAGAGTCTCAAACAGAGTCCTGGCTGAGCATGAACCCCAACACAAGGCAACTCCGAGATCATGACCTGCGCCCGAATCAGGAGTCAGATGCTTAACTGACTGAGCCACACAGGGGGTCTAAATATATATTTTTAGAAAGAACTCACTTTGGAATGGTGAGAATATAGATTCAAATTCACATGTTACCACTTACTATACAGTGTGATTTCAAGCAAATTAAACTTTGTAAAGGACATTAAAAAAATTGTGTCTGTTAGGGACATGTGCCCCATCCAGAAATGTTGCTTGTTTCAAGTATTAGTTTATCTTTAATTCACTGGAATAACTTTGTTAGCTTAGCCCCCCCTCCAATTTCCCACTGTCTCTCACCTACAGCTATATGTGAGAGAAATAAATGCAAACTACCCAGGTTAATTAAAAGGAGGTGGATGGGGATGTTGGGAGGGGAAAGCCCTACCTATTCACCTTCACTGTCATTTCTTCCCTGCATCTCTCTACGGACCACAATGAGGTGTAATTCTTTAAAATCTTTTAACTAAACTTTGCCAAGACACATTTTTTTTTTTTTTTTTTAGGAAAACTTTGTCTGCTAGGGATTCACCCTGCCATCTTCTTAGGTCCATGTCTTTTGCATATGTCACTTTGCTTACTAACCAAAGAAAAAGAGCACCTGACAGAGGCATAGACAAGCCCCAAAATTCTCTCTGGCCACAATTATAAGTTCAGACACGATGTGCAATCCATTCAGAACCTATATGCTACAATGAACATTTTTTTCTGGGACTTTCTGGAAAGAGAGTTCTGGGTTTTTTTTGTGTAGACTGGTCTAGGAGCACTTACTTTCATACCATGTGAAGCCTAGACCTGAAATCAAGATAGAAGGCAGAGCCAACACACTAAGAAAAAAATATGATCTATGTTCCATTATGGTAGACCATAACCTTCAGCTATGCTTGAGCTGGTTCTAGAATTTTCATCTATATAAATCTCCATATTCCTTTTGGTTTAAAAATGTTTGGATTGCAAATCCTGTTATCTACGAATTAAAGAGGCTAAGATTAGGTGTCCTTATGTCTAAAATGCATGTATTATCCACTTCAGAGTATTTTTGGGCTGATTGCGGTTCTTGTGCAGTTCCCGGCACACAGTAAGTGATTCACAAATGCTGTTTTCCTCTTCCCTTGGGTTGATGAATTTCTTGTCATATATTTACTATATCTATAGCAGTTATACTAATTAGCACTCAGTAAATATTTATTAAAAAGCAGTGCACTGAGGAGCGCCTGGGTGGCTCAGTTGGTTGATCATCTGACTCTTGGTTTCAGCTCAAGTTGTGATCCTAGGGTCATGAGATGGAACCTGTGTGGGGCTCCATGCTCAGCTCAAAGTCTGCGTGAGACTCTCCCTCTCTCTCTGCCCCTCCTCCTCATTTCTAAAATAAATAAATATATATATATTTTTAACTAGTGCATTTAGTAATGTTTCTTTGAATGTCTGTCTGGCATTATGATTCTGCATCAAAGAAAAAAGGGCAGTGAGTCAAGTCCCAGTTTGTAGTTTACTGAAAAACTCTCCGTGGTTTTGGTATCATGGAGACAAGGAGTTGCCATTTATCAACGACTTGATAACACCTTAAGCAAATGGCTCAGTTTGAAGGTTTTTGGATCACTTGAGGAGGCCCAAGAGTAATGCTGAAACCTGTAGAGGTTTTCTCAGAGTTCTTTAGATAGAAAGCAGGTAATATTCTGTTTTTTTGTGTGTGTGTGTAGACTGTCATTTACCTTACCTCCCACCTTGCTAAAGTAATGAACTCTTCACTGTTTCTATTTCTCCATACACCTTCTTTTCTCCATATTTCAGTTGAGAAATGTGCGGCCTAAGCGAGCGCTAGATGCAGGTTATGGATGGTGCCATTTGTTTATTCAGTCTGGGCATCTGTCTCTATGGCTTGCACAAATCCACATTTTTCTCTAAGTGCTAAGGAGAGAAAATTCACTAGAACTTTTCTCAAAGGGAAGCTTGTTATTTCATTTAGGATCTGACTGAAACTTGATATCGAACAAAACCTTGAACCCTGGGAATATTACAATTCTTCTAAGGTTTAGATAATCTATTTTCCCCCTCTCTCAGGTGGATTTCATTATAAATCTCCTAGAATGTTTGTTTGAAATTTATGACTTTCATGAAATTCTGAAAATGTTCTAGAGATGTTTACTCAGTGATTTTTCTTTTTTTCTGGTTCAAAGCAATGTGCATCGGAATGGATATTTCAGTAGGTGTCTCAGTTTTAATTTACTATCAACCTAGTTTACAACATTGTTGAAGGTAAGGTTTTTAAGTAACTTAGAACCCTTCCTACCTATGGCTAGTACTTCTCCAAAGAGTGTAATTCTTTTAAAAAAGTGAATTTATCAAATGGTAACACAACAGAGAAGAATATTACCAGCAGTTGAAATTCAGATTAAAAAAAATCCTTATAAAGCTCAAGAAGCTTTGGTTTCTGGTTTGTTTTAATCTGGAGCTTTAATATCAGTGGTATAGAGAAAGCAAATTATATTCTCTGCAAACAAGATATAGGAAGAAGTTCAAATCCAAGGATAGTAGTTGTTTTGTTTTGTTTTTGCCATCATGAGCACTGATGATTCCCAGAACTCCCGTGGGTACCTGTAATGAGTTCCTTATCTCTGGTGAGAAATATTTCAAGTAAAAATGTCCAGTAACAAAGATGACAAGGAAGAATTCTGAATAAATATCTGTCAAATGGAATAGTGGAGAATTTTTTTTCTTAAGTGTCAGTAGGAGAGTGATCAAATGAAAAGCCCGCGTGCTTGGGTTTACCTGACGAGTATCAGACGGGTGAATATTTGAGCGCTCTCAAAATGTATTACTCAGTTTCCTAGGACTATCAGTACATCCTCAAATGAATTAATAAAGAATCACTCATGGTTATTTCTATTACGTCCAATATATGCAACTGTAAACATCGGTTCTGTAGTATAATTCATTTTTAGACCCTTTGAAGTAAAACACCATTAGTGGTTGAAATCAGAGCCATGATAGATACCTTCATTTTCATGAGGGAACAAAGAAAATGTGGTAAAAACCAGAATCTTTAAAATAAAAAAAATCATGGAGATGTGCCATTTGGTAGGTCCAGAAGCACATCAGTATTTTGAACAGAATGAACCAATCACCAACATAGTAGATGGTCATTAAGAAACTCAGAACAGCATGAGGAAAACAATCAAAACCCAATTCTGTTGGAAAATGGGGTTGTCAGAGACTTTTTTGTAGGAACAGCAGGAAAAAAAAATAAAACACTTCATCAACAAGTCCAGGTATGTGATTACCCTCGCTTGTTACCTGCAATAAAGAGATAGACAGGTGTTAGATAGGTAGCTGATAGATGCAACAAGGGTCTGTGTATCAATGAATTCCTTACATGTTCAGTGATGACGTTTATTTTCGGCACCCTCTAGGAACATAATGTCTACTCTTTTTTTCTGCTTAAAAAAATAAAATCAAAAGTAGACTTGTCATCGTGAAATGAACAGCAAAGTCATCTTATTCTCTCCATGACTCTAATAATATTAGTAGATATTGTATTGTTCGGCATTATCTGTTTCCGTCAGGACCTATAGCTTTTGAAAATGGCAATAATCTGTCTTCAATCACTTACAGAAAATTTGCGAGACCATAGCATCAATAATTGCCTCTCTCAGAGCCAACTCATTTTGACCAACACTTGGAGAACTTTTCTGATAGTCTTTAGGTGCACTAAAGGATATCTTGACAACTTGTTACATGTATAACTTTATTTTTGAGTAATACCAACTTAAAAGTGTCAGCTGGTTTCAAATCACTCTGCATGCCCATATATTTTACACATGCACATATGTGTGTGTATTAGATAATCAGGGTGTGTATGTAGGAGCTGTGTACCAGGTTGTCATGCATTTTCCAGTTGGCTGGTGCCCATGACCTATCGGTTGTCAGATATTTTTGATATAGCTTCAGAAATAGCAGGTTTATCAAATGCTTCATCTGTGAAGGGAGCGTTTTACCTTGTGCGTATTATAGCCTATTATCAACCATCACAGCCATATGAATCCCATTTCATGCATTATGAAACGGATTCACAGAGAAATCAAATGGCTTACTCAACATCACGCAGGTTATTATGTCATGGCGCTGGGACACAAACCTGGTTTGTGTTTGCATAGTCTGGTTAGAGCGCTGCTTTTGAGTGTTCTTAAACACTTTCTTCCTGATGAGGGCACCCAACTGACCCACTCTCTCAACACACATATATACTCCCTTACTTCCGTTTAAAATGTCCCCTTTTGTTTTGTGGAGAGATTTTGCGCAATCTACTGTTGTCAGATATATTTCTGAAATTCATTTTAAGGGACTTTTTTTGAGAGATGTTCATTGTTAATGTCCAGGCAATGGCATACCACATTATATGACATTGAATCAATCAAATTAGATTGATTAGAATGTGTGCTTTATAGTAACTGGGTAGTGCTATATGTTCTGGTGTTTTCAATGCTTAAAAAGCGCTTCCAGTAGAAAGCAAGCAGGCACATTCCTTATTTTAATCATCATCTAAGAGCTTCCTTCATAGCTGCCAGTGTGTTAAATCACTCTAAAAATAGTCTTTATACTCACTATCCAAATATTGCTGGGATAGGCTTTAGAGAGGATACAATACATAGTTCAATTTCAAGTATGAGAGACAGGAATTACTCTAAAATTGATTTTCATTTCTAATCTATTATGTAAGAGTAGATTGCTTGTCTCTTCCAAAACATTGCTTCATATATGATTATTAAATACTCTGTAAAAATATTGAAGCATCTGGGTTATCATAGTTCATTACATTAGATTCATCAATTTAATTTTACTTTCGAACTCTTGTCCAGTAACTATATACCTTAATTCAGTTCAGTTATATTTTGTTCATTTAGATTTATGAATTGTAGAACTGAAAAAATAATTCCTGGTGTTCTTTAGATTTTAAAATATATTTTTTCATGGGACATTGGAAAACTACCATTCTGTAGTCATATAAGATGATAATTGGGCAGCCTATCTTTTTTAATCATCAGCAAGAGATAAAAGGGTAAGCAAAAGGCAACATGTGAAAGATTTTAGATAAAATGCGTTTGTTGAGTGGTATATTCATTTTCACCATCAATGCATCCGGTACAATAAGCTGCTCACTTATTTCTAAGTAGCAGTTGTTATTTTCTCACTGGTACGTTGTGAACATAAAAGAAAACAAAAATAAGTATAGTTCGGCCCACTTAAAGATGAATGTGAAAAACCTCAAACGGACAGATGGGGCTCATAGGCAGAGAATCACTTCAGATGCCTCAACATTATCTTATTTTTATAGACAGCTATTTGAGTTAAATTTCCTTACATCCACAGACTGTTAAAAGCATTTTTTTTCACCCTCCTTGCCTTTAATGAAACTCTGTTCTCCTTCTTGTAGGCTGTTTTTGCACACATGCCTGATTATTCTTATCTAAACAGCCTTGATGTATGTGTGTGGGGCTGAAGGCAGCCTCTGCCATACTTGCTCGCAGGGTCATCTACAGACCATTGGTCCTTCATCACCATGAGAAAAAGACAAATGATCCCCTTTAGAAATGTCTAATCCTTCCTCTCAGTTGTACCACTTTGACCTCATCTTATTTATTGCAATCTAACAGCATCTAAGCCACCCCTTTGCAACAATTACTCATTAGAAACCTCAGTGGGTACCTTCCTTCCCTTGCCATGTCCTGTTAGGCGACTTCCTCTTCTTTGTGTGCTGCTCAACCACCACCTATCCCACTTCACGCTTTCACAAGATCAACTGGTGCTATTGATTCGACCTCCAAAATATATCCTAATTTGTCTAATTGTCCCTATTGCTCATATTGCAAGTCATTGCTTCATATATGACAATCATACCTATTATCTTTACAAGAAATACCACAATATTTTTCATGGAATTCAAGACGTTTGTGACCTACGTGTTTCCATTTTTCTTCATCCTCACCACCTGCTGCTTCCTAATATTTATATTGGACTTCAAACAAACAGCTCATAGTGTCTCTACTGTGCCAGGCTCTCTTATGCTGCAGTGTCTCTACACCTGATGTCATCTGTTGAAACTATCCCAGCCCTGAATCATTGTATTTACATGGAATTCTCTGCAAGTTTCTATGACAGCAGAATTCCTTTAACTTCTTCTCCTTTAAAAAAAATATATATTTATTTGACAGAGAGAGAGAGAGAGAGAGACAGCACAAGCAGAGGGAGCAGCGGAGGGAGAGGAAGAAGCAGGCTATTCCCTGAGAGGGAGCCCAATGCGGGGTTCAATCCCAGAGCCCCTGGAACATGACCTGAGCCAAACGTAGACACTTAACTGACTGAGCCACGCAGGCACCCCAGAATTCCTTTTTTTTTTTTAATTTTTATTTATTTATGATAGTCACAGAGAGAGAGAGAGAGAGAGGCAGAGACATAGGCAGAGGGAGAAGCAGGTTCCATGCATCGGGAGCCTGACGTGGGATTCGATCCCGGGTCTCCAGGATCGCGCCCTGGGCCAAAGGCAGGCGCTAAACCGCTGCGCCACCCAGGGATCCCTAGAATTCCTTTTTTAAAAATTATTTGTTTACATATTTGTCTTTCCTATGAGAATAAGGTCCCTAGCAACAGAATCATGGTCATTGTATTGTTATCCCTCCCTCACAGCTCATTGCCTGGCACATGAATGCTCAGTAAGGGAATGATTGACTATAATTAGTGGAAGCTACTTGTGCATACTTCAGAAACTTTCCTCTGCAATCTCAAAAACTAATTAGGGAAAAGCTTTACTTTTCTCTATCTCAGTAAGAGTTAGTAATTCTTATTATTGTCAGTGAATGAAATGTCCCAACTTTTTGACAGGTGTAACCTGACCACCTGCAGACAAACATAGGCATAGGTGGAGGAGTTTGATACAGAAATCAATGACACACGTGTTTTCATCAAGTTCTTCATAACCTAGGAAAACAGTTTAATAGATAAACACAGTTGAATGCATTATGGTAAGTGCTATCATGGAGGTAGGGTCAAGACACTGCTGACAGAAGTGAAGGACACAACCTTTCAGACAAGTCAGAGAAGTGGCAATAGCAGCGATGTATGCAGTTGGTTTTAAAGAAGCAAAGAAAGCTTGGAACATAAAAATGGTAGCACATAGTTCTACAGAAAATTGGACATCAGCTCACCCCTTTCATAAACACTTAGGAATGTTTGTTTTCTTACATCAGGCAAGTGGGTGGCAATAGCCAAAATCCCCCAAAGAGTTGGAAAAATCTAAGAGGGTTTATAGATCCCTTGAGAATCAAAGGGATAAGCCAAAGGGACTTGTCTAGAACTTTATTCTATCTTCAGGGTAATCATCAGCAATAACATCCTCTTATGGGGACTGAGGGGCTGGTAAAATTATTCCTCCAACCGAAAGCATGCTGTTTGTATCTTCCGCATGAAGTGCTGACCAATACAGACATGTTCTTAAATCTTTGGCTTCGGCAAAAATAAGTGTCTTTGTGTTTGTGTTTGATGGAGAATTTCTGTTATGTTACTCTGAGACAGCTACAAAAAGTTGCATGGCTGGTCATACTAAACAAGGGGAGAAACATGAAGAAATTTTATTACAGACAGAGGAAATACCAAGTTAATTTTTAAAAAGTTAAACATGGCATGTTAACCTGTATAATCAAAAAATAATATACACTTAAAAAGCTGTTGTGATTCCTTTGGGGAAGTCCCATGATTTCTGTCTGGTAGAAACATAAAGTGTCGTATTCACCGACCAATTTGAATGGGTTTTTTGAGAGCTGCCAAGGAAGAGTCTAGTTTGAGCTGTTTACTAGGAGGACTGAACTTCCGGTTTAATAATAATGCATCACTTCTGTTGAAATTTTGTCACATTCAGGATATGGCTAGTTGTAACTAGACAGTATTTTTACCTATCATCTATGTGCATGTGTCTTATTCTGGTTTTTTTTTTGTGAAGCAGTCACCAAGCAGAAATTTATTCGAGGGAGCACCCTGAAAACAAATGGGGAGGACAGGAGAGGCTGGGAGAGCTGCTTGACCCTGAGTGAGAAAGAATGAAGAGAAAGGAAGTGAGTCTGGGTGAAACATCCTAGACTGCCAGAGCCAGGAAGGCTGAGCAGTGCTGTTGGAAGTCCTAGAGCCAAAGCCCACGTTCAGAGAGGCCTCACATCCCGTAGCAATGGGGCCGCATTCCTGCCATACTCAAGCACTGGCTCGAGCAGCCTGTGGGAAACATGGTCAGGCCACAAGCACAGCTATAGATTTCAAAGCACAGCAGCTGAGACCCTCAGTCAATTAGGGTCCCCGCAGGAGAAGAACTGACGACCTTATTTTCATGGCTGGCACAGCATGTAACATGGATCCTACAGAAATCAATAGTCAGCAAGGGCTTAATAAAATTAGTTGAATTAAGTTAAATTAAAAGTAACAAAAAGAATGGAGGGGCTGTCTTTCTAAGGAAGTGTATTGAGATCTGGGCTCAATTTTAAAGTTAACTTCTACTATTGAACATGTAGTATTCAATTGAGGAGTTTGTTAATTTGTAGCTAATCTCTATTGTGTATATTTACAATGCCTGTGTATGAGCGCTGCTTGGTTTTCTATAGGAAATAATACATTATTTGTATTTTAAGACCTTTAAGACCGTTATTGTATTTGTAGACCCTTAAACCTATAATCAGAATCTTTGAAATAATTCATACTTAGCGTGATCTTTGGTAGAGAATATAAGTCCTGTCAAAAACCATTTTATGCTGAATCCTCTGAGACAGTTGGCAAACATTTTAAGTGTGGTTAGAGACCATTAGGGAGCTAGGTAAATTTTATGTAAAATTATTTCCAAGTCACTCATAGGTAGAGATCAGGAAAAAAATATGGTTGTTTTACTCCTCTCAAAAATTAAAATAAAAATTTATCTTCTTCTTTTGGGAGATTTGTACCTTCAAGCTTGGAAAGGGAAAGGGGCATGTGGTATAAGTAAGCTTGCAATAATTCTTGTACGAAAAATATCTACCTTCATATACCTGCCTACAAAGTTCTCTCTTTTGCTTAAAACTCACATCAAATTGTGTCTGTTAGTTTTAAGGATTCTTTTCCAGATGTTCTCAGTACCATCCTATAGCCACGCCTATATTACTCTGCCCATTTCCTGTGTTCTCAAACCTGATTACGATTATAGCTACTGTATCATTTATCATATTGTATTTTATATCAGAGAATTTTATTTCTGCACTCCAGAGATTAAACTTCTGGAGTTTAGTGGAAATTGTTAAACTATTCACTTATTGCAATACCTAACAGACAATTGTTATTAAATATTATTTGGGTAGAATTACATATAGATATTTTAATTGATTTTAGTAAATTTAATATCCACATAAAGAATATGTAGCTACAAAAATGTTTATAAGTCATACAACACAAACAATATTATGCAGTAGTATACATTGAGATACTACCTAGAAGATGGTAGATTTTTTTCTTAAGTATTTTTTTCTGGCACTTTCTGTTGGTTTAGAATCTCCAATCACTCCTAAATAGTTCATCTTTCTTTTTCTCTATGAATTAATTTAAAATGTTCTCTCTCTCTCTCTATTTATATGTATATTCCCCACAGTGGTTTTAAGCTCTACTCATGACCATCTCACTCCTGAGAGAGGAATAGAATAGAACTTAAGAACATAGAATCTAATCCAAGCTCCTCAGTAACTGAGCTGTGTGACTTCAGGTGTATCCTTTAATCTCACTGGGTTTCAAGATTTTCATCTATAAAATGAAAGGATTGAACTAGATCATCTCTAAAGTCCCTCCAGTTCCAAAGCAAACTCCAAGGTCTTAAGATTGCCTCAGACCAGAGCATCTGGCTCTCCGCCATTCTTCTCTCTAATGCCTTGTGATATTATATAAGAATTACAAAGTATTAGTCATTCTCTCAAAGGAGGCAGACATTCTTTGGAATAGGAACTTCCTGGGCAATTAATACCTATTAAAATAGAATACATAATTATCCAAAGATCTATGATATCTAGAGCACAGCCAAGCTCACCGTATTGCCAAGTACAGCCTTAGCTACAAATGAATCCTCGCTAGGCTCAACGTATTCCCGTGACAGTCCACTGTGTGACATTCAGCACGCACCGCACCCCCTCCCCCAGCAGAATCTTTGGATTGGTGTTCGATATACCTTGATGTAGCTAATATCTGAATATGGAAAACTTGGGCAAGATAATAACATTTTGTGATAAAAAAATGGTTTTCTTTCCTAGCTATAGTTTCTCTTGAACTTTAGGGTCTGCCTCTAAATAAATCTTCCAGCATTATGTGGCCTTTTTGTCTTTTTAAATTTCTTAAAATCAAAGCTCATTTGCAGTGTGTATCCGCAAAGATTCAAAGTCATGTTTTGCCACTTTCTGACTTAATTTCCAATCTCTACACCTAGAGGCTGGATATTTACAAAATCTTATCACCATACGAGTCCTAGAGAAAAACAGGAAAGAAGGAAGATTTTATATATGTATAGAACTACTTTAAGAATTACTCTTATTACATGGGTAATCTGGGCAATCTTTCAACATAACCATAAGCATTATTTCCTCTCCACCCTCCATCTGATGATAAACCATATGAAATACTAGAAAAGATCAAGCCCCCTGCACTGCCTCAGGTCAAGTTGACTTTAGTTCAACTACTGAGGTGTCCATGCTCAGGACTAAGGCATCATATTTGGAGATAAGAGTATTTTCATCTTGACCTATACCTGTTCATCTATCCCAATGATAGGATGCTCATTGCACTAATGTCTTAGTCTTGGTAAATTCAAGCTAATAGTGGGGCACCTGGGTGGCTCGGACAGATGAGCATCTGACTGTTGATTTCACCTCAGGTCAGGATCTCAGGCTCCTAAGATCGAGCCCTGCTTTGGGCTCTATGGTCAGTGGGGAGTCTACTTGAGGATTTTTTTTTTCTCTCTCTGCCTCTCCCTCTGCTTTTCCCCTTGCTTGATCTCTCTCTCTCTCTCTCTAAAATAAGTAAATCTTCAAAAGAAATTCAAGCTGATGGTGAATGGAAAATATAGTTGAGAGAATATTACTACTGCAAAACAGTAGATATAAAAACCCAAACATATAAGGTCAGTGAAAGCAGTTAAGAGGATTATTCACATTATGGAAAGACTCAGTTAATTGATTCTTAAGGTGAACAGCATTTCTGAGATAGATCACAACATATTTTACTAGAAATTATTCTTTACATCATTTTTTCAGGAGAATCTTTTCAGGAAGTACTCAAAGGAAGAACCTAATATTTTATTCCATACTGAATTCAAAGCTAAACTCTATTTGTTTGTTTATTTTTTACTACCCAAGGTACGATCTTGGAAAGAACTTTCCATATGAGGGAAGTGGTGATTGCCCCATATGCCTTTGAAATCTGTTTCATGTAAAGAAATGGAGTTTTGAGCCTCATCAATTTTTAAACCTAAAGAAGTACTTGACATACTGTAGTGAAAAAAAGTTATAGTCCCTCATTATTAATTCACAGATCAGCTGTTCAAGCAAAATTGTTTCTGAATTTATAGCAAACTAAAAGGAGCATAAAAATTATTTCTTCTTTGTGGTCTCCATAAACAGCTTTAACAGGGACTAGGTAATAAGTGCAATATAAATGCCTTTCCAAATAGACAAGAGAGGCTGTGATCGGATTGTAATCTGCTGTAAATGCGTTTTGGGGCCATAGGTTCTTTCCAAGGCAACACTATGGCTTCTATCAGACTCTCCTTTTTTAAGAAGGAAGTGTGTTGCATTATGGTTTGATTTACTTTTGAAAAATAAAATGCACTCCCTAGGGCTCTTTGAAGAGTAGCATTTAGACATCCTATAAGAAATGCTCAAATCACTCCCCCCCCCCTTTTTTTTCTTTTTTTTTTTGGGGGGGGGGGTTACATAACCAGCCAGGGGAAATTAAGGGAAAGCAGTATAGGCAATGCTAAGACACAGGCTGGATGCTCCATTCCCTCAGAGGCGCCACTATTGCGCCTTTGGATTCTTGGCTTCACCTTCTGTGGGATAATTCCAAACCTAACTAATTTCTGGACTAGTCCAGGCAATCTAAATACAAACATTGGTTCTGGACTCCTAATAAAATTCTCATTAGCTCAGGAGATAAAATTAGTTTTCCTGTTCAAAAACTCGTGCCCCTCATTAGAACAGCAATCATAGTAATAGTAGATCCTCTTCATTATTTTGTGCCAGGCAGCCTATTAGGTATTTTACGTATAACATCAATAGTGTTCTCAATAACACTTCAAACGAGGAATTTGTAGACATTAATAGAGAATGACATGTGGAAATCATATAATGCCAACCAAAAAGCAGCCTGCTGAGCAGAACCTTACTAAGTAGCTCTTGGATTTAATCACAGAAATCAAAATTTAGACTCTAATTTCAAGGACTAGAGACTCTTAGAAGTACACAGCGATGATCAGAATCTCAGCAACTGACTCTAGCCCACTAAAATACATAACCAGTCAAGGAAGAGATTAGAATGTGAATTTATTGACAATAAGCATTATAGCAGAGCATGTTTGTGGAAAGATAATATGCATTGAAAAAAAACAACCTGAAGGGACAATCAAGCCAAGTATTTTAGGTAGAGGCCACTGAGTGCAAAGTCATAGAACAGAAATACTTCAGCATGTTTGAGGATAGTAGCGTGGAGACCTCTACAGTTCCGGAGGTAGAAGACGAGTTTGGAGAAGTATAGCCAATTGCATATTATTCTGAGTGTGTAGAAGCCATTATACGTTTTGATAGAAGTTGAGATGGAATCTGATTTTCACGGGGGAAGTGTGTAGTTGTGGATATCATATTCTAAGAGGGCAAGTGTATAGCTAATGTAGAAATCCAAATGCAAGGGTAGGACCTTCAGGCCAGTGAATCCTCAAGGATACGCTACTAAGAATTGATCAGTGTTCAGGAAATCTCTCTCCTTTTAAGAGAATTTTCTTTTTTGTTTTCAGCTGTTTTCTCTGTTTTTCCCACTGCATTTTTATAAGCTTCTAGCTTTGGAGTACGTCCTACAAAATTCTATTTGCATCATGTTTGTAGGTAAGTATATATGATTGAGACAGAAGAACAGAGGAGGCTGAATAAAGAGCAAAGAGGCCATATGGTGTGAAAAATACGTCTAGTGCTAGAACAGGAACGTGTCTTTAATGCCACTGGTAACAAGAGGCAACTAATGTTCTTCAGTCTGTTCTTCTTTTGAGGGACTATGTGTATATTTTGGTTATCCTGGAGGCTCTACGAGTAGATTGAAATGCGATCGAGAACAGTGTTTGAGAGAAGTTTAGAAGGCTATCACAGGAATAATGCATGAGATGATGAGTGTCTCTTTTGTGTAAAGCTCTGGGTTAGAGACTAAGAGTAAGCACGTGTGCTAGCCCAAGACTTCCCTCTCAGGGAGCTTAGAAACAGAATGAATTAGCTGCCTTACACATTTCTGCTGTGTGATACAAGGCAGCTTATACTTGCTATTTCAGACTATGCTGCTTATCTTGTTCTGTATATTTGAAATGTGTTTTCCTCCTCTTTCATCTGACCACCATTTCCTGACACTTAATTTCCTCCAGTAAGACATCCATAGTCTGTATATTTGAAATGTGTTTTCCTCCTCTTTCATCTGACCACCATTTCCTGACACTTAATTTCCTCCAGTAAGACATCCATAGTCTCTATTAGTCTGTGTAAATTGCACATTTTCTGATGGAATTTCATGTCTGATTATAACACTTAACGCATTGTATTAATTTGTGTATTCATTAGTGTCTTTTAAAAAATATTTATTGAACAAATATATATGGGAATGTGTGCAAGCACCATATTGCTTGTGTTATATGGATTAATTCAGTTCTCACAAAACCCTTATAAATAAGAGGCACTTGGGTGGCTCAGTGTTAACCAGCTGCTTAAGGCTCAAGTCATGATCCCGGGGTCCTGGGATGAATCCCTGGGTCAGGCTCCATGCTCAGCTCAGCGAAGAGTCTGCTCTTCCCTCTCCCTCTCCCCCTCCTCCAGCTCACGCACTCTCTGCACTCTTTCTTAAATAAATAAATAAAATCTCAAAAAAATCTCTTATAAATAGATGTTATTGCTAGTTCCATTTTACAGTTGAAAAAAACTAGATCACTGAGGGTGACACAGTCATGTGGTGGGATGTAAAGCTAGAATGCCTAGTGTCCGAGCCCGCATAATGAATCCTAGACTATAGGATAGCCTCAAGAAT
This sequence comes from Canis aureus, assembly GCF_053574225.1. Classification (NCBI taxonomy): domain Eukaryota; kingdom Metazoa; phylum Chordata; class Mammalia; order Carnivora; family Canidae; genus Canis; species Canis aureus. The sequence goes on along the minus strand of NC_135623.1, from coordinate 64,709,651 downwards.
AGTGACTGTTTCACATTCTGTGATGTACTTCTAGCACCCAGACCGCTTTCTGAATAGGAACCACGAGAAGAGGGGATCAAAAAGTTGGAAGGGCATCTCAGTGGCTCAGTTGGTTAAGCATCCAACTTGTGATCTCAGCTCAGGTCTAGATCTCAGGGCATGAGTTCAAGCCCCATGTTGGGCTCCATGCTGGGCATGGAGCTTACTTTTAAAAAAAGCTGGAAAATGATGAAATGTATTAAACACATTGGTAGCTATAAATTAGCTGGGACATAGGGTGGCATTATTGAAAATTAGTAGGAAATACAGCACATGTTATTTTATGAATGGCTTTGATTATAAGAGAGAGAGAGAAGAGTTTACTCAGTTTGCGTGACCATTAAGAGTTGTGGACTTCTGAGCAAAATTTGCTAGAATTAAGGATGCCTGGGTGGCTCAGTCTGTTAAGCGTCTGCCCTCAGCTTGGGTCATAATTCCAGGGTCCTGGCATCAAGCTGGCATCAGACTCCCTGCTCAGGGGATGGCTTGCTTTTCCCTCTCTCTCTCCGTACTGCTCCCCCTGCTTGTGTGCTTTCTCTCTGTCAAATAAATAATAAAATATTTTTTTTAAAAAAAACTGGCTAGAGTTAAAACAAGCAAACCAGTTAAATGTCTGCTAGATATGCTGCTTCAAAATTAGGCTACTATTGAAATTTAAAATAGCATTATTTATGCTTGTTAAAATAGGTCACAAATAAAAAGATGGTGTTCAATGCACCTATGTTAGTATAATTTGAATATTGAAAGTAAGTAAGTATGGAGTTCCTTTGGGAAATGGGCAATTTACACAAACTAGAAAGGACACCAATTTTGCCTATGATTTTATATAGAATATTTTTTAAAACTTGCAGGAATTAGTTTAGAGGTGCCAGTGAACCCACACTGTGTGTGTAACTAAAGCTATGACATGGTGAGAAAACAAGAAATGATTTCAATCGTATGTATAATAAAATGGCCAAATAATGGGGGAATAAAATCTTCCGTAGAGACTAACAGAAAAAAACTTTTGTGAAATATAACAATTTAAACCTTGTTAGTTGCACCAATAAATTAAGAGTTAAATGCAAGGTCACTGTCTCTGCCGATTCTCTAAACTAATGGTTTATTCTAATTAGCCATGACAACTGGACAATATCCTTAATCTTCCATAGTCATCAGAAGAAAAGAACAGGATTCAATGACCCTATTCTCAGACGAATCTTTTATATTTTCTCTTGAACGAAGAATAATAAAATTATGTATTAGGCTAGATCATTGCACTTTTGGGAAAATCGTTTGTTATTCCATATTTTAAAGTTGATGGATTGACATTGAAAAGCTCATCAATAAATAAAGATATATAATCAGGCTAATGTAAGCATAAGCTCATCTGCTTGAATGTGCTAAACAGAAATATTTCTCCATATGGCGTTTCTAAGTATCCAAGCACAAGTTCTCTGAATAAAGAAATGATCTGTGCAAACCATCCATCCCTCACCCACCCATTGTAGACGTAAATTAAAGAATAACATCAAAGCAAATTAGCAGCTGTTGCTCTGAAATGCTAGACAGTCAACCCTCATAATGCAACATGGATCTTTTTGAGTAGGTAAAAGGTGAGAAATTATTTTAAAGCCAATAGCTAAGTGAAACTCAAAAAAATAAAAAAAGTGAGCAGACAAGAAAACCTGCTGAGGGAAAAAAATTCAGAGCTCTTAAACATATTTATCTTCCCTATTCAGGGCAAGGATCTAAATTCTTGAAAAGAAACTGGTGACTTATTTTTGCCTTATTTGTGATTTTAATATATGTTCTTGATATTTTGTGATTATCGTTAATGATAATAGCTGTAATTACTGAGTGCCTGCAATATATCAGACTTGGTGCATGTATTTCTCTAATATTCACTGGTTTGCGTTGTTGGAATATATAACAAAGTGAAGAACCAAAGCTCAACCAAAGTAACTTATTCAAAATTACACAAGAACAGTATTCAAATTCATGTAATTCCAAAACACACCTTTTCACTGTACAGTCATCGGGAACTTGAACTGGAATATTGTTCCACAGTAAAACTCACATCAATATTCAAAGGAAGGAAATGATAGGTTTGTTATTTTTTTACACCTGCAGGAAAAAAAAAAAAAAAAAAAACAATGGCCAGTTACTATTCCGGGATTGCTGGGGTGGTGTTACTATTGTCCTCTTTTCTTTGTTTTCTGAATCCTTTCTTGCTTTTGTTGCTTCCCTCCCTGTAACATTGCTTTTCCCCTTTCTTGAGGAGTTTAACTAATAAATTTTAGAAAACCATCTAGGTTTTCTTCCTATATAAAATATAAGGGATGAAAAGATTTAAGTTACCTGACTGATACTCCCATAATAAGTCAATGAGCCCTTTGAACTAAATACTAAAATTATACCAAAGGTTCTAGAAGCATGGTGGACTTGGAGACTCTCTAAATGCAAATGTTAAAAATGTATTGCTTTTTACTTCTTTCAGGTGAATAAGCTCAACCGTATCGATATTTTTGTTTTCTTCTGTTTCTATACCTAATGACTTTGAGGGTCTTCTATAGGGTATTTGTGTCTTTATTGTTTGCTTCTTTCCCTCCCAACCTTTTAACTAAAATTAAGGATGGGGCCAAGGAGATGATAAAACCGCTATCTGATTCAAATGTGCCCCAAAGCAGGGAAGCATTGCTTGATATCATCAATGTTGTCCTGAGTTAGACTTAGTCCGCAAGTCCTACTCTGCTTTTGCTGTTAGTATGAGTTTAGCCAACAATTAACATTAGATTTAGATTTTTTTTTACCATTTTAAGTGAAATTCACATAACACAAAATTAAACATTTCAAAATGTACAATTCATAGTATCAATATATTCAGAATGTTGAGCCATCATCACCTCTAGTTTAAAAATATTCCAAAATGGTTTCATTGCCTCTAAAGGAGAACCTATACCCACTAAGCAGTCACTTCCCATTCCCCTTGCCTCAACCCTAAAAACCACTAATATGCTTTCTGTCCATATGGATTTACTTGGTTTTTGTAACAAATCCCAGGGTAATGATGGCCTTTTAATATGCATTAGGAAATGCTACTTCCTTCACTACTTTTGTGGAAGATCTTTAGAAACATTGGTGTTATTGTTTCCTTCACTATTGAATAGAATTTACTGATGAAGCCATTTGGCCCTGGACTTTTCTTTCTTGGGACGTTTTTCATTACTGATTCAGTCTCTTTACTTGTTCCATGTCTGTTTTGATTTTCTTTTTTTTTTTTCTTGAGTGGATTTTAGAAGTTTGTGTTTTTTTAGGAATTTACCCATTTAATCTATTTTATCTAATTTGTTGACCTATAATTGTTCATAATGTTCTCTTTAATCGCTTTTAGTTCTTTAAGTTCAGTAGTAACATCTCACTTTCATTACTGGTTTAGAATCTGATTCTTTTCTTTTGTTAGTTTACCAAAATATCTGTCACTTTGTTACACTTTTCAAAGAATCAGCTTTTATTTTTGTTGAATATTGTTTTGTTGAACAGTAGAATTTTTTCATATTGTCTATTTCATTTATCTCCAACTCCAATTATTATTTCCTTCTTGGTTTTAGACTTAGTTTACCTTCCTTTTTTAGTTTGTTACATGTAAAGTGTGGTTATCACTTTGAGATCCTTCTTTTGAAATCAAAAATTTCTAATAAGATACTAGGAAAGAAATGCAAGAAACTAGCCCATTTCTGATACACTTCAGTGTTGATAAACTAGATCGTATCTTCTGCAATAATTAGTAGATCTTTAAATTCTTAAAAACTTCCTCAAATTTAACTTTTCAATATTTCTTCTTGTTTTTATACAAAAAAAAAAGTGTTAGTCTTGTGAAAACAGTAATAAAATCTGCTTCCCAAAAAGCCCCCAAACCAGGATATTCTATAGAAAGAATTAACAGTAGTATTTTTTATGATATTGAAGTATTTTTTTTAAGATTTTATTTATTTTTTCATGAGAGACAAGGAGAGAGAGAGAGAGGCAGAGACATGGGCAGAGGGAGAAGCAGGCTCCATGCAGGGAGCCTGATGTGGGACTAGATCCCGGGTCTCCAGGGTCATGCCCTGGGCTGAAGGCGGCACTAAACTGCTGAGCCACCCTGGCTGCCCAATGTTGAAGTATTTAGAGCTGTTGTCACATCGATTCAGTATTTTGACTGTCATTTATATCTGTTAATTATTAGTAGTCCGACACATTACGATTTTGATTTTGATTTTGTACCTAAGATTGTGTATCAGATGGCATAGGTGGGATTTGATTCTACCTCATCAATAGTCAATAAAGGAGGCGTTGACTATTAAGAACCAAATATCAGATTAGGCTCAATCCAAGAATCTAACATATGAGGGCGAATGTGCAATGTACACAAAGCCAATACAAGGACATAAAGGAGGCTGAGAATAGAGCCAAAGAGAGATCCAAATCTTTTTGTCACAGAAACAAACCTTACTAAAACTAGCACTCAAAACAAAAGAAGTTAAATAATCCATAGATGCTAGGTACACATCCAGAAAACAACAAACACAATGTGGCATTGTTTCCAAAGCAGTGTGTTGCTCAGTTCCTAATATTTTAAGTGCTGTAGGTGAAGCCCAGCTATGTAGATTCTTCAAGGGAGGAGCAAGTCTAAGAGCCAAATAATTGTATTATTAATAATAAAGATTATTAGTGATGATTCAGCTTCTTATTTAAAACAATAATTTTCACTTGAAATGTTTCTAAAACACATTGATCATTTTGCCCAAAATGTCCTAAATTTTTTGTTTTTGTTGAAATATTGTGTTGTTTTTGCATTGAGTGTGTGTGTGTGTGTGTTTCACTTCCCTTCTGTCATCAGAAATGTTGGCTATACCCAGCCCCTTTCAGTAACAGCTCCTTTGGGCTTTTTATCTACTCTTAATGATTGATGGATGTATAGATATATGAAAAATCACTTTTAAAAATCTTATGACTGAAAAGTAAGAGAAAATCAAACTTATAATAAATTTAAATACAATGTTGTACAATTAGGAAAATATATGTCGTTTTTGAGCTCTAAATTAATTGGCATTAGTTAAGTATTCTAAAAAGGCAGCAACTGTCTAATTTCCATTCCAGTGAAATACTACCATTTTCCAGTTCATTATTGTAGACATTCTAGTTATATGTACGTTGCCTCTGCCCTGTGTCGAAATTTCATGACTTCCAACACTGATATTCTTACAACTAATTTATTCTTATGGTATTCTGGGAAGTAAGTAGCATAATCACCACTGTACAAATGGAAATAAAACCAATGAAATTACAATTTTGGGGCAGACTTACAACATAAGTATCAGGCATACTTTGGTTGTTCTATTTCTACTTTCTTCCTCATAAAACTTCACTACATGTTTCTCTATAGCATAGTCATGCCAATTAAAAGAAGTTACCAGGGAAAGGCTGCTAAAGTTAATAAGATTAAATTTTCAAGCAGAATTGATGAAGTAGTTATACAAATTCAACTACTTCGGACTTGTTTGTCCTCACTTCTCTACTATGTATGCTTGATTCAATCTCTGAAATAAATACGTCTTTTCAGAGATTTGCAATAAAATCACATTCCATTTTAAATTATGATGTTCGGTCACCAAATTACATATAATAGACTTAAAAATGGAAAACCTCCCGGTATTATTGAAATGAGAGTTAAGACAATTATCAAAGGTACTATTCTGAATATAGATATTGTAAAATTATATATATAATATGCATATATATATATATGCCAGGTTGAATTTCAAAGCAGATTTTCAAAGACAGACTGGTTTAAGGAAATATAAAAAATAACCCCTGATTAACATTGTGGAATGATGCCTTGAGAGGAGAAAGCTTTCCTGTTTCCCATTTTTTCGTTCAATTGTTGTCTGCTGTATCTTCTGCTGAAATTACAGCTGCAAGCATTTTCTTCAGGCAAACTTTTAGTCTTACCATGCAAATTCATTGTTAATATTATAGATCATGACATTTCCCGTTGGTCTTTGGTCTAATATTCGCTACTACATCATTATTTAAACTATGAATTTATTGTTCCATCATCGTGTGTAATTCAGTACAAGTAGTTTTTTGCATTTTCACATGTTTTTCATTTAATTTAACATCAAAACATACTCTGGTATCTTCAGGATTCATTTCAGTATGTCTGTTTCTTTGCAGATAAAACTTTACATAAATAAATTTTTAAAGCATGAAGCACAGTCTTGTTTATTTATCTATTATTTAATTGCAGTGTAGTTGACATACAGTTTATTTATTTTTTTATTTTATTCTTTTTTTAATTATTTATTTATGATAGTCACAGAGAGAGAGAGAGAGAGAGAGAGAGAGAGAGAGGCAGAGACATAGGCAGAGGGAGAAGCAGGCTCCATGCACCGGGAGCCCGACGTGGGACTCGATCCTGGGTCTCCAAGATCGCGCCCTGGGCCAAAGGCAGGCGCTAACCCGCTGTGCCACCAAGAGATCCCCCGACATACAGTTTAGTTTCAAGTGTGCAATATAGTGATTCAACAGTTCCAAGTATTACTCAGTGATAATCAAGATTGGGGTACTCTTACTCCCTATCCCCTAATTCCTCCATCACCCCCCCACACATCCCCTCTGGAAATCATATTTGTTCTCTATAGTTAAGAGTGGTTTGTCTCTTTTTTCTTTGTTCATTTGTTTTGTTTCTTAAATTCCACATATGAGTGAAATCATATTGTATTTATCTCTCTCTGACTGACTTTGCTTAGCATTATACTCTCCAGCACTTATTTACAAATGGCAAGATTTCATCCTTTTTTTAGGTCTGAATAATATTCCATTATATGTATGTATCACATCTTCTTTATCCATTTATCTAATGATGGACGCTTGGGTTGCTTCCATAGTTTGGTTATTATAAATAATGATGCAATAAACACGGGAATACATATATCCCTTCAAAGTAGTGTTTTTGTATTCTTGGGTAAATACACAGTAGTGCAATTACCCAACTGTAGAGTAGTGGTATTTTTAACTTTGTGAGGAGCCTCCACACTATCTTCCACAGTGCCTGGCCCAGTTTTCATTCCCACCAACTGGGTAAGAGAGTTCCTTTTTCAATCCACATTCTCACCAACACTTGTTACTTGAGATTTTAGCCATTCTGACAGGTGTGAGGTGATATCTTATTGTAGTTTTGCTTTGCATTTTCCTGATGGTGACTGATGTGGAACATCTTTTCATATGTCTGTTGGCCATCTGAATGTCTTCTTTAGGGAGACATCTGTTCATGTCTTCTGCCCATTTTTAATTGGATTATTTGGTTTTTGACATTGAGTTGTAAAAGTTCTTTATATGTTTTGGATACTAACCTTTTATTAGATATGTCATTTGCAAAAATCTTCTCCCATTTAGTTTAGTTTTTAGTGTTTTTTTTTTTTTTATGTACAGAAGCTTTTTATTTTGATGTAGTCCCAAAAGTTTATTTTTGCTTTTGTTTCTCCTGCCTCAAGAGACTTATCTAGAAAGATGTTGCTGTGGCCAATGTAAGAGAAATTACTGCCTATGCTCTCTCTTCTAGGATATCTATGGTTTCACTTCTCACAGGTCCTTGGTGCATTTTGAATTTATTTTTGTGTATGGTGTAAAAAAGTGGCCAGTTTCATTCTTTTGCATGTAGCTGTCCAGCTGTCCCACACCATTTGTTGAAGAGACTGTTTTTTACCCATTGGATATTCTTGCCTCTTTTGTTGAAGATTAACTGACTATGAAATGGTGGGTTTGTAGTCTGTGCTTTGTTTAGACGCTTAGTAAATGCATATTCAAGAATGAAATAATAAGCAATTATCATGAGGAGTACCTGAGCTTTTTATATAGACATCATACATATTGTTTTGTTTCTATTAGCATATAGAAATATATATTTCTTATTACAAAATGGACTATGCTCATTGAATAAAGATTGAGAACTTTTAAAATATGAGCTTAGTTCAGTCTCTAACCTTGACCAAAGTCAAACTTTGGACATGTTATCTTCAGTGCATGCGTGGGCTATGCTTATTTTATTTTTTAATGGTTTAATTATAGTGTACACACAACACTATGCTCTTTTCATATATCTGTACTGAATAAACATTAATCCTAACTTAGTTTTTTTTTATATTTTCAACATCTATATTCTATTGCAGCAAGTGTCTATATCACCATTTACATATTCACTTATGTACAGACTTTTGGGTTGTTGACACATCTTTACTACTGTACGTGATAATATTATGAATATATTTATACAAAAATTTATTCATACTTATTATTATTCTCCCAGCACAGTCAACTAGAAAGTGAATTATAGCTAAAAAGAGTAAAAATATGTGAAAGACCCTTGAATCTAATTACTAATTATTTTCTACATGCAAGTTACACTGTTATTAGCAATAGAAGTGCCAATTTCATTGAGCACTTTAACATTATATATTCCTAATTGGTGAAATGAACATATCTCATTGCTCTAATTTTATTTAGTTGAAAAATAGTGTGGCTGGATGTTTTCTGTGTATATTTGGATACATATGTGCTGTATTGAAACCATAAAGAAGTTTATGTAGTAATAAGTACAATCTCCTTTTATAAGCATCCAGCACTTTTCTTTTTAGAAGATTAGACATATGGTTGAGTAACCTTCCAGTCCATTTCTTCTAGCAATTACATATAAATGCATTAAAATAGATAGTATTCTTTAAAATCTGGTATGTACTTCTTTAAAAAGTAACTGTTTTGGAGATACCACTATGTCATTACTAATAACCTATAATTTTTATAGCTGCAGTGTGAGATTTCATTTGGTGGATGGTTCATAGTGTATTTAAGCATTCCTTTAGTGTTTGACATTTAAAGTATTTCTAAATTTCCTTATTGCAACCAGTGCTGCGGTGAATATCTTTGTGCATGCTACTTTGTGGTCATTTATGAGAATTTATTAAGAGGAGATACGGAGAGGCCTCATTGCTTCATTAAAGCAGAGTCGTATTTTAATTTTAAGAGGTAATATCAAATTATTCTCCAAAAAGCTTAAAATAATTATACTTCCACCAATAGTATGTGAGAGAAGATATTCGATCACATCTTTACCAGTGTTGGATTTAAACACACTTTATTGTTGATACCACCAGATTGGTAAAAATAAATACCACATATTATTTGTTTTAACTTACATTCACTTAATTGTTTATGAAATTTTGAATATTTTGATGTTAATAGGCCATTCTTCCCTCATATGAGGAATTTCTTTGCTATTTTTTCTATTTAATATTTTGCTTTTTTGATTTTAGTAATTTATCATACAGTCAGAATATTGACTTTTTCAATTATATTTTGCTCATTTTATAGATTGCATTAACTATTTTTCATTGCAGAATGTAGTATTCTTTATCAAGTTTCACTTCTAGACTTTTAGGATGTGGGATCTTGCTTAAAAAGGTATCATCTTCTTCAATATTTGATGCTTTTAATACAGTTATAATACTGTTATTTAATATGGGCCTTTTTAATATTATCATAATATCATCATAGTTTCAACTCTTTCATCTTTTTAGGTATTATTTGGTATAAAAACTGAGTTATATATACATTTTTCTTACTAGATAGCTGAAACCTCAAAATATGTAGCCTTTATCTTCTCTACAAATTTGAAAAACTATCTTTATTATATTTTTAACTTTCACAGTTCACATTAGTCTGTTTCTAAAATTTTTATTCTGTTCCATCAATATCTATATGTATTGCTGAAACACCACTAGATCAAGGCCAATTTTGAAATACATATTTTAAAGCAAGAGGAAAGTACTAGCCACTGCAATGATAAATATGAAGAATTAAGTGAGTTAGAAATTGCAAAGGGGAGGTAAAAGTATCCATCTTTAAAAATGATATGATTGAATATAAATAATACTAGAATATAAGCTAAAAACCTATTATAAAAATAAAATAATTAAAAATATTAAGGGGCACAAAAACCATGTTCAGAAATTAGTAACTTTATACATTCTGACAAAAAAACAAGACATAATGGAAAAAAGAATCCATTAACATTAACAAATAAAAGGTAAAATATCTATGAATATACCCAAGGAAAAATTAATTTTTCTTGATACAGCAATTAAAAATGAATCAAATACATAGAAATATATATATCATATTATTTAAAAAATATTAAAGCTTAATATATAAATATATTATGTAAATAAACCCCTCAAATATATTAATATTTTAAAATTAGATAAGCTGATTCTAAAATGTGAGGTAAGAGTACTAATCGTGTTCTAACTTAATAAACTGACTGTTCTAACTTGTAAAAAGTTTACAGAACACCGCACATGCACACACACAAATAGCCAATAAATTTTGAGAAAAAAAGTAGTTAGATTCATTTTCCTGGATATTTGTACATATTATATAGGCTAAATGAATAGAATAGTGCAAAATGTATCTATGAGGAAAGAAAAAGACTGATGAAAGAAGTAGAACATTCAGACATAGACTAAATGCATGTGGGCCAAGTCAATGGGAAGTGATGTACAATTTCATAAAGTAGCTGCTAATAGATACCTTCTTAAGAATAATTTTTAAAAAACCAGTTGGACCATTACCTTATATGATAGATGGTTGTAATAATGATGTCCAGTGAATCCTATCTCCCAATACCAATGCCTTTGGGTAGTTAATCCCCTTGCACATTGACTGTGGCATGTGATTTCTTTTTGCCCATGGAACATAAGCAAACAGGAGCCAAGCAGGGATTTGACAAGAGCTTTCCCTATTAGAATGTTGCAGTCACCTTTGAAGGAAGTCTTGTGAGCATCCTTGAGGAGAAAAAAACAGATGGAGAGAGGAAGGCTCACTCATGCCAGGCTTCCTGGCTGAGCTCAGCCATTGACCAACCCACCAGCTTAAGGAAGCCACGAGTACACATATTAAGGGAGTGATTAAGTAAAATATGGTGGATCATATTATAAATTTCTGATGAAAGACTATAAAGCAGTATAGGAAATAGGCACAGAATGTGAATATATCCTTAAAATGCAGTGTAGAAAGGAAAAAAATATGTGATATATATACCATATTGTCATTTGTATGAATGAAAAATACAAACAAAATAAGCAAAATCCTCCTCTTTCCCTTACTCCTGCATGCCTGAGAACACATACACAGATTAATAAAAAAAAATTACCAAATCCAGATAAATTTTTGGATATATTACAAACCTTTAGTCTGTTAGGAAATAATTACTCATACAGTTTTGCTCTTACCTGAAGAAAATATAAAACTAATGGGAAAATAATAATACCATCACTGGTGTTAATCATGTGGATAACTTTTATCACATGATTTCTAACTTAGTTTTGCTAATTTGACAAAATATCATGGACTGGGTGGTTTCAACAACAGAAGTTTATTTCTCACAGTTCTAGAAGTTGGAAAGTCAGAGATCAGGGTGCCAACAACACGTCTGGGTTCTGGTGAACCTGTCGTCCTGGTTTGCTGATAACTGCCTTAGGTTGTGTCCTGAGAGAGAGAGAGGGAGAGAGAGAGAGAGAGATAGAGAGAGAGAAATCATATCTTTGTGTTTCTTCTTTCAAGGGCACCATTCCCATTCAGGAGGGCTCTATCCTCATGACCTAATTTCCTCCCCAAATTTCCACCTCCAGATAACATCACATTGGGGATTATGCCTTCAACATAAGAATTTGAGGTGTGGAGGAGACACAATTCAGTCATAACATTTCACCCCTGGTTTCTCAAAATTCATGTCTTTCTCACTTGAAAAATGCACTTGTTCTAATCCCAATAGTCCCAAAGGCTTTAACATGCTCCAGTATCAATTCTAAAGTCCAAAGTCTTACCCAAATGTCATCTAAATTACATATGGAAAAGACTCATGTCTGATTCACACTGAGGCAAAATTACTCTCTCTGTGAACCTGTGAAATCAAATATACTATGTGCTTCCAAAATTAAATGGGGGGGGGGGGGGCACAGAAGATAGATACTCTATTCCAAAAGGGAGAAATAAGAGAGAATAAAGTGGTGATGAGTCCCAAACAAGTCTAAAATAGAGCAAAGCAAACTCCATGAGATTTTAAGACTTGAGAATAATCCTCTTTGACTTCCTGTTCTGACTTCCAGCCCCACTGCAGCTCTGCAGGGTGAGGGTTGCAGCACCAAGGCTCTGGGTGATGTTCCAGCCCTTTTCAAACTGAGACGGTTGCCCTGATGATCACTGAATCACCTTTGGAGTCATTTGTCCTTAATCTTGAAGAACAATGGATGTTCACAGATACAGAGATGTTTGGTCTTTTGCTATAAAATTCAAGAAGTCCAGCAACCTTCCTTCATTCCATCCTGTCTCCACCTCCATCTCTTTTGGTGCAAACTGGCATCCTCCCTGCTGGGTGACTGATGCGTTCTGTGGTTCACATCATGCTATATCCTTATCAAATGGCTGGTCTTCTGCACCCTCAATGTTCTTTTCTGAACATGCTTCACATTTTTTTTTTAATTATAGACAGGCTAAGATTTTTCCAAGTCTTTATGTTCTGGGTCCTTTTACTTAACAATTCTTCTTTTAATCTGTCTCCGTCTGCTCCCATTTTACCATAAGCAATCAGGAGGAACCAAATCACATCTTCAACACTTGGTTTATAAATCTTCTCAGCTGAATATCCAAGTTCATCATTCTCAAGTTCTACATTCCCTCAAATACTGGAACATGAACACGGTTTAACTAGATTCTCTCTTTCTTTATATTGTAAAGAAATGTCTTTCCTCCAATTTCCAAATGTCTTTCCCCCATTACCACGTGAGATCTCATCAGAATGGCCTTTACCAGCCATATTTCTACATCCCGTTCATGATTATTTATGTGTTCTCTAAGAAGATAAAGACTTCCTTTCCAGCTCTCCTCTTTTATTTCTGAACTCTCACCAACATTGCATGGCCCTTACCCAGCAAAATTGGCTTTTTCTAGCATGCATCTCAAAACCCCTCAATTCTCTATTGCTTACTCAGTTCCAAAGCCTCATCCACACTTGCAGAAATTTGTTGTAGCAGCACCTTATCTCTAGTACCAATGATGTTTTAGTCATTTCAGGCTACTTTAACAAAATATCACAGAGTGGGTGGCTTAAACAACAGAAATTTATCATGGTTCTGGAGGCTAGGAAGTCTGAGATCAGGATTCAACATGTTTAGGTTCTGGAGAGATTTCTCTTCCTAGTTTGCAGACTGCCATCTTGCTCTGTCCTCACCTGGTGGTGAGGGAGAAGGAGGGAGAGAGAGAGAGAGAGAGAGAGAGGAGAGAGCATCTCTTTTAAATCTCTTCTTCTAAGGGCACTAATCTAATCCATGAAGGCTCGTCCTCATAACCTAATTTCTTCCCAAAGGCCCCACCTCCAAACAGCATTACCATGGAGATTAGGGCTTCAACGCATGAATCTGGTGGGGCAGCCGGGGGTGGGGGTGGGGGTGGGGGTGTCACAAACATTGAGTACATAGCAATTATTAAAAATATCTTACTAGTAACTAAAGGTAAGAGACATTTGCTCAAACTTTACCAAAAGTAAGAAAATGCAATCTAAAGAAGCATTCATTTCAGGGGGGAAATCAAGAATATCCTTCTTCCAGTTTGGAAAGTTATGCAATATTTTCTTTATCAATTGTCAAATGATCCCAATTGGAAACTAAACGTATATGTCACGATCCCTCACTCCATGTAACTCTGTATATTCACTAGAATTGAGTTTTTCAAAACTCTGGCTAAGGAAATCTGTGGCTTCTGTTTTGCATTTCTATCTCCAGGTACACACTCCACCTTTCTCTACTTTGCTTTCTAGCCCAGAAGGCTGCCTAATATAGCTTCTGGTTTGTTAGGTCAATGAAACACCTGATCGGAGGTTGCACAAAGAAGGAGCATGAGACTAGAGTGTATAATCCCCCCTACCTTCCCACCCCTGTTCCCTCATTCCTCCCCCATGTCTTTAGGTGACCAGCTATTTCTTTAGATCAAAGGTGACAGGTCCTCACATGACATACCTCTCCACATAACTCCTTCCTACCCAGATAGAGCAGTGACAACAGCCTCATTGTTACTCTCCCCATATTACTGCACTGTCCCTTGTGACCAATTTCTATTTCACTGTAAACAATCTCTTCATTGCACCCTCCTTGATTTATTCTAATTGAAATTTATTCCTTTCCTTCTGGGATCCAGACTAATATAAACTCTCTCTTCACGTAAGAGCCTAGCAGAACCGAAATGTAAATTAGCAGCTGACACAGGGATAGCTATACCCATCCCTTTTCTCATCTTTGAAGAGGCTCCCTAAACACTTTTTGAAAGTCAGGGCATCCAATTATAAGTACCCCGCTGCTTGACTATAATTACCTTAAGGATAGGCGTGCATTTCCTCTCCATTTCCTTCATGAGGTTGTACAACGTGTACTGAACATAACAGCTTGTGAATAATACTGAATCTGGTCACACAGTGTCTAGAACCCAACTCATGGCAGACCTAGCTCGTTATTAAATCTTTCTTCCACCCATCATTTCTGTCTTGGAGGTATACAACAGACACATTGGTAGTATTTATTGACTCATCAATTTTGCTCTTGCCTTTATTTTACCTTCCTTTTGTATTTCCACCTCTATGCTCACAAATCATTTCCCATTCATCTAATTACTGTCTCCATTTCCATGATGTCATCCCTGCTCTATTTGTCAACTCCTGTGTAAAACACACCAGAATCGGAAAAATGGGTAAGATCCAAAAAGGTCTTATTTTCAGATTTTCATGTGTTTTTCCAAAACCAAGTTATGAAGAGCAACCAATCTTTTAAAATGCCATCTGAAAGCGTAGTTGTCAGGTTTGTTTTTTGTTTCTTTGTTTTTGTTTTTGTTTTTGTTTTGTTTTTTTTCCTAAGCTCTTAAGCTCTTCAAAAAGAGGTGGAGGAGTTTGGTCTTTGAAACATAGTTTGTAGTATAGTGGTGTGCGCAGAATTCTTAATAAATCTAGGTCTTTTTCTTTGTATGTCCCAGACACTAGAAGTGATAGACCTTTAGACACTGTATTAATTCTGTCAAATAAGTAGGCCTCCTGAACATACCATAATTAAATTATACATTTATGTTTCAGTTTGGTCCAGAAGAATCAAACTCCCTACAGATCCAAACAATAGGATACCAGAGAAGAAAAAAAAAAAAAAATAGGGAATTTGGCATTCAGAAGCACATTCTACTTTTTAAAGAAAAAATTTCTAAAACTGAAAGTGAAGAAGTAATGTTAAAATCTTTAATATAGAATCTCTATAATATACTTATAAAAGACAGGTAGGAGGCATCATGTGGTTCATTTTAGCTTTTCTAACCTATGTTTTGAAAACAGAAAACTTCAAAGTAGTATCATTTCTCAAAAACATCTAAGCTTTAGGTCTATTCAGAGACTGTCCTTGCTCTAGTTATAAATCTTTACTAAATGTGTCAATTCTATTTCTCTGTACCTCCCATCTCCCGAATATGAATGTGACCACTGTTTATGAACAGGTGTGTTTTACTGAGCTGTTTATGTGAAGTTCAGATAAAAACTAAATCCTCTGGTACTTGTGTAGGAACAGCATTCAATCTTTTCTTACAAGGGTCATTCTGGAATAATAGAAAACAACTAAATATAAAGGAATTCATAAACTAGTGAATGATGGCTCATGTCAGATTTATGCTCTGTGTCCATGAAAACCCTCTGTCAGCCGTAACACAATGGAAGATGTCACTTCAATAGCACATTGTATGTGTGAGTTTATATATTAATTACGTGGAAAGGAGGTTATAATTTGATTTCTTATCTGTTAAGCATCTCTTACCTTCCAATTAGAAAAATGATATACTTATAATCCAATTAGAAAAAACAAGGTATTAATAATCCTGCCTACTATTATTATGAAGCACTAATTACTTGATCATATGTTTGGGATGTAGATTTTCACAAGCAAAATTCCAATATAATTAATTCCTAGGGCTGTTAAAGAGATTCTGTTCTGGAATTTTATTTCAAGAAACGCAGTTTCTATTAATGAGACATCAGAAAAGTTTGGGAAACACTTTTGTTTTAGATGTGGATTGCACAGTGCTGTTTTTATAATAGGTTAGAGGGTCTGACTAATCCCACGTCCAAACACACAACTGCGGGGGTATAGCTCAGTGGGAGAGCGTTTGACAACAAACACACTCAGTCTGCACTTACTACTTCCCACTTGCAGCCGTTGATACACAGAGAAATACTCGTTTTAAAATCTAGGGAGGTGTAGGTGAGGAGATATGAGGAAAGAGCTCATGTGGGAATGGAGAGGGAGCATCAGGGACACTTGGCAGCTGGTAGTATGGGGACATGATGTCAGTGGTCAAAGACTGAAGGTCAACAGTAAGGAGAGCTGTTCAGGTGAGAATCTATGAGGACTCTGGGGCAAAGCACTACTGTATTAAGACTCAGGAGATAAAATAATTGTCATTCTGCAAATATTACAAGGTTCTTTCACTCCATACTTTGAAGTGTTAACACTCTTGGCACTGGTCATAACAACCTAGTGCAGGCTATTAATTGCAATTATGGAATTCCTTCAGTAGCATCTCAGCCAGCAGAGTTGGGGGGGGGGACATGGCAGACGCTGTGGGGGGACAATAACTGGGAAATCACTCTGTGAGAACCTCTGACCAGACCCATTTGGGAACTCAGTGAGAGATACGGGGAAATCAGTCATTACTCAGGATGCAAGAAATGCAGCCTGGTCTTGCCGGGACGTGGAAGCCTTTGAGCAGCTCTTTATTGGGTGTCATCGTATTTCAACCATGCTTCTCTCTAAATCTGTTCTTTCCCCTCATTGCTAAACAACTTCTTTTACAAGGCTCTCGAATTGCCATGTCATAAGCTCTGAATGCAATTCTCCATCTCTTTAGATGGCCTAAAGTCTGCCTCAGAATTTTCTGTTACATCTAGTAAAAATCCTTGAGTAAGACAGGTGTCTATTTCAAATCCCATCCTTGTGCAGAGGTCAGAAATCACCCAGCACGCCATGGCTCACTGCTCCATGACCTCAGTAAGAACCAAAGCAGCCCCTCTAAAGAAGACGGAGTGAGCTAGACTGCCTTCATTTCTAACAATGTGAGAAATTTCGATGATCGGAGAATGGGTGTACCAGCCCTAGATCCTGTTGGCAAGACGTGAGAGCAAGAATAAAAATGTGAAATTCTATTGCAAGTGTGATCTCTGCTGCATATATAAGGGGTAAAATCTTGCCACGTTTGAGTAACACGATGTGCTTATTTTAAACACTGGGGATACTGGCTCTACAAATTGACCGTTTTTGTTCTTCCCGTTTAAGAATTATAATAATATGCCGTCCCGTAGGAAATATCATGTTGGACTCATAATGGGAGAATGAGGTTCCTTAAGGTACAAAGCAGGGGCAGGTTCTGTTTATTGAGAGTGTACTGTTTGCCTGGTAATAAACACACACTTAACTTTTATCCTCCAAGCAAGGTAGTACCTTTGTCCTCTTTTGGCTAACGAAGGCATTGAAACTCGTGGAAGTCAAGGACTTTACATGAGGTCACCTATCTATTATATCGAAAAACTGCATCATGAAACTAGATCTGCCTGGATTGAAAACCTCTATACTTCATCCTAACCAAGAAGTTCCCTTGTATGAATCACTTCCAGACCTCACCTTAAAGTACAAAAGCAGTAATTAAAGCTGAACTTCTTAAAAGCTTCTAAAATGAACTAGATCGATTACACTTCAGAAAAATAAAAATAATTTGTGAAAGAAAAACATGGCTCTAATTCTCTTCCGAGTCCAATAAGAAGTCCACCCAGTGCCGTACCAAGAGGTCCCCCTTTCCTAGCCTTATTAATTTCCTAGTGAAAGAAGTGATTCTGTAAGTTTTACTTCTCATTTCTTACAGTCTGCAACTTCCTACACATATTCTGACAAATATTAGACAAACTATGTTAGGCCTAGTCCTGGGCAGGATTTTATTATACTAAGCAGGCATGAAAGTTGAGAGCCTCGTAAATATTAATCACAGACTAATGAACAGTGGGAGATTTTTGAATATCAATCTGTACTAGGGGGAAATTTTGAATTAGAGACACCACGTCCTACCCAATAAATCAGTAGTGAAAAATTGAAGGCATTCTCATGCATCTGCTTATGTAGCTAGATCTCTAGTCCTAAAGGAGAGTGCAGCATGGATGCCAAAATAGATGTAATTTTATAACCCCACATGGAGCTTTTGCATTTTTAACCGAACCTTTTTTAAAATTTTAATTACCTGCAAAAAAGATTGAACCGTATTACAGAAAACTTGAGTGCATTCTTTAGTATTAGAGTTAAAATAGTTCACCAGCAGTTAGAGCTTGTCTCATTCTTCTTCATTAGCATTCACAAACCATTGCCCAAAGGGAATGGAAGACTCAAGGTTGAGAGAGGAGCCGAAATGCCAAAATTTGATTGGCTTATTGCTTTTATTAAATGTGCATATTACTGCTTTTCTCTCTGGGCACATGTACAATGCATAACATTAAAAAAAAAGACAATCTCTTCCATCATTTTCAAAATTTCATAGTATCAGATACACACTGACATATCTTTAATGATTGTCCATTAATGGAGAAATATCCCTTTACAGTAATCAGAGCTAATTATTTATTAAGACAAATATGAGTCTGAGTATTGATATCTAGGATTTTATGATCTTTTTGATGTGGACAAAAAATAATGGGGCTCAGCTTTCAGTTTGAGGGTTTTTTTATTCTTTAATATTCAGATAGCTTTTAAAACCTGTGCTAGGCAATTAATATTTTAATAGAAACAGTTAGAAATGATTTTTAATCACATGTATGCTGCTTCATACCATTATAATCAAAACTAAATTTTATCCTAAATAGGTATGATGTGAGCTGTGTTTACTGAAATGACACAAACACAGTTATTAAGGACACAGGAAAGGAGAAGAAAGATCGAGGAAATAAGCCAGAAATGGTGACTGTCACCAGAAATATTATTTTCAAAATGATTACTTTATTCCACCTCGTGTAAATAAAATAAGCAATAACTACTAAATTAAGTAATAGTATAGCAGGATGCTATAATTAAGCATTAATCACTACATTTTCCATTTTTGTTACTAAAATTCCTAGACTCATTGAAAGCAGGGAGAGTTATGTTGACCTACAGTGTATTCCCAGTGCCTCATATTCTATTGAATATTTCAATATTTCAATAAATATTTACAACTTTTTAGAAAAAGAGTAGATACACATTATAGTTATCCTTTTGTGTAGATGAAGTTGTCATCTCTCTAAAGTGTCACAACAAATAGTGTCTTCACATATGTTTAAAGAGCTAAAATTAATATGGCTTCCCAACTACATGCAATATAATAACATAAAAGCAGTTACAACTTTGCAACTATTTTATTAAAGAATTTGTGCTTATGCACTTGCTGTCTTCCACAATTACAACACAAAGATTGATTCTTTGAAAACACTAATCTAATCTTTCCTATGATATTAAAGGCGAGTTTATTTTTTGAGATTGCCATATGCTTATATTTGAAATTTTAGGGAGTTTATCCTGGATGCACCATATTTATTTATGTATAATGTGTGGAAATGGTCTTTTTTTTACATAAATAACATTTTGTGTATCAAAATCTGCATATCAAAAATGAACTTGCACAGGTGACAACATAATAGGTTATCTTCAGAGTTTTTGTTTGTTTTACTGTGCCACAAGTCATCTTATTTTTAAGATGCACATTCAATGTAACAATAGACCCCTGGCTTTTTTAAGATATATATTTATGGAGCCTCTGAAAATACTAGGATGTGTTTTAACTGATATTATTAACAAAAACTAAGTAAGAGTCCTTCAAAATTTGATTGACCCAGTATCCATTTTGAATATAATTTTATATAGTAGTCCCATCTCATTTTATCTTATTCAACTTACTTATTTTTGCTATGGGCCCACTGGCTTTATAAGCCATGGTTTCAAAATATATTTACACTTCTCACAGGGACTTATAATGTTTTATAGCTAGTATTCAAGACAAATGCCTTGAAAGGCACTGAAGTAATTAAATAGGCCACCAAAGTAAATAAGAAATATTTACTTTTAAATTAACAGGAAAAATCATAAATCCTTAAGGTTCATCATGTTTTGATATAAGATAACCAATATGATGCAATTATATCACCAAAAACGATAACAATATAAGCATGGCAAGGTTGAAAAATGCAACCTGTATTTAAAACTTATAATAAAATAAGTGTTAAAATCATAAAAGTAGTTAATAGAGGTAATCTTAAAATCTAATAAATAGAAGTTTAATAGTTCTATACCAAAAAAAAAAATCTGCATTTATTAAGGTGGTCCTGTAAGGCAGCTTAAGAAGAGAAAAATGTGGATAATTGTCGAAGTATCGATGAATGTCAGCTTCCTGGTGATCTTAAGACAAAATAAGAAGTAAACAAAGCAAGCGAAATAGATATATATTCAAGTATTTTGTTCTTGTTGACTTTAATAGCAGTAAACTAAGCTTATTTGATATTAGAAGGATTAGAAACACACAAAATAACAAAATAATGTTTACTTTTTTACCCTGTATGGTAAAGGTAGAATCTGTTCTTCTAAGTTGTTAGATATACTGCTTTTAATTATTTTGTTTTCTACACCATGAGTTACAATTGTTTGGCTGTAACGAAAGAATGACCTAGAGAAAGGAGAAGAGTGGCACAATTTAAAGTTTAATTCTAACCTGACTGTGACACAAACTGCTGCAGAGCCTGACATTTAATGCCTAGACTAGGGATGGCCCTTTCCACCTGCCCACATTACATTTTCAGGTGGGAATCAGTCTATAGTTTCCTGTCTAACTTTGGTTTTCATCTTTTCAGGTTTGGATTTATTCTTCACAAAGATGAAGCTGCACTACAAAAAATTGATCTTGAAACCATGTCATACATCAAGACAATTAACTTGATGGACTATAAGTGCATTCCTCAGTCACTGGCGTATACACACTTGGGAGGATACTACTTCATTGGCTGCAAGCCTGACAGCACGGGGGCAGTCCCACCACAGCTTATGGTGGACGGTGTAACCGACTCAGTCATCGGATTCAATAGTGATGTTACAGGCACTCCATATGTCTCTCCAGACGGGCATTATCTTGTCAGCATTAATGATGTGAAGGGTCTTGTAAGGGTCCAGTACATTACAATCAGAGGAGAAATACAGGACGCTTTTGATATTCACACAAATCTGCATATATCTGATCTGGCATTTCAGCCATCCTTTACCGAAGCCCATCAGTACAACATCTACGGCAGTTCAAGCACACAGACTGATGTGCTCTTCGTGGAGCTCTCCTCTGGGAAGGTTAAGATGATAAAGAGTCTAAAGGAACCACTCAAGGCAGAAGAATGGCCTTGGAACCGGAAGAACAGGCAAATCCAGGACAGTGGCTTGTTTGGTCAATACCTGATGACGCCTTCCAAGGACTCCCTCTTCATACTAGATGGACGACTCAATAAGTTAAACTGTGAGATCACTGAAGTGGAGAAAGGAAATACAGTCGTTTGGGTTGGAGATGCCTAGGAAATGCCTAGGAACCCTTATCAGATAATAATGGAATGAAGAGTTTTCCAGTACATTGCACTTAATCCATTGTTTAAATTTCAGCTTAACTTTCCAAGATTATACCCTAGTCAAGCATAAGTTACTTGGTTGGCCCAAATAAAATAGACTTTTTTTTTTTTTTGCAAAGATGCACACAATTAGTAATATTGGTTGATTAGAAATATTTAACACCGCATTTAATAAGAAACTACATCAATCACAAGAATCAAACCTATAATTACACATTTTAAGCCAATAAAATAGAAATTTAAATACTTACAAAAAATAACTGCAGGGAATTTCAGATGACTTTAAGCACCATTTCATTTTGGGGGTGGTTTATCTCTTATTTTTTCTTTCCACTTTTCGGTATGCTTAAACTAGAAATAAAAAGGTGTTGTGGAACCTTAAAATTCTTACTTCAAAATATTCCGTCCCATCCACTGTTTATAATCTTTTGTGCCTTGTAGGGAATGTCACAAGAGGAAAAGGTAGGCTAAAAGCTGCATACTGAACACCCTCATAACTACAAATCTTTTGTCATTAGAAGAGAAAAGTTCGGCGTCTCTTGCGCCAAATCCTATCGTCAGCATTGGGTTCAACCTCAACGAAATGTCATTTGAAGGCATAAGTTGGCCTTAGGTTGTATACAGGTGACAAACTCTATTTGAAACTTAACCATATGGTCTGCAGCATGCGACAGAACGTGGGGAGGAAGGGAGGAAAAGGAATTATGGAAAGCTGTTTGCAATGTATTCTCTTCATTTTGCTTGTCGTCATTGGAGTGAATTGTATTTTTGATGCAAGTTTGTCTCAGATGTTAACTACTTACAAATGTTTCTTATTAGCAGAATAGATTTTTTTTTTTCATGTAGTCCAGTGTTGAATCAGCAGGAACTTTCAGCTTTAAAAATGAAGTCTCATTTGTGTCTGCTTAGAGTAAAGCACATGTAGGGAAATTACCACCTGGGAGAAAATACTGGCTAGAGACCTGAGAAGTATTAGTGGCTTAGGAGAATTAGTAGCGGAAATTGGGACTAGGGGCTAGCTCCACAGTGGTGAGGAAAGTCGAACTTCACTATCGCCTTGGTAATTTAAATATAACTCATCAAAGAACTTCATTCCTTGAGAACTTTCCTCAATGACTTCTGCTCAACTCTTAAATAACCCTTAAATGACCTTCTCATTAACTATGTGCTATGGTTTGAAACCTAACTAATTCTCTTATTTGAGACACTAGAGAAGTAAAAATGATTGCTTCTTTAAAAAAATGAGGAAATAAAAGGCTAATAGAAGTGGATTAAAGCTAGAATTGGTTTATTGAAATAAGCAGATAATTATCTAGGCTTAAGGTCATATACATGTTTGGAGACTCTATTTTTTTCTTTAGTTGTTGCTAAAAATGCTAATGGGCTGTTGAAACGACCTCCGTTTACTGAAGGTAATCCAATAAGGTCTTTTTTAAATACAAATTTGACTCAAGTTTAAATTGTATAAAACTGCTTAGAAACCTGAAATTTTATAGTGTGTAATACCTTATGTATATATAGCATCCTGAGCTGTGTAATATGGTAGATTTCTTCTTAGCTTAAGGAAACATTATGGGAGGTAGATTTAATAAACAACACAAATCAACTTATGTTTCTACTTACCTGCTTTCCTTTTTAGCAAGTTTCTCCCTTGTGAACATGAACCATATAAAGTGTCTAATGATTTAATGTAAGTCTGTCCCATACATCCTTCTTTGGTAGCTTACACCATGTGGATGCTCTGTCTGTAGACATTGCTTGATAAAAGAATAAACCTCTTAAATTTTAACCCTTAAGAGTCCAGTCCATGTTTTAACGTGCATACCTGTGCTTTATTTTGTCCTACCTCCTAGTGCTTTCCAACACAGCCTGATGCTCTGCATTATTTTGAAAGTCGATCAGCTGGGGTAGAGGGCCAGTAAAGTGAGGTCAATCAAGGAAAGGCAATTTAGTTTGTCTTTTTATATGAAATATAAATTGTATTGCAAATAACAATCTCGTCAATAATGTGGGTATGTCTAAAAGATGAAAGCTTAGAAAAACCAGGATGGGGCATCTGGGTGGCTTAGTTGGTTAAGGGTCTGATCAGCTCGGGTCATGATCTCAGGGTCCTGGGATCAAGCCCTGCCTAGGGCTCTGTGTTCACTGCGGAGTCTGCTTCTCTCTCTCCTTCTGTCTCTGTCCCTGCCCTCCTTGTGCGCTCTCTCTTAAATAAAGAAATAAAACCTTAAAAAAAAAAAAGAAAGAAAGAAAAAGAAAAGAAAAAAATAAAAACCAAAATAAAATAATGAGGTAATTGCACTAAAAAAATAATAAAAAATTTCTAACATGAAATAGTAGATTTGTAATAAGTAGGGGCAAAAGTGAGGCAATAGCGATACAGGATGCTAGAATGAGAGAAGGTGTGAAACCAGGAATGGGAATAGGATGTGGGAGGTCCTTGATGGAGGACCTTGACCTCCATCAAGAAGTAAAGGTTTCATGTAAAGAATGTAATAGAGATAAAGCAAGTAGGGTAGGTTACAATAAGATTGTGGAGGGAGGGAGGTGAAGAATGAAAGAAACCAATTTAAAGAGTTTAGATATTCTCCAGACAACAAGGACCCAATAATTTTTAAAAAGAGAAATGACAGTGAAAATGACACTTTAAATTTGTATCATTTGTATTTGTATTATTTGTAATGGAATGAAGATTTGACTGAAGAAAAGGGAGATTAAAAGAGGTATCAGTCGGGAGGCTACTGCAACAGGTGAGTTTATGATCTTTAATACAAGACAATTAAATTGAAAGTATATAGTATGAAATAGGACATATTAAGGAACCAGACATGAAATGGCAACTGAATAAATATGAGGCATAATAAAAAGAGAATCTCAAATATGATATCACTGATAAGACATAGGAAAGCCATGAAGGAGAAACAGATTTTGGATCAGAGAATAATGATTTAGATAAAAGGCAAATTAAGTGAAAATATTAGGCAATGGAATATATTCCCAGAGAAATGTCATCATGTGTGGCAAACCAACCACCTTCCGTTTAATTGCATCCATGTAAAGTTGAAACACATCGTTTTAAAAATGCAACTTAGAACGCTATTGCCTTTCGAACTCCCACTCAAAAATTTTTTATAGGGTTTTCTCTTGAGAAATAAGCTAGTTTGATGGATTTTACATTCACTAGTGAATATTTTACAGGATGAAACAACATGTTTAATCATATCTGACAATTACACAAATTTTAAAGTGAGAACAAATTTAAGAATACTGCTATGGTGGAAATCAATACAAGTTGAACATGGACCACCCAAAGTTACAACCTTAAAAAGTCATCAGGGGCTACTTCTAATGCCCCTTGTTCATATTTCTACCATTTATGTGTTCCCGTATGAATGGAAAAAGAGAACAAAAGCGCACTTTATCAAAAACGCTGTAATATCATTTGCCTCTCCTGGGAAACTTCATATACAGAAATGTATTCTGAAAATCATGCTAAAGTTCTTGTTTGCAGTCTTAAGTTGTGGTAACTTTTCTCATCCTCTCAGAAGACTAAGTCTTAACCAGAGCACATGAGCGTATTTTTGTTTGTTTGCATTTAAAATTATCTAGTCCTATTAGTAATTGGTAATTAGTAATTTCAATAATATTCATCAGTGAAATGTACCTGTCTCTATGGTATTTAATGGGTACAGCACAGCTATTTTCCAGTGATTTATAGCTACACCTGGTGACTTAGAAAAGTTTTAATTGTTCTTTCATACTAGAGTTCAGTGATGATAAAATTCCCAATGTTTGGAGATTTTTATTTAAATACACAATTAAATTTGGAGGAAGTATAATTTGCCTGAAATTGAGAAGGGATGTATTAAAATAGCAAACATATTCTGTTTTAATATTTGATAAACATTTAAAAATGATCTGCAAATATACATTTCACCACTTTTAAAATAATCAAAATTACCTTAGTGTCAAAGGAATGTACTGTTACTTCAATTAAAAAAATACCTGTATTCATGTGTATAAATTATTTTTGCACTTCCATGAAAAATTACAATGTTCTTTTATACCTGGATTTGCATACTTGTTCAGCGTGACAACGTCCAAGTGAAAAGTCTCATGATAATCAAGATAAGGACTCAACATACATGAAAATATATAGCCATTAGAAATAAATAATCACTAAATTACTTTTACTGTGCCTTAATTTACCCACCTATTTTCAAGCCAGTTTTGCTCCTAATTCAAGTTCTATACTATGGACAGAACTATTAGCACAGAATAGCAAAGCATTCAACATTAGAGTTTAGGAATAAAATACAATTCATGAATATCTCTAGATCAGTAAACATCCTTTTGATACATTAATTGCTCTTTAGGGAAACAAATAAATTGAGCAAAAATAAATATGTAGATTAAAGATATCATATAAATAGCTTATGAATTTTACATAATTTAAAAAACTTGATTTTTGACAGAAAATATGATTTCATTTTGTCTATTTTGGTGCAAATGTGCCACATACCATGTAGTTTTTCATATTGCATCAATTAGACATCTCACTGTGTGTATGTCTGTGTGTGTGTTAATTTGAGCACATGCAAAAATGGAGATGTATCTAAAATATTGGAGAACTTAATTTAATTTTTTATTTAAATTCAATTTGCCAACATATAGTATAACACCCAGGGCTTGTCCGAAAAGTGCCCTCCTTACTGCCCTTCACCCAGTTACCCCATACCCCCCTCCTCTTCTCCCCTTCTGCAACCCTTTGTTTCCCAAAGTTAGGAGTCTCTAATGGTTTATCTCCCTCTCTAATTTTTCCCACTCAGTTCCCCTCCCTCCCCTCACGGTCCCTGTCACTATTTCTTATATTCTACTTATGAGTAAAACCATATGATGATTGTCCTTCTCCAATCGACTTACTTCACTCAGCATAATACCCTCCAGTTCCATCCACGTCGAAGCAAATGGTGGGTATTCATCGTTTCTAAAGGCTGAGGAATATTCCATTGTATACATAGACCACATCTTCTCTATCCATTCATCTTTCGATGGACGCCGAGGCTCCTTCCACAGTTTGGCTATTGTGGACATTGCTGCTATGAACCTTGGGGTGCAGGTGTCCTGGCATTCACTGCATCTGTATCTTTGGGGTAAATCCCCAACAGTGCAATTGCTGGGTCGTAGGGCAGATCTATTTTTAACTCTTTGAGGAACCTCCACACAGTTTCCCAGAGTGGCTGCACCAGTTCACTTTCCCACCAACAGTGCAAGAGGGTAACCCCTTTCTCCACATCCTCTCCAACATGTGTGGTTTCCTGCCTTGTTAATTTTCCCCATTCTCACTGGTGTGAAGTGGGATCTCATTGTGGTTTTGATTTGTATTTCCCTGATGGCAGGTGATGCGGAGCATTTTTTCACCTGTCTGTTGACCATTTTTAGGTCTTCTTTGGGGAAATGTCTGTTCATGTCTTTTGCCCATTTCTTGACTGTTTTGTTGTTTGGGTGTTGAGCTTGATAAGTTCTTTATAGATCTTGGATACTACCCCTTTATCTGATAGGTCATTTGAAATATCTTCTCCCATTCTGTAGGTTGTCTTTTAGTTTTGTTGATTGTTTCCTTTGCTGTGCAGAAAATTTTTATCTTGATGAAGTCCCAATAGTGCATTTTTGCTTTTGTTTCCCTTGCCTTCATAGATGTGTATTGTGAGAAGTTGCTGTGGCCACGTTCAAGAAGTTGTTGCCTGTGTTCTCCTCTAGGATTCTGATGGATTCTTATCTCACATTTAGATCTTTCAACTATTTCGAGTTTATCTTCGTGTGTGGTGGAAGAGAATAGTCTAGTTTCATTTTTCTGCACGTGGTTGTCCAATTCTCCCAACACTATTTATTTTTTATTTTTTATTTTTTATTATTATTTTTTTTAAGTAAAAGCTTTCTTTTTTTATTTTTATTTATTTATGATAGTCACAGAGAGAGAGAGAGAGAGTCAGAGACACAGGCAAAGGGAAAAGCAGTCTCCATGCACCGGGAGCCTGACGTGGGATTTGATCCTGGGTCTCCAGGATTGCGCCCCGGGCCAAAGGCAGGTGCCAAACCGCTGCGCCACCCAGGGATCCCTCCCAACACTATTTATTGAAGAGACTGTCTTTTTTCCATTGGATAGTCTTGCCTCCTTTGTCGAATATTAGTTGCCCATAGAGTTGAGGGCCTATTTCTGGGCTCTCTATTCTGTCCCATTGATCTATGTGTCTGTTTTTGTGCCAGTACCAAAATGTCTTGATGATCATATCTTTGTAATACAGCTTGAAGTCAGGCTTTGTGATGCCCCCAGCTTTGGTTTTCTTTTTCAACATTCCTCTGGCTATTTGGGTTATTTTCTGGTTCCAAACAAATATTAAGATTATTTATTCCAACTCTGTGAAGAAAGTCCATGGTTATTTTGATAGGGATTGAGTTGAATGTGTAAATTGCTCTGGGTAGCATAGATACTATCACAATATTTATTCTTCCAATCCATGAGAGTGGAATATCTTTATTTCCATCTCTTTCCATCTTCCTGGATTTCTCTCATAAGTATTCCATAGTTTTTAGGGTATAGATTACCTTACCTTTACCTCTTTTACCTCTTTGGTTAGGTTTATTCCTAAGTATCTTATGCTTTTGGGTGCAATTGTAAATGGTATTGACTCCTCAATTTCTCTTTCCTCAGTCTCATTGTTAGTGTCTAGAAATGCCACTGATTTCTGGGCATTGATTTTGTATCCTGCCACATTGCTGAATTGCTGTATGAATTCTAGCAATCTTGGGGTGGAGTCTTTTGGGTTTTCTATGTACAGTATCATATCATCTGCGAAGAGGGAGAGTTTGACTTCTTCTTTGCCAATTTGAATGCACTTTATTTCTTTTTGTTACCTGATTACTGAGCCTAGGACTTCTAGTACTATGTTGAATAGCAGTGGGGAGAGTGGACATCCCTGTCATGTTCCTGATCTTAGGGGAAAGGCTCCCAGTGTTTCCCCATTGAGATTGATAGTCACTGTGGGATTTTCATAAATGGCTTTTATGATATTGAGGAATGTTCCCTCTATCCCTACACCCTGAAGAGTTTTGATAAGGAATGGATGCTGTATTTAATCAAATGCTTTCTCTGCATCTATTGGGAGGATCATATGGTTCTTGTCTTTTCCCTTGTTGATATGATCTATCACATTGATTGTTCTATGAATGTTGAACCAGCCTTGCATCCCAGGGATAAATCCCACTTGGTCATGGTGAATAATCTTCTTAATGTATTGTTGAATCCTATTGGCTAGTGTCTTGGTGGGAATTTTTGCATCCATGTTCATCAGGGATATTTGTCTATAATTCTCCTTTTTGGTGGGGTCTTTGTCTGGTTTAGGGATCAAGGTGATGCTGGCCTCATAGAACGAGTTTGGAAGTATTCTGTCCATTTCCATCCTTCAAAACATCTTGAATAGAATAGGTATTATGATTATTTAAATGTTTGGTAGAATTTCCCTGGGAAGCCATCTGGCCCCAGCCTTTTGTGTCTTGCGAGGTTTTTGATGAGTGCTTCGATATCCTTCCTGGTTATTTGCCTGTTCAGATTTTCTATTTATTCCTGTTCCAGTTTTGGTAATTTGTAGGTTTCCAGAAATGCATCCATTTCTTCCAGGTTGTTCAACTTGTTGGCATATAGTTGCTCATGAGACATTTTTAAAATCTTTGTATTTCCTTGATATTGGTTGTGATCTCTCCTCTTTAATTTGTGATTTTATTAATTTGAGTCTTTTCTCTTTTCTTTTTAATAAGACTAGGTAGGGGTTTATCTATCTTATTAATCCTTTCAAAGAACCAGCTCCTGGTTTTGTTGATCTGTTCTGCATTTCTTCTGGTCTGTCTCTATTTCATTGAGTTCTGCTTGAATCTTTATTATCTCTCTTCTGACTGGTTTAGGCTTTATTTGCTCTTCTTTCTCCAATACCTTTCGGTGCAATACCTTTCAGTGCAAGTGAAATTTGTGTATTTGATTTTTTTTTCTAATTTTTTTTAAGGAAGGCTTGTATTGTGGTGTATTTCCCTCTTAGCCTCACTTTTGCTATATCCCCAAAATTTTAAACAGTTTTACTTTCATTTTCATCATTTTTCATGAATCTTTTTAATTCTTCTCTAATCTCCTGCTTGACCCATTCATCTTTCAGTAGGATGCTTTGTAGCCTCCATGTGTTTGAGTTTCTTCCAAATTTCTTCTTGTGATCGAGTTCTAGTACCAAAGGCATTGTGGTCTGAAAATATGCAGGGGACAATCCCAATCTTTCCGTAGCAGTTGAGACCTATTTGTGACATAGTATGTGGTCTGTTCTGAAGAAAGTTCCATGTGCACTTGAGAAGAATGTGTATTCAGTTGAATTAGGATGGAAAGTTCTGTATATATCTGTGAAATCCATTTGGTCCAGTGTATCATTCAAGGCGCCTGTTTCTTTGGCGATGTTCTCCTTAGAATATTTGTCTTTTGCTGAGAGTGCTGTGTTGAAGTCTCCTACTATTAATGTATTATTATCTATGCATCTCTATACTTTGGTTATTAATTGATTGATATACTTAGCAGCTCCCACATTAGGGGCATAAATATTCATGATTGTTAGGCCTTCTTGTTGGATAGACCCTTTAAGCATGATATAGTGTTTCTCTTCATCTCTTATTACAGTCTCTGAAATAAATTTAATCTGATATACTTTATCTGATATGAGGATTGCTACCCCAGCTTTCTTTTGAGGACCATTGGAATGGTAAATGATTCTCCACCCCCTCATTTTCTTGCTGGGCCAGTTTGGTGGTCCCATATTCTTTCAGTTTCTGCCTATTCTGGAAGCCCTTTATCTTTCTTTGCATTCTGAATGACAGCCTTGCTGGATAAAGTATTCTTGGCTGCATGTTTTTCCTGAATATGTCATGCCATTCCTTTCTGGCATTCCAGGTCTCTGGGACTACGTCTGCTCTTAATCTGATATTTCTTTCCATATAAGTTAAGAATCTCTTGTCTCAAGCTGCTTTTATTCTTTTCTGTTTATCTTTGAAATTCACAAGTTTGACTATTATATGTTGAGGTGTTGATCGGTTTTGTTGATTTGGGGAGGAACCTCTCTATCTCTTGGATATGAATGCTTGTTTCCTTCCCCAGATTAGGGGAATTCTCAGTTATAATTTGTTCAAATATACTTTGTGGTCCCCTCTCTCCACCTCTTCTGAAATCTTAATGAGATGGATAGTACTCCTTCTCTAGCTTTCATTTATTTCCCGAAACCTTTCCTCATGGGTTCTTAATTGTTTTTCTCTCTTTTCCTCAGCTTCCTTCCTTTTCATCAACTTGTCCCTTATGTCACTTACTCTCTCTTCCATCTCATTAACCCTAGCAGCTAGTGCATCCAGTTTAGGGTGCATCTCGGATAAAGTATTTTTAATTTTGGCTTGATTCGATTTCAATTCTGCAATAAATCTCTGGAGTCCTTTATGCTTTTTTCCAGAGCCACCAGGGATTTTATAATTGTATTTCTGAATTGTATTTCTGACATGGTACTTAAATCCATATCTAGCAGGTCTGTGGCAGAGAGTATTACTTCCAGTTCTTTCTTTTGTGGTGAATTCTTTCCTCTAGTCATTTTGTCCAGTGCAGAATGGCTGTATGAGTGAGTAGAGTAAAAAATATCAACCACTACCTACTAAAATACATCCTAAACAATTTCAAAGAGGTCAGAGACCAGAAAATAAAAGAAAAAGAAAAACAGAACAAATTTCTTTTTTTTAAAAAAAAAGGACCACAAAAGTGAAAAACAGATTTTAAAAAATAGTAAGAATTAAAAACAGTAAGAATTAAAAAAAAAAAAAAAAAAAAAAGAAGGTGGGGAGAAAATGGTGGTAGAGAGACAATATAGTCTCACCAAGTGGACCTAGAGGGTGATCCTCTTGGTTCTGGGTGCATTTTGTTTTGTATGTTAGAAGATGCTAAATTCCAAATTTATATAAATTAGCAAAACTTATACAGAGACCCAACATTGACCACAAAAACAGAAACAAGATAAAAGAAGGGGAAGAATAGGAAGGAATAGAGACTATAGTCTCCCAGAATGAACCAACATGGTTTTTCACTTGGCCCATGTGTTAGAACATACTAACTTCCACCATTGTAAAACAAAACAAGAGAGAAAAAACTAAAAACAAAAACCCATAAGTCATACATCTACCAAAATTAAACTAAATATGTTGAAAGGAATCCAAAAATGAATTTATCTAAGACATGTAATTATAGAAATATGAAAGTCAAAAATAAAAAGCTTAAAAACAGAGTAGGTAAAATATTGTAGTTAAAGGCAAGAAAAGAGACAAAATATTGGAAAAATTTAATCTGAAGGATAAAGGAATTAATTGTAAGGGAAAAAACTTTGAGTTCTGTATACTATTTTCCCTCAGTCCTGGAGTTTTCCAATGCTGCTCGGTCAGTACATTTACTCTTCCCTTGTTCTTCCAGCAGGTCTTCTGGGAGAGAGGACTGCAGTGCTGATTATCAGGTGTCTGTCCCTGGGCGGAGATGAGCCACCCCTTGCCAGGTGACCCAGCTCAGTGTGAGCTGTTTATCCTGTGATAAACAGGGGCCTTTTTCCCCTAGAGGCCGTGCCTCTCCCAGGTGAAAGGTGAAGAGAAAAAAATTAAAACTTGGGCAGCCAGATCTCCAGCTCTGGAGCCAAGAGCTCCCTGTGATTACTGAACCACAGTCTCCCAATGCACACTGGCCTAGACACTCCTGGGGGTAGGGCTGGGGGCACTGATTTGCATAAATTGAAGGGAGAGTTCTCACTGTCCTGTGCCTTTCCTGATTTCACCTGTCCTGGGGGGAATGAAAAATAGCTGGGTTTGTCCACTGGGACACCCTTGGATCGAGCACCCTGCACCACTGGACCTGTGCTGCCAGGATCTGCCTCTCTCAAAGGGAGTGGAGGACAGCCTGTCTCTGTCTCTTGCCAGGCTCTAGGATAAAAAGCTCCGGTGCCAGCCTGTGCACCTGCCAGCTTCTCCCAGATGCCCTGGGAGGGTTGTGGGGCTCTAGTCTTTTATTGAGATCCGACCACAGTTTGGGGTGAGCTTTCTCCCAGGTGCCCCTAATCTTATTGTGTCTCGGGGAATATTCACTGCCCCTCCTGCGATTCTACCCTATTTCCCCACTGAGCACTTTTCGTTCAGGGAAGACTCTTTCAGGTGCAGATTTCTAAAGTTCCCGATTGTCCACTGCTCCGATTTCCTGCCGCAGCTCTCTGTGGCTCCCCTCCCCCACCTTTCCTCTTCTCCACCTTCCTACCTTGTCAGGAGTGATCACTTTTCTCTCTATGGCATTTCAGCTGTCCTCTCTTTACATCTCAGGTTGTATTCATAGATGTTCAGGATGTTTTGAAAGTTATCTAGGTAAGTTTGGGGGACCAGGTAAATCAAGGACCCCTCCTCTTCTGCCATCTTGCCTCCTCTCCTGAGAATTAAATTCTAATATTCAAAATATCCCATGAGTATTTTTGAATATCTATTAGATCTAGAATGAGAAGATTGATTGTCAAAGTGATACGGGAGAGCTTGGTTCTTGTCTCACGAGTTGAAGGATGAATCTTGCAGACAAAGGAGAGTGAGTAAAGTGATAGTAGTGAGGATACAGAGAAAACTCTCAGAAGTGAGAGGGGTCGGGTTGCCAGTGGGGGCTGGTCGGGTTGGTCTTTTATTGGAAGCCAATCAGGGAGCCTAAATCCTTTATCATTACCTACTGATATCACCACTGAGTAAGGGCTGGTGATGACATCTTTATTGCCTTACTTCTTTGGGATCTGGTTTTTGTTGGTTACAAGTAACTGTTATAACAAGACACCCTTCCTGCCTACACCTTAGGGCACAGTGGTCTGGCTTGTTCCCTTATCTCTGGTTTCCTTACACCTCAGCATTTTGGGGATGTTTGTGAGCCTGCTTCCATGGCCCCCTACCTAGCCTTGCCTAGCCCCATTTGTCCCGAACTCAAAAGTTTTTAAAGGTATAAGCTACATAGAAGTAAGGGGAATCAAAGAAAATAGTAATAGATTTTGAGTATGGAGACCCTATTAGATCAAGTAAGTTAAGAATATATATGTATAGTATCTGAATAATGTAATATTAATAATTAACAAATGAATATCACACATACATATACATTTATATACACATATAAACATCACTTTCTTGATAACTTTTCCAAAATTATTAGTACTTTTCAAAATCAATTACAGGGGCACCTGGATGGCCCAGTGGTTGACCATCTTTCTTCAGCTCAGGTCATGATCCTGGGGTCCTGGAATCAAGTTCCACATCAGGCTCCCCAGATGGAGCCTGCTCCTCCCTCTGCCTATGCCTCTGCCTCTCTCTCTGTGTGTCTCCCATGAATAAATAAAATAATTTTAAATCTTAAAAATCAATTACAAACCCAAATTTAATAAAGAAAATAATATATTTCATTCTTTTTTATGGCTGAGTAATATTCTATTGTGTGTGTATGTGTGTGCATATCTGTGTGTGTACACACATATACATATATGTATATGGTCCTGGAACTCCAGGATCATGCCCTGAGCCAAAGGCAGATGCTCAACTGCTGAGCCACCCAGGCGTGCCTAAGGAGTGCACTTGTAATGAGCACTGTGTATTGTAAGGAAGTGTTGAATCACTATATTGTACACCTGAAACTAATATAACACTATGTTAACTAATATGTGGCTTAGCAGTTTACTGCCTGCCTTTGGCTCAGGGTGTGATCTCGGATTCCTGGGTTTGAGTCCCACATCGGGCTCCTTGTATGGAGACAGCTTCTTCCTCTACCTGTGTCTCTGTCTCTCTCTGTGTCCCTCATGAATAAATAAACAAAAATCTTAAAAAAAAAAAAAGAGAGAGAGAGAGAGACTATGTGTGGTTTAGCTTATCAGTTTGGAACATCTGTGAGGGTCAGGGGTGCTTCAGGCACATGAAGAATTCATACTCACTCTGAAGATTGTTTTCATAGGCCCTTACCATATGCTGGCAAAATGATCAGAGACCAGGCAGGAGATCAGAGATAGGTGACCAGGCAGCACTATGTATAATTGATGATTTATAAGCTGCTTTGGGGAGACAAGCCTTGTCCCCTTGCCCTGGCTCTTCTGCCCTGGAAGCCAAAATGCTAAGTAGCTAAGATGGGGCGGTCATCTGTCTCACCCCACAGGACAGACAAGGATCCATGTTTCTAGGAATTGAAAATACTGTATTTTAGACAATGTATTACAGAAGTTTAGATACTCTCTTTCCCTCCCTGGGCTTCTCATTGTTGTTTATTTATTTATTAATTTAGCTGGATTACTGAAATAAAATATAGATCTCCCACAATGTGAAGACTCTGATGTTGCTCGTCAAGAATACCCCATTATGGGCATATGGATAATAACTCTGGGAAGCTATGGTTTTGGCGGGTTTGCTTTGACTAATTCTTTGTTTGATCTGTTTCCCTGTCTATCTCTGTGGGCATTACACCCAGCAGTTAAACTCCACTAATTGCTGGCCTAATTTGTCACTGTTTTCAACAATGTCCTTGGGAAACAAATTTCCCTAGTCTGCCCCAATTAAATCCAGACTCCTCTGCAGGGATAGTTTTGAGGCTTGCCTTAGAGATTTGTTTCTGCATAGCTCTCTATTACTGTCTCTTATCCTGGTTGTCTCTGGCAAATCAGCTGTCCTGTGATTTACCATATTACTCGTAGAGAAATCATCTTCTTCTTAATTAATTACCAACAAAATCTCCATTATTTTGGAGTGTCCTTAGGTTTGAATTCCTTTACACTCTGTTTCAAGTCAAGTCAGATTTTTATGACAGTAGATCTGCTGCTATTTTTGTGGTCTGCCTCTCCCCCTTTCCTACAACTTGCAAAATATCTGAACCACAGCTCTGGAACTAGTGTTAGAAATAGTTGCTCCCTACTTTTGCAATGACACTCCAGCTTTATGAGCGAAGCAATGTGTGGGAGGTGGTAACCTCTGTTCCTCTAAACTTACTTCTCTGATCCCGGAACTTTCTTAAAATTGTCTACATGGAGCATCATGATGTAAAGCCCCATTAGTTCTCTGATCACCTGATCACATGCCCCCTTAGCATTTTTCTCCCACAATCATTCATCTATATTCATAGAGCTTCTTTTATTTTCTTTTGAAAGGCTGCCCCTGACTGGGCTCTTTACACATGTTGTTTCTTCCATCTGTAATACACATTCTCCAGATATTCCATAGATTGTTTACTTTCTTCAGGTGGTTGTTTACTAGTGAGATTTCCTGACTACCCTATTTAAAATTTGAAATCATCTTCCCAGATATGCTCATCTGCCTTTGCTGATATGCACTTCCATGATTATATCAGCATCTAACAGGTTATAGAATTTATTGTGTGTATGTTTATTATCTGTATAACCCTCTCCGACACATAAACATAATGCGACCAAATAAGAGCAGGGATTTTTGTTCTATCTTGTTTATATCATATCCAAATAAAGGCTTGGAATGTGGTAGGTACATATTAGGCAGTCAATAAACACATGAGAGACAATTGAATTATTATTTTAATTGGACTCAAATTATTTTTGGTCTCTATAGAATATATGTTTAACTTTTTGAGAATTGCAAATCATTATGGTAAAAATGTATGCCTTGAATGTTATTAAATTGTGATAATTAACTGTAGCAACATTCAGGCAGGTGTTTTCTATTTAATATTCTTTAATTCTCTAAAGTATTAGAGATAATAGACATTTAATGAACATTTGGATAGATGATGTCTTTTAAACATTTGCCATCTCAATGTAATTGCTAATGTAAACATGATGTTTGTTATGTTAAAGATTAATCTCTTTCATGTATGATTAAACTCTAAAGTAATATATATCACCTTTTTGTTATTTATAGAGGCAGATTGTCCTTTAATATATTAGCCTTGCCACAAGAAGCATGCTTGCATAAAATAAAGGATCCTATACTTGTGGTATCCTAAAGAAATATCAATATATTTGGGGATTATTATTATATTTCTGTTTCAAGATCTCCTTATGAAATCAAAAGTATACCACTCCTTGTTGGAAGCAACTACAATTTTATTTAAATTTACAATTTTATTTAAACCTTATTGTGTGAGGAATTAATACTTTCTGGAACATACAACCTGATATAACTTGCCTTTGATTGCTTTTACTCATGTGTTGTGCATAAAACTAATATCTTCCATTGTTAGTTCAGTATTCATTTTTGCTAATATTATTAGTTATTTAAACTGAGTATAACCAATCATAAAGATAATACTAATTATTTTTTTTTAATTTTTTTAAATTTAAAATCTATCCCTGTATAGACAAATTGAAAACACTGGCTTTGCTTGATATTGGCTGAGCTTACTTGAAAGTTGGAGTTTCAGGAAAAGAGGGAATTCAAAAAGACCAAAGACTGCAATACCAGCCTAGGGTCACCCAGAGAAAATTGAATCCACTGTTCACACTCCTAGTTCCAAAGCAGAAACAGATATTTTGCACGGCAGGAGAAGCAGACCATAAGAATAGATGGCTTCAAAATTGCCCTAAAAAAAACTGACATTGGGACACCTGGGTGGCTCAGTGGTTGAGCCTCTGCCTTGGGCTCAGGTCATGATCCCAGGGTCCTGGGATGGAGTCCCACATCAGGCTTTCCACAAGGAGCTTGCTTCTCCCTTTGCCTATGTCCCTGCCTCTCTCTGTGTGTCTTTCATGAATAAATAAATAACATCTTAAAAAAAAATAACTGACATTATTTGAAACAGAATGTGAAAAAATTGAGGTTAAAGACCACTCTTACAAACAATAAAGATTTGGATTATAAGCAACTAAGGGGAGGCTGGTAGCTGCACTTTCAATTTATAAGGTAAATTGTATGTCAGCTAGTTTTTGAGAAAGAATCAGAGATTCTTAAAAAATTAAAAAAAAAAAAACTACTATATGATCTAGCAATTCCACTTCTGGGTATTTATTAAAGAAGAATAAATCACCATCTTGAAGAGATAGTGCATCCCCATGTTCACTGCAGCATTATTTACAACAGGCAAGGTATGGAAAAAACTTAAGGGTCCATTAGTGGATTAATGGATGAGCAAAATCTGACATACCCCCATACGCATACACACAAGAATAATAGGAATATTATTGGATCATAAAAAGGAGGGAATACTGTCATTTGTGACAACATGGATGGATTGGGGCATTATGCTGAGGGAAATAAGAGAAAAACAAACACTATATAATTTCCCATATATCTAGAATCTCAGAAAAGCTGAATTCATAGAAGCAGAGAGTATATAGTTATCACCAGGGACTTGAGGTGGGGAAATGGGAGATAATGAGGTACTGATCAAAGAGTACAAACTTCCAGTTACAAAATTAGTGAATTCCAGAGGTCTAATGTACAGCATGGTGACTATAGTTAACAATCCTGGACTGTATACCTGAACATTCCTACGAGTAGATCTTAAATGTTCTCACCATAACACCAATTTTTGGTAATTGTATGAGGTATAGGATGGGTTAACTTACCTTATTGTGATAAATATTTTATAAATATAGGTATATGAACTCATTACATTGTACTCCTTAAACTTACACAGTATAATATGTCAATTATATCTCAATAAAGTTGCAAAAACATACAAAAAAGGTATAAATATGGCCTGTAGGACCATGAAAAGTACTGACCATCATTAGCTACTAGAGAAATGACTTTGGGAACCACAATGAGATTCCAGTTCATACCAACTAGAATAATAAAAAAGAGAAAAGAACAACTGTCAGGGGGGATGTGAAGAAATTAGAACTCTATTATACTGCTGGTAGGAATATAAAATCATGACAGACAAGTCTGAAAACAAGCTGAAAATAAAGTATTTTATTGAAGTATTAATCACAGAATTACCAAATGGCTCAAGGATTCCACTTCTAGATTTGTATCCAAAAAGCTTAAAACATAGGTCCACACAGAATCATATACATGGTTGTCCTTTGCAGTATTATTCATACTAAGCAAAAAGTGTAAACACTCAAATGTCTAGCACCTGGTGAGTGGATAATTTTAATATGGTGTACCTCCACATAATTAAATATCATTCATAGAAGAATGAATATTGCTTTCTGCTTGAACATGGATGAATCATGAAAATATTATGCAAATTAAGTGCAGTTGGTCATAAAAGACCATATCTTGAATAATTTCTTTCATATGAAAATTTCAAAATGCAAATCTATGGGATAGAAAAGCATATTAGTGGTTGACAAGAGTATGGCAGGACTTAGGAGTAACTACTAATGGGCATCAACCTTCTTTTAGGGTGATAAAAACCATTCTGCAGTTGATTATAATGGTAATTGCACAATTCTATGATATACTAAAACTTTTGAGTTATACACTTAAATGACGAAATTTATGGCATTTGAATTATATCTCACTAAAGCTGCTATATAAAAAATCAAAATATAATGGAGGTAAAAGGAGAAATATGCAGCTGACATGGTTTCTTGGTGGAAAATTCCAAAAAATCTACAAAAAGTTTCTAGAACTGATAAATGAAATCAGCATGGTCATGGAATATAAGATCAATACACACAAATCAATTGCATTTTTACGTATTTACCATGAACCACTGGAGACTGAAATTAGAGATGCAATACCAGTTATAGCTGCTCCAGAGAAAATGAAATATTAGGTATAAATCTAACAACACACATATAGGATCTATACAATGAAAATAAAATATTGAAGAAAAAAGTCAAAGAAGTTATAAATACCAGAACAGGCATATTATTTTTATTGATTGGAAGATTCAACATAGTAAAGATGTCAATTCTCCTTAGCTGATGTGTAGATTTAATGCAGATATCAAAATTTCAGTAATTTTTATAGATATAGACAAACTTATCCTAAAATTTTCATAAAAATTTAAAAAAAGAGAGTGAAAAGAACCATTCTTTCTGGTAAGAAGGCTTATTCTATACCTATAATAATCAAGACAGTGTGGTACTGTTGGAGCAAATGACATAGATAAATGCAACAGAATCCAGAAACTAGAATTAATTTTGACAAAGGGGCAAACCAATTTAATTTAGGAGGATAATCTTTTCAACAAGTGGTGTTGGAGCACCTGTACAACTATAGGCCAAATTTTAAACAAAACTAAGTCGGTGCCTGGGTCTCTCAATGGGTTCAGCATCTGCCTTCAGCTCAGGTCATGATCCCAGAGTCCTGGGGTCCAGTCCCACATCAGGCTACATGCACAACAGGGAGTCTGCTTCTCCCTCTAACTCTACCCCTCTACCCCCTAGCTCATTCTCTCTCTTATTCTCTCTCAAATAAATAAAATCTTTAAAAAGTGTCAAAATGGATGAAATATGAAACATAATACTATAAAACTTCTAAAACAACATAATAGAAAGTGTTTGGGGCCTAGAACTAGGCAAAACATCTTATACTCAGCACCAAAATCATGACCCATAAAAGGAAAAATAGATAGATTGAAACTATTGAAATCTAAAACTTTGCTCTGTTAAAAACTCTAAGATAAGGGGCTTCTGGGTGGCTCAGTGGTTGAGCATCTGCCTTTGGCTCAGGTGTGATCCTGGGGTCTGAGATCAAGTCCCATATCAAGCTCCCTGCAGGGGATCTGGTTCTCCCTCTCTCTCTGCCTATAATAAATAGACAATGATTAATTAATTAAAAATAATAAATTAATTAATTAATAAATTAATAAATAAAATAAAATAATAACCTTTAAAAAACTCTAAGATGAAAAATCAAATCACTGACTGGGAAAAAAATGTTCACAAATCCTAAATCTGAAAAAGGACTCATATGTATAATGTGTAAAGAATTCTTAAAACTCAATGTTAATGAAACAAACAGAGAAGATGAGCAAAAGATGTGAAAGACATTTCACGGAAGAGGATAAACAGATGATAAATAAGCATATGGAAAGATCTTCTGCATCTTTACAAAAATACAAATGAAAATCACCATAAGGGCAGCCCGGGTGGCTCAGAGGTTTAGCGCTGCCTTCAGCCCAGGGCATGATCCTGGAGACCTGGGATCAAGTCCCAGGTCAGGCTCCCTGCATGGAGCCTGCTTCTCCCTCTGCCTGTGTCTCTGTCTCTGTCTCTGTCTCTCTCTCTCTGCCTCTCATTAATAAACAAATAAAATCTTAAAAAAAAAAAAGAAAGAAAACAAAACTTTGGTTTATAATCCAGTCCTACAAATTCTTCTATGGTGATATATCCCTAAAAGTCTCACTATGTCCCTGAAGAAACAGAACCAAAAGCAGGAAGTTGCTGTGATATTTATATTATTTTTAAACCACATTATTAATTGAAATTCTGTGTAGGAAGTCAAATATGTTAGGTAGAATGAGCTTGAGGAAATATTTAATTTGATATGAGTTGCAGCCATCAGCAAACATAATCTTTAGAACTATGATGTCCTAGAGAACATTCTGCAGCAATGGAAAAATTCTGTATCTTTGCTGTCCAATATGTAGCCACTAGCCATATATGGTGGCTGGTATAATTGAGCAACAGAATTCTTAATTGAATTTGAACGTAATGATTTCACATTTCAATGTCAACTACATATGGTTAGTGCCTACCATGTTTGACAGACCCAAGTCCTTCAGAGTTTGAAAAATGTAATGAAAACAATCCTTTTAATGCAGCACATAGCATATATTGCTTCTAATTCACAGTATTTTTCTTACCACTTACCTGTGGAACTCTTAGTAGGCCATAATCTCTTTGGAATTGTTCACTCGTCTTTGAAATGAAAGAATTAGACCCCTTGAAGATCCCATGTTTCCATATCCTTCTCACGGCCCTCTGTCACCGTTTCATTTGAAATATTGACGTGTGCCTCTACTGCTTGGTATATCGTCTTCCCCGGTCTCAGTTGGCTCATATAAATAACACTTTTCAATACCAATCAGGTTGTAGCCCGAGGGACTAGAGAACAGGGCTTTCTCATCATGTGGAAGCTGAGCTCGGTTCCAAGGAGTGCTTCTCTGAACCGATTGATTGAATCGTAGAGGTGTAAATGTGCTTTCTCTCACTGAGCCACCCTCTTCTGAGAGGCTGACAGGCAGTGGGTG
The DNA here is from genome assembly GCF_053574225.1 of Canis aureus. Lineage (NCBI taxonomy): Eukaryota > Metazoa > Chordata > Mammalia > Carnivora > Canidae > Canis > Canis aureus. The sequence goes on along the minus strand of NC_135623.1, from coordinate 64,667,634 downwards.
GCAACAAGCTGTCTGACAAGACAGATTTGCTGTGCGTACCTCAAGTGATACGATTATAGAAAAGAAAACATAACAAAAATCAAATTAGTGTCAATGCTCTGGTTCTTTCAAGCTCGAGGGGGAATTGCCTAAAGTCATCTGTTTTATAAGAGATTTAACAGAGTAGCAACACTGGCAACCTTGGTTTGCCAGAGATGGGGACAGGTGTTATTTGACCTGGCAGGATGTCTGCTTACTGAGAAAGTTTCTTGGGATTTAGTTCAATTAAATTAATACATGCACGCTGACTCTGAACCAGATACTGTGTACTAGCAGGGAACATGGATGAGCGAGATACTATCACCATCCATAGACGTTTTCAATCCCGTAAGGGATAAACAACCAGATAAAACAAATATTTTGAGACTGTTATGTCGCAGCTTTTTAACTTTATCAATGGGATCGTTTGCATTTGTGTTTTGTTGCACTGCTCTTTTGGGCCCTTGCTAACAAGGTGCTATATGAGCATGAGGTCATTAGGTCTTATTTAGTAACACAGCTTCCCCCAAATTGGTAAATATTTACTCTAGAAACAAATGGACATTGTCTATTATTAGCAGCCTGATTTTCTTTTAGCAGAAGAGTTCACCATGTCCTTAGCTACACCAATCTTCTAATCTTCAAATGCTGCTTTTTTTCCTGTGCTACGTTAGTTCTTTTGTTCATCCATTTATGAAATATTTATCAAGTACCCACTATTGCCAGGCTCTGCTCTAAGTTCTGCTTATACTAGAACAAAAAGGGAAAGAATTTTCTTTCTTCTTCTTCTTTTTTTGGAGAGAGAAAGAGAGAGAGAGAGAGAGAGAGAAAGCACACCACACGTTGGGGGGAGGAGGGGTAGAGGGACAGAGAAAATCTTAAGTTGGCTCCATGCCCAGCATGAAGCCTGATGCACGCAGGTCTCCATCCCACAACCCTGAGATCACAACCAGAGCCAAAATCAAGAGTTAGATGCTTAACTGACTGAGACATCCAGGTGTCTCCCCAAAAAGGCAAATACTTTTCTTGAAGGGGACTTGTCTAGCGGGGGTGAAGCAGGGAACTAGGAGGACATAATTCTTCAACTCAAGCTCTTGCCCTGTGTCTTCCGCTAATCATGGTGGCTCCAAAAGCTTTGCTTCAGTCAATTCCTGCTTCTATTTTCTATGTGTTGTTAGATGATTCTATCATTTCTCAATTTTAGTCACTGTAGCTCTCAATCAGTGTACAGGAGTCCCTGGGGAAAGAATACAAGTCAGAAACACATCTGTGCATAAACATGGTGACTCCGTTAAAGCAGAGATGAAGCATGAAGTTTCGTAAAACTAAGCTGGGAACTTCAATCCATAGCTACCAATGCCCTTTTTAGCAAGTTTGGCACGTCGTCCTCAATGCAACTTAGAGTCAGTGGGTATCTTCTAAGTGCAAATGTCTTACCCTAGTTCAAGAAAATCATTAAATAATGGCATGACTTTCCACCCTACACTCGATGTTAACAAATCACAGCACAAATGAGTCACTAAGAATAATGTGTCAGGTACGATGGATTCCAAAATTTTATGTCTTACAAATGTATTTAAACATGATGAGTGCTAGACATAGGCTGTGTGATTGCCTAAGGGATTGTTGGCCAGACACTCAGAGACATCTGAGGGTGATGGGACTCTTGTTCTAACTCTACGGCTCTGAGTTCAAGAACACACTTGGATAGGTAGGGTTTCATCAGCCTCCGAAGCTACAGATGACAAATGTGGAGCGTGTTCAAGGCTGTGTTCTGTGCCTTCCCTCACCCTGTGGAATGTGGGTGGGTTGTGCACCTCCCTGACACTCACGAGGTGAGCAGTGTGCTTCAGATCTTGCTCTGCACTGTAGGGCCGAGTTTTCATGCCTCATGTGAGCATCCTGGAGATCTGATGTGCCTCTCCCTCATATTATCATCTCCCGGAACAGATGAGGATGTTTTAAGTTTTAAGAACTTTGTACCACTATCACTTATGAAAAATGGTGCTTCTCTCTGTCACATATTCTGATTGCACTGACTTCCTTAAGTATAGTTTAGATGATTTGCTATGGAAATAGGCCATTAGGGTAAATCTCAGTGGAAAGATACCATGGAGAGGATTCGGGAAGAACATATAATGCTTGATTGATTGAATGTATCTCCTGTGACTCCGACATTAAGATATAGGATGGCAAGTAGAATTCTCAGTGGAGTCTGAAGACTTATCTCTTAGAGGTCTGCCTCATTGGATTACATAGAATTTTTAAAAGGAAAAAGAAATATTGCATTTCTTTAGTTATCGTTAACTTCTCTGTGGAAGATTGAAATGACGAGGATTGCAGGGTACCATGGAGGAGATGCCTGGGCTCTGTAGGTTGTGCCATTAGTTCCAAACAGGGACACCAGAGGCTGGTTGTAACCTTAGACAGGTATCAGGCTATTGTGGTGAATAAGTCAAAAATGAAAGGGGAGGTTAAAAATGTTTAGCATGATCCTTGTTCTGAGTGACACCGTGTAGCACGGTGGTGTGGGAATTATAACCAAGTGATTGGTTGCTGATTGATAGTGCTGCTTTTCTCTCAGGTTTCAAGAGGACATGCTTAGTAGAAACCTCTGGTCTTGTTAAAGCTGAAAGTAGTGGGAAATTAAAACAATATTGGCTCTAAGAAGGACCTTAGGGAATACGATTTCTAATTAAAGAAATAATAGACGTAAAATAATGGGGTTTAAGAATAAGAGCAAACTCTTACGTAGCTCTTTATAGGCACTCTATTTCTTTCTCTTTTATTTTTTAAGATTTTATTTATTTATTTATGTAAGAGATACAGAGAGAGAGAGAGAGAGAGGCAGAGACACAGGCAGAGGGAGAAGTGGGCTTCCCATGGATCCAGGACACCTGGATCTCGCTCTGAGCCGACCCGAAGGCAGACACTCAACCACTAAGCTAACCAACCGTCCCTCTAGGCCCTCTATTTCATGCTTTAAGTATTTTAACTGTTTTAATGCTCATGACAAGTGTATGAAGTAGGTACTATTCAAACTCACTTTACGAAGGAAAACAAAGCACAGAACGATTAAGTAACTTCGGCAAAGTCATGCAGCTAATAAGAGGTGGAGCTAGACTATGAATCCAGGATGTTTGGCTCCAGAGTCCAGGCTTTTAATCACTGGAGGAGTGGAAGCTTGCCTAGATGCAGGACAAAGGCATGCTCCTATTTATCTTGTTCATGCTAGCTTTTCCCAACCTATTATGAAACACAGGCAGGAAGAGTTTGCATTTAACTTGGAAAAAAATTCAATACACCCTTAATGTGTTATCCTAGCAATAGGTGAATTCTACTTTAATGATATTAATGTTGCATGAAGAAATATAATCTGTCATGACAGAGCTTGATAATCACCTCCTGTACCCTAATAAATTGTATTGATGATTTAATGTACAAGTCAGTAAAGAAATGATTTCTCAATCTGAGAAGACACATGATATATTAAGATGGGCTGCTTAAGAAGAAAGAAAAAAATGTATTAAAAACGATTATTTCTAAGTCTGTCCTAAGGTGCAAAGGAATAAAACTATTTGGATTTTGGACCCTATAAAGGATGTTTCAGAAGAGGTTAATAAAACTTCCTAATCCCTCTGCCATATTCAAAGTGTCGGCTAAGAAGACTCATATGGAAACTGGAGTTTTTGGAAAAACATACCTTGGAAGTTACTCTGCAGCATCCGATAGAAGTTATTTTTTATTCCCTTCTTTGAAAGAAAGATATTAGTTTATGCTTGACTCTGGTTGAGCCTAGTCCCATCACTAAAGAATATCAAATAACTCTGTGGAAATTGGTCCCAATACTGCACTGGGGGATATAAGTTATATTTAAGCAAGAAGACTCTTGCTCAACAAAGGTGATTTTTTACATAGAAAAAATGCATGCAATAATATATAAAAAGTTTCCAAGGGAGCTTGAGGGATACCTTCTCTCAGCACCCATCATCCTTTATCCTCCCTCATGCCTGTGTCCTGGGAGGATGACCCAGGTGGACTCAGTCACTGGACTTCTTAGTCCTCTGGTATTCACGTGGTAACCAGAATACCATACAGAAGACAGGAAACATAAAACTGAAACTAATAATACAGTATAGGTTAACTAAATTGAATTTAAAATAAAAAAAAGAAGAAGAAGAAGAAGAAGAAAAGGAATCCAAAGCCAAAACGAACAAACAACAAACAAAAAGATCCCTCAGGGCCCTTATTCGCGGGCTTCTTGTCTACTGGGTCACCATGGTACGGATGCATTCCTGTCAAAGGACGTGGCTGGAGTCTGAAAGACTCCTCCACTCAGCTCTCTCAGCCCAGGTCCATGCTCCCCCATGCCCGGTGGGGGCTCCCTGATGGTGCTATATTTGGAGTATGGCCCCATCTCTTCTTGCTATTTCTAGTCCCTCCCCCCACCTTTTTATGTGCAAACTGTCCTCTAATTACACCAAGACTGTCTGTTCCTGTCAGGGCCCTCACTTATATGGGGAGGGAATTAGAAATGGCTTGGTGAGAGCAGAAACTCAAGATGAGATTTGTTTGGTTTACATCATTTCAATGGGACTGATCAGATTCTTGAACAGTACTGGACAACTGCATAAACCAGTAGTTGATTTTATTATCAGCAAGTGTTTTTACTCACGTTAACAAATACAGTAGAAGTTTCAAGAAAAGAAATCATATTTATCTCACTGTGGTTCACAATTGAGCTATATTACTAAATGATTGATATGTTGATTAGAAAAGCACGATTCCCATAAATCTATTTAGTGTTTTGTTTGTCGGAACAGACTTTTTTTATAGTTTTACTTTTTTTTTTCTTTTTTCTTTTTTTCTTTTTTTTTTTTTTTCAAATATGGCTCTTCCTTTCTTCCTTTGTCATCAAGAATTGCTGGTAGCCCTGAGCCTATCCTGTGAGCCTGTCCTGCTTTGTTCAAGATCTTTCCCTCTCTTTGGGTCTAGTGATTAATGACCTACTATTTTAAGAAATGACTCTGCCAAACTTAGTCATAAAACTAGGGCACCCAAAGACCTCAAATTAGAACAATAGTAACAATGTAAAGCCCTTGTGTAGTAAGTTGAATTTGGTCACCTAAACATCTCAAATCCTGATCCCGGAATTTGTAAATGTTAATTAACCTGGAAAAGTGTCCTTGCAGATGCAATTAAGTTAAGAATATCAAGATGAGGAAATTGTTCTGGATTGTCTGAGTGTGTCCTAAATGTCATCACAATAGTCATAAAATAGAAGCAGAAGAAAGTTTCTTTTTTTTTTAAGATTTTATTTATTTATTCATGAAACACACACACACACACACAGAGGCAGAGACACAGGCAGAGGGAGAAGCAGGCTCCATGGAGGGAGCCTGATGTGGGACTTGATCCCAGGACTCCAGGATCATGCCCCGCACCGAAGGTAGGTGCTAAACCACTGAGCCACCCAGGGATTCCCCAGAAGAAAGTTTCACACAGAGAATACAAAGGACGTGGATATGAGGATAAAGGCAGAGATTGAAGGGGAGATGGCCACAAGCCCGGAATGCTGGGGCAGCACCAGAAGATGGAAGAGACAAGGAATAAATTGTTCCTTAGAGTTTCCAGAGAGAATGTGGACCTACCAGGTTAAAGACTTCAAGTTTTCCAAACTGAGAGAATAAATTGCTGTTTTAAACTACCAAATTTGTGGTTATTTACTAAGGCATCCACAGGAAACAGATACACCCTTATTACACGTTAAGTCCTGTTCTCTGCATTGTTCATGAATTAAATAGTACTCACAAAAATCTCTTAGAGGTATGTCCTATCCTTAGGACCCTTTTACAGATAAAGAAACAAAGATACAGAGAAGTTAAGTTGCCCAAAGTCACATTGTTGGTAAATAACAGAAACGGGATTTGACCTCAAGGACTCTAGCTCCACAGGTCACACTCAACCATTGCATCATGTTGCATCATTTTGTGACTCACAAAAGATTCAGTTTTTTAACCAAGGTCAACCAGTGGAACAAACCCTATCTCAGATATCGTGAAATGTAGGTTTTCAGATATTTGTCACCTTGGTGTAGTCACTTAACTATAAATTGTAAAGTGAGAGGAGACTGCCCTTTTTAACTAGAATATTCTTCAATTTCTTGATCTTCGTTTATTTCCCTCTTTATATATAAGATTCTGCCTGTTACTACTTCTCACACACATTTTTAGATATCAGTTATTGGAATATTTCATTTGGTACTTGCATTTATCTCGTTCCTTACTTGGCTGGCTAAAGTTTTCCCAATAAGTGGTGTTTGATCTCCCCATCTCCAAAAACGGAAGAATCAGAATTTCATGATAGCAAAAGCCACCACTCATGTACGTACAAAATTCTTCTGATGTTTTTCAACAAAAACAATATTAATAAATCTTTGCAAATATTTTCTAACCGAAGTAAATATGTTGGTTAAAAATGCCATAAGGTTAGCCAATTAAAAGATCTGAAGGAAAGAGAAAATTGTACAAACTTTGGTTGATTTTATAACAACTGGTATAACATCAGATTGAATAAAAGATGTGAACAGTCAAACTGTAAACTCTTAGCCTCTACACAAATAAGCAATATTTTCTTTATGTTTTTCTTTTCTTTAACACTAACACTCCTCTGGCCCATTGGGATTCTCAGCCTCTAAAATTTCAGGACAATTAGACAAGTATGTGATTGGGAGTTGAAAGACTACTCAGCATTTTTTTTCTCCTCCTTTTGGTAAGATATTCTTTTTTTTTTTTTTTTTTTTCCAGAGGGGAGATAGTCTTAGTATCTTTTTCTGATGTGTTCTTAACAATAATATCACTGATTATAGTATCCTCTTTTAGAATTTTGATGTAGATTAAATGAGAAGCAAATGGTTCTGAATTAATATTTTAAAATCCCATTTACTAATGTCAGCAAACATCTAAGCATTTTAAATCAAGTGAAGTCTCACTTCTTTATAAGTAGACTATGTTTTATCTTTCTTCACAGTTTTCCCTCCTCTGATATATAACATAATTTTGTCAGTATTTGAATATTCCCATACCACAAAGTTTTCTCTTTTATTAATATTCAAGTAATTTTGATAAATACTTCTTTCAGGAAGGGTGAGAATATCAGAGTTTATTCAAATATTTTAAATAATACTTGGTGTTCTTATATTTGTTTTAGCTACACCAGACTGTATACAATTGCTTTTGCTGAATTTTCTGCTCCTAATTTTCTAAATTACTGCCTTGATTAATGTTTACAGCAGACTTGAGTAAAACTTTGAAATAATGGATTGAGATGGTCCTAAAGCAGGGCAACACTTCATAATACCTTAAAACTAAGTAATAGACATCCCTGTCCTGGATGAATCATAAAATTCCCGGCTTGCCAAGACCACCTACCTAGAATATGACTGACCTAGTATTTGACCTCTGGTGTCCATCATTCTTTTGCGTAAAGCACACTGGACTTTTGTGTGATGAGTGGACACAATCACAAATGGTAATACGGACTTTTTTTTTTTTTTTTTGGAATGAGTTATCCCTTTCCAATAATTTTAAAGCATGGATGTTCTCTTCTAAATTTGTGTTGCCAATATTTCTTGTATGGATTTACGTCATCAGCTTTTCACCACTGAAATCTAGCAATCTATAGCTTAAACTATTTTCATTAGGCCTTTGTTTCCTGTTTCCAACTTAGTACAGTAGTGTATTAATTTTGCAAATAATCAGTAATGAGATTTACACATTTTATTTACTCATTTATTCCACATTTTTTTATTGGCTATTACATCCATAGCACCACACTTGTTTACATTCAGGGAGCAGGCAATAAATTAGAGCCTCTGCTTTCTAGTAGTTGACATCCTTGGTGTTGGGAAACAGAAGAGACACATTTAATAATAAGAAACAATATCCTGAGCACTATAATAGCTACGTAAACAAATTCTGCCATAGACATAGAAGGGATAGTGATTAAAGGCCTTATAATTTAATAGTACTCTGTAGATTTCTTGGCACTGTCACATGCACTAGTTTATTTAATCCTTACAACAATTCAATGAGGTAGTTAATGTAGATATTATTTTTAACACTTAACAAGGGAAGTAAACGCTAAGTCTCTAAAGTACCAAGACTCTGATGGCAGAACCAGCTGGAATCTCTTCTGATTCATAATAAAGGATTTGTTTCTACTTTACATCACCTATTTAAGCTTATCCTTGATACCTAAATTTAAACCCACAGAATACTAGTCTTATTTCAATTTAAAATAGTGAGTAGAAAAAAAAATAAAAATAAATAAAAATAAATAAAATAAAATATAAAATAAAATAAAATAAAATAAAATAAAATAAAATAATAAAATAGTGAGTAGTAAAATATATTAAGCCTTGCTAGGTGGATACCTCCAAATATCAACAACAAAAATGATGCAAGGCAACCATCAGATCCAGCAAGTGTCAAACAGCACCAAGTGCATGACATTGTGATACCTGCTTTGTGTACTTTTGAGAAGAAAAAGAATTAACATGAGGTATCCAGAATGAAAATTAGAAAAGATCTCCCCTGAATAGTGCCTCAACATGTGCCTGCCTGAAGGCAAGGAGTTAGATCAGATAATCTCCCAGGATCCTGTTATTCCTTTCTCCCTAGTACCTAAGTCAAGCTCTGTAAGAATCTTTGGCATCAAGTACATAAATTCTTTGAGCCACTTGGGTGCTGTTTGAGCGTTATACATGCACTGCAGGTGCTAATGGTCCTCTCTAAGTGCCTAATTCACTCTCAGGCAGGGACTTGAGTGCACATAAGAACAAACTTACTTAGGTGCCTAAAACCTTTTAGATTCACTCTCACTAATGGTGTGACAATATATAAAAGCAAAAAAAAAAATCCCAAAACTAAAAGAAATACATACAAAATAATGATGGAAATGGAAGGAGTATATTATATTAACAAAACGTTAAAAAAAAAGTTTACACTTTGTATTGTAGTCTAGAGTTTTTAAAAGTGGTGATGAAACAGTAAAGATAAATAAATGATGTTTGAAGTGAAAAAGGGAATTAATGTTATAAAAACTTTCATTTATTTTTAAAGATTTTTTATATATAGTAACTCATTTGAGAGAAAGGAATTCATAATCAAAAGAAGAAAAAAACTTTAAATAAATCATATGGAACTTTTAAAGAAACATCTTAAATGATTAATATTAAAGATTAAAATTCACAAATTTGAGGAAACATTGTAGGGAGCCTGGGAATGGTTTAAACAGAGACTTTGAGGTTTGCCTGGGTGGCTCAGCAGTTGAGCGTCTGCCTTTGGCTCAGGACATGATCTCGGGGTCCTGGGATTGAGTCCCACATGGGGCTCCCTGCGAGGAGCCTGCTTCTCACTCTGCCTGTGTCTCTGCCTCTGTGTTTCTCATGAATAAATAAATATTTTTTTTTAAAGAGACTTTGAGAAAAAGTTTTAATACAAGTCTTGTGAAATGGTATGTTTAAAGTGAAAGAGGGTCAAAAGAATATAATAGTGTTAGAAACTCAAACAGCTGGATCTGAACCCATAAGATCTGAAATATGGTCTTGAGAATATAAGATCTAGAATATGAAGTGTGGCCTTCATCCTAGAATAGGATTAGGATGTTTTTATCTTGATCATAGACATATGCCAAGTGCTTCAGGTATATTACAATGGGGTTTGTGATAAGAACTCTAGATCTTTACAGGAAATATTTTGTTGTAATCAAGACACATTAGGAGAGATCAAACTCAGTGTTGCAAATGGAACAACCTAATGCAATTATGTTTTATTCATTCACAAAAGAAGTGTTAAGAAAAAAGAAGCTAATAACACATAGCATCTCTGAAGCCCACTAGTGCACACAATCAAGACGTTTTCTTGCTATCTTTCTGAAGCTGGGGTGTGTTACCTACCACACTTCCCAGCTGCCTTATTAAGGCCAGTAGGCATACACAAACAACAGGGGACACCCCTTGAAGCTCAGGAATGCCAACAAGGCTGGCTTTCCTGAGCTTCAAAATACTATAAAATCGGAAGGACAGTTCTTGGCATATCAAACCCTTAGGGCACTGCACAGAGATTGAAACACAGCTCTAATCTTCCTGTGAGAAAGGCTTATTTACTTATCCCGGAGCTTCAGCTTAAGAAACAGGCTCTATGTTTCTCACACATTTATAAGCTATGGAAGCATTCCCAGGGAATGTAAGAAAGGAGACACCATTCTTGTGCACTGCCTTAGTCTTGCTACAACTTGATGAGAACTCCCAGGAGTGGGCTCATCGGAGTCCTGTTTTTTTCAACTATTACCCAGGAGATGTCTCCAAATTGAGAGATCCAGAGGCTAGCAGGGTTTACAGTTGTGGCTTCTGAGGACTATGTATATTTGAATGCTTTAAAAGTTGGTGCCCAAGGGGATGACTTCCAGTCAGCCTGAAACTTGATACAAAATAAGATTCTTCCCTTTGGAACACTGGCAGATCTTGCCACACCCTCAACAATGAAGACATATCAAGAATAAATCAGGCTGTTTAGACAAACACAAAGGTTTGAGAGATCACAGGAAACTAGGACAAGGGTGAATGAGAAGTTTCATCACCAAAACAAGGCCACTCCTTCAAGACTGAAGGAGGTAGCTGCTTTGCATAACATATAAACAAACGCAGAGTCAAGCAAAATGAAGAAAGATAAAAATCGGTTCCAAATAAGACAAACTCTCAGAAAAAGACCTTGGTGTCCAAGTTCAGAATGCATGCATGGAGAGTCATAAATAAAATGAACTCAGAGAATCACACCAACATACATTATAGTTAAAAAGTGAAAAGTTAAAATTAAAGAAAGAATCTTAAAGGCAGCAAGAGAAAAGTAAGTTGTCATATTCAAGAAAAATTCCAAAGGCTTTCAGCAGATTTTTCAATAATAACTTTGCAGACCAAAAAGGAGTGGCATGACATAGTTAAAATGCTGATAGGAAAAAAATCTGCCCACCAAGAATACTCTACCTAACAATTGAAGGAAAGATAAAGTTTTCCAGATAAGTAAAAGCCCAATCATCACTACTAAACTGGCCTTACAAGAAATGTTTAAGAGGTGGCTCAGCGGTTTAGCACTGCTTTCAGCCCAGGGCTTGATCCTGGGGTCCCAGGATCGAGTCCCATGTCAGGCTCCCTGCATGGAGCCTGCTTCTCCCTCTGCCTGTGTCTCTGCCTCTCTCTCTCTCTCTCTCTCTCTCTCTGTGCCTCTCATGAATAAATAAATAAAATTAAAAAAAAAAAAAGAAATGCCATTATTTAAAAAGAAGAAAACATATGAATGTGAAAATCTCAGTTGGAAGAGTAAACATATAAAGGTGGTAAATATAAGCTAATATGAAGGTTAAAAGATAAAAGTAGTAAAATAGGGAATAAAGGCAATAGTAATGTAATAATGTTGCATGGTGACAGATGGTGACTATACTTACAGTGGTGAGAACTGAGTAATGTATAGAATTGTTGAATCAATATGTTGTACACTTGAAACTCATATAAGATTGTATGTTAATTATACTTTAATAAAAAAGTAGTAAAACTAAATAAAACCACAATAATTAAAGAACACATAAAATAAAAAGAAGTAAAATGAGGGATGCCTAAGGTGACTCAGTTGGTTGAGCATCCAACACTTGATTTTGGCTCAGGTCATGATCTCAGGGTCGTGAGATTGAGCCCTGTGTTTGGCTCTGTGATGGATGTGAAGCCTGCTCCAGATACTCTCTCCCTCTCTCTCTGCTTCCCCGTCATGTTCTCTCTCTCTCAAAAAAAAAAAGTAAATTTTACATTAAAAATAACATGAAAAATAAATAAATAAAAATAAAATGAGAGGGTGAATAAAAATGTGAAGTTTTACAATGTATTTAAATTTAAGTTGTTATCAACCTAAAATAGACTGTTATGTATATTTGTGCAACAAACAAAAGTCCTACACCAACAGCTTCACTGATGAATTCTACCAAACATTGAAATATTTAATAGCTACCCTTCTCAAACTTTTTCAAAAAATTGGAGAGAAAGAAACACTTCCAAACTCATTTACAAGACCAGCATTACTCTTAATACCAGAACAAGATAAGGACACTATAAAAACAAAACCAAAAAAAAAAAAAAAAATCACAGATCTGTATCCTTAATAAACACAGATGCAAAAATACTCAACAAAATATTAACAAATCAAGTTCAGCAATAGACTAAAGGGTCATGCACTATGATCAAGTGGGATTTATTCCATAGGATAGCTCAATATCTGCAAATCAATCAATGTGATACACTATGTTAACAAAATAAAAGATTAAAAACATATGATCACTTCCAAAGATACAGAAAAAGCATTTGACAAAAATCCACATTTATTTATGATAAAAACTCTCAACAAAATGGGTGTGGAGGGAAGGTACTGAAACATAATAAAAGTCATATATGACAAACCTATAACTAACATGCTCAATGGTAAAAAGCTGAAAGCTTTTTCTCTAAGATCAGTAACAAGACAAGGATGTCTTGTTATTTATTTCCACTTTTATTTAACATAGTATTGAACATCTTGACCACAGCAATCAGATAAGAAAATAAATTAAAGTCATCCAAATTATAAAGAAAAAGGCAAAACTGTCACCATTTGCAGGTGACATAACACAGAAAACCCCAAGAATCCACCAAAAATTGCTAGAACTAGTAAGTGAATCCACTAAAGTAGCAGGATACAAAATTAAGATACAAAAATCTGTTGTTTTTTATACACTAATAATGAACTATCAGAAAGAGAAACTGAGAAATCAGTCCCACTTACAGTTGCATGAAAAAGAATAAAATACCTAGGAATAAATTTAACCAATGAGGAAAAAGACCTATATACTGAAAACCATAAGACATTGAAGAAAGAAATTGAAGAAGACCCTAATAAATGGAAAGATATTCTGTGCTCATGGATTGAAATAATTAATATTGTTAAAATGTCTATACTACCCAAAGCAATCTACAGATTCAAAGCAATCTTGAAAATCAAGAACAAAGTCCCTGATACTTCCCGATTTCAAGCTATATTACAAAACTATAGTAATCAAAAGAGTATGGTATTGGCATAAAAATAGACACACAGATCAATGGAACAGAACAGAATGCAGAGCCCAGAAATAAATCTGCACATATAGTGTCAATTAATTTATGACAAAAGAGGCAAGAATATACAATGAGGAAAGTTCAGTCTCTTCAGTAAATGATGTTGGGAAAGCTGGACAACCATCTATAAAAGGCTGAAACTGAACTACTGTCTTATACTGCACACAAAAAATTAACTCAGAATGAATTAAAGCCACAACATAAAATCCTAACAGTTTTAGAAGAAAACATAAACTGTAAACTCCTTCCTGTTAGTCTTAGTGAATTTTTTTTGGATCTGGCTTCAAAGGCAAGGCAATAAAAGCAAAGTAAGTGAATGAGACTACTTCACATTAAAAGATTCTACACAGAAAAAAAAGATTATCAGCAAAACAAAAAGGCAACCTACTGAATGGGAGAAGATATTTGCAAATGGTATATCCAATAATGGGTTAATATTCAAAATATATAAATAATTCATACCACTCAAATCACAACAAAAATAAAAATAAAAACTCTGATTAAAAAAATAAGCAGAGGGTCTGAATAGTCATTTTCCCAAAGAAGTCATAATGATGGTCAAAAAGCACATGAAAAAAGGTGCAACATCACTAATTATCAGGGAAATGCAAATCAAAAGCACAATGAGGTATCGCCTTACACCTGTCAGAATGACTATTAGGCAAAAGACAAAAAAATTACAACTTTTGACAATAATGTTGAGAATAAGGATACTCTGGTACACTGTTGTTGGGAATGTAAATAGGTGTAGCCATTGTGGTAAACAGTATTAAAATTCCTCAAAAAATGAAAAAAATAGAACCACCATAAGACCCAGCAATTCTACTTTTGAATATCTTTCCAAAGAAAATGAAAACACGTATTCGAAAATATATGTGCACTTCTATACTCACTGCAGCATCATTTACAATAGCCAAGATATGGAAACAATCTAAATGTTCATGATGGATAAACAGATAAAGAAAATGTGGTATATAGACACACACTCAGCCATAAAAAGGAATGTAATGTTGCCATTTGCAACAATATGGATGGACCTTTAGGATATTATATGTTATATGAGATAAGTCAAAAAAGAAGGCAAATATTATATGATTCAGCTTATGTGGAATCTAAATAAAACAAAACAAAAGCCAGGCTACAGAGAATAGATTGGTACTTACTAGTAGGATGGCAGTTGGGGTGCAGAATGGGTGAGGGGGATCAGAAAGTACAAATTTCTAGTTATAAAATAAATAAGTCCTGAGGATGTTAATGCACAGTAGGGGAAATATAATTAATAACAGTGTATGAACTTAGTATGGTGACGTATGGTATCTAGATTTATGGAGATGATTATGTCCCAATGTATACAAAGGTAAAACCACTTTGTTGTTCACCTGAAATTAATATATTGTATATCAATTATACCTCAATAAAAAGAAGCTAGTTATATACAAAGTTTTTAATGTTAATGTGAAAACTAATTGATTAATCAAAGAAAGGATAAGAACTATATGATCTTTTAAATAGATGCAGAAAACGCAACACCCCAAAAATGAATAATAAAATTAAAAAAATGAGCAGAAGATATAAATAGACATTTCTCCAAATATGGCATCCAGATGGCCACCAGGCACATGAGAAAATGCTCAACATCACTGTATCATCAGGGAAATGCAAATCAAAACTACAGTGAGATATCGCCTCACACCTGTCAGAATGACGCAGATCAACGACAGAAGAAACAACAAGTGTTGGCAAAGGTGTGGAGAAAGGAGAACCCTCTTGCACTTTTGTAGGAATGCAATCTGGTGCAGCTGCTCTTGAAAACTATGGAGGTTCCTCAGAAAGTTAAAAATACAGCTACCCTATGATCCAGCAATTGCACTCCTAGGTATTTATCCAAAGTATACAAAAATAGTGGTTTGAAGGGATACATGCACCCAAACATGGTGTTTATAGCAGTATTATCTATTATCTACAATAGCCAATGGGTTAAATAGGTGATGGGGATGAAGGAGTGCACTTGTGATGAGCATCGGTGTTGTATGGAAGTGCTGAATCACTATATTGTACACTTGAAATTAACATTACACTGTGTGTTAACTAACTGGAATTTACTTGAAAATTTAAAAAAAATAGAGCAGAGTAAAACTAACTGGAATTTAATTGAAAATTAAAAAAAAAATAGAGCAGAGTAATGACAGTGGTGAATCCTGGGGTCAGGTGTAAAACTGGTGGCATATTGGGCAGCCAGTATTGACTTTGCTGAGAAAGTGGGATTTTGAGCCACAGACTTGAAAGAGGTGAAATCTTTTCACAGATGAATGACTTCCAAAAGATTATGTCAAGAAAAGGGTATAAGTAGAACTAGTTTCTAATGCAATATTATACTTAGTGGTCTTATAAAGAATAAGGAGGCTCTGACTGGGCTAAAGGAGATAATAGAATAAAAATTCAGAAAGCTAACAGAGGTCTGTCTGCATTAGTGTGGGCAGCCGTAACAAAATACCATTGACTGAATGGCTTAAAAAACAAACATTTATTTTCTCACCATTTCATAGGGTGAAAGTCCAAGATCAGGGTGCTAGCACTGTTGAGTTCCCACGAGGGCTTTCCTCCTGGCTTTCAAATGACCACCTCCTGCCTGTGTCCTCACATGGCAGAGAGAAGAACACATTCTTTGGCATCTCTTCTTAGAAGGGCGCGAATTCCATAAGAGCCCCACTCTCATGCTGTCTCCTGAATCTAACGATCTCTCAAAGGCCCCATTTCCAAATACCATCATGCTATAGGATACAGATTCAACATATAAATTGTGGGAAGATACAATTCATTCCACAGCAGGGCCAACAAGGTCATGGGAAGGTCTTTCTTTGGCTTTACTCTGACTGAAATGGAGAATCATTGCTTGGTTTGGGCCAGAGAAGACGTGAGAATTACACCACATTTTACAGGATCACTGCAGCATCTGTCTTAAGAACAGATTGTAGAGAGCCCCAGAGGAACTTGAGACCTAGTGGTTATTGCAGCAATTGAAACTTGACATGATAACAGCTTAGATTAGAGGGAAGACATGAAGAGGTGAAGAGACAGAGGGAAGTGGATAAAATCCAAATGATGACAAGGGTTTCTGATGGATGTGGTAGGTGAGAGAAAAAGTAACTTCAGGGGTTTTGTAACTGAGCAACTGAAAGAATAAAGCTATCATGAAAATAAATTTGTAAGGTGCTAGCTTCTCCCCTATTTAAAATCATGAGACCAATGAGATCATCAGGAGATTATTTATAAGAGAGGAAAAAAAAGAGGACTAACAATCAGCACTAAGCAATGTTGAGAAATAGAAAGAACCAGAAAAGTAAATTAGTTGAAACATAATGTAATATAGTATTCTGAACACCGTGTGAAGAATGCCTATCACTGGTACTAAATACATCACACCTGGCTCATATGCTCTGTAAGATACGTTACTGATAACTGAGAGTGTAGACAGTCGATGTGGATAGCCTTGGTGATCTCAAGGAGGGCAGTTTTTGTGCAGAGGTGACACAGAGTACTCAAGGACTTCAGGACAAGAGAAGGAGATGGAAACTAGACTGAGCAAAGGAGTGCGTCGTGGCATCATCAAGGAGAAGGTGACTCTTGACAAGAGCTTTGAATTTGGCAATTAAGAGAAAAATGGAAAGAATGTCAGGTAGAGTGAACAGTACAGGTGACGGACTGGTGAGAAAGATCAGGTCATATTTTCAAAATCATGAGAAATTTGAGTTGGGTCCAGTGCAGTGTGAGGACAGCAGTAGAAAAGTTAGATGAAAGACAGCTAATGAGTTTGACTTTTATTGTAAATGAAGTGTGAGAATGGCTGTGGACGTATATTTCAGGTAGGAATACACACACACACATACACACACGCGCGCATGCGCGGATGTGGGGGAGAGAGATTCATTCTTTGCATCGCTTCACCACTTTGAGTACATAAAAATTGAAAAGTACATTGCAAAGCGGTCAAACTTTGGGAACCAGAGGCAGAGAGATCAGGATCTGACTCTTCTCCCATTTTACAACAAAAATGAGCAGGTGTCTTTCTGCTCTAGACATTCCTTCGACATTCCTTTGACATTGCAAAACAGCACTGATATCTGACATCATGCCGGGAGTTGTAGTATACCTACTGGAGGCAGTTTTTCATTAATCTCGATTGTATTATTTACCAAGTAATATCACTGAGTTTAAACCCAAAAGGAAGTTAAATATTACTTGAAATACTGGAAGTTCACAGAAAGTAAATATACCTCTTTGCCTGCATAGGAGAGTCATGTATGAAGAAAAACGTTTTGATGAGCCTGAGGAAGTGATGTTGTGATTACAAAGCAACAAGAGCTTATAAATAATTAAAATAGTTTAGCCAAATTCAGCATGTGTATGTGTGTGGACGTCTGTGTGTATTCAGGAGAATGTACACTATCCTCACTTGTATTATTGCAGTTGAAACTTAGGAGACTAACCCCATGGCCCCTTTCACGTTAATTAGGATGGAACTGAGATGGAGGAAAATTATCCAAAGACATTGCAATTAAAATTTGTCTTAGAGCCTCATGTTGGATTCAGAAACAGTTTTAAGAATAGAAATTGAAACTTGAAAGTAGATCAAACCACACTTTTATTAACACAGCACTTATACTTAATATAATGAGCATCAATAGTATAATTATTAATGACGAATTTGTCTAAGAAACAAAATGTTCATTTGTCATCTAATCACCTAGATGTGGTTTTGAGAATAGAGCAAAGACATATTCTGTTCGTGGCTTTGTGAGCTATGTGGGCACATAATATATCACAGATTTCCTCGAGCAGCACATTTTCTAATTGAGGGAACCGCAGAAACAGGAGCTGATGGTCTACAAGATCTACGATCTTCGTCGAACACATAATTGGTATCTGTGAAAAAGCATAGAGTCAGGAGCGTGCAAGAGGTGTGTTCATCTGGACTTGGATGACAAGGCTTCAGTAGGTAGAGCACAGAAGACTGAGCAGTCCAGATCAGGAAAGTGGGTCACGGGTGGACCCTTTAGGAATGGCAGGACCACAGAATAGAGAGCTTTAAAAAACTGGGCACCGGGTGCAGATTAAATGTGACAGAGAAAAAGGGAGTCTGCTTACAGGGTGTGAAGGAATGTCTTCCAACACTTGCTGAGTGTTTTCCTGGCAATTGTCTGCAGTGTGGTTTGGAGCACGAACCAGAGAGTCCAAATAAGAGGCTGCCTCCATGAGCCCCTAAGGAAAAAAAAAAAAAAAAAATCTAAGCTCACTCTAACTCTAACAGGGGTCATCATGCAGCATGAAGTTGCAGAGATTGACAATTTTTAAATAAACACAATTTTTTGTCTCTACTTGTGAGTTCACAGTATATTGGTTTCTTACTGCCTTACCTCTAACAATGTTTATTTCACCTTGGTACAGCTTTCCCATTTTGACTCTGCCTGTCTCAAGTTTTTATTCTCAGACTGTAAGCTTCAGGGCAAAGACTATCAACTTTTCAATTTCCACAATGTTTGGTGTCCTGTATCCCAGTGACAAATGGAAAATAGAAACTGAAGAAGTAAGTTAAATGGGAGCTGAGTTTCACCTTACTGAGCATCATGAATCATTACTTTTTACACGTGGCAAAAAAAAAAAAAATAATAATAATAATTAAATAAATAATAAATAAAAGTTGTTTATTTTAATTAATTAGTCTAAAAAAAAGTTCTGTGTTATTTGCTGCTATCAATAAACTAGAAAGTTATTGTTACTGGAAGATCTAATGCATACCCTGTAAGGAAAAGTAGAAATGTAATGTGAGAAAGCTCTTGAGAGACAGATTTCTAGCTGAATTTGGAGAGAGTGTATAACTAAAACAGATGGACCAAAAGAAAAAAAAATAAATAAGGAAAATAAAGACTTTCTTGCGAAATGATGAGATCTGTGTAGGTTTATAATTTGTCATCCTTCCTCTTCTTAATGTATTGTGTATAACCATTAGCAGCACGTTTCAGGAGGACAGATTTAAACACAGTATGTTTTGCCACACAGAATGTGTTGCTACTTTTATGATTCCAAAATGTACTGTGCCCCCGGAACTGCAAATGTTGTCATATTAAAGCACTTGTCATTTGGATTTGCTGAAACAATAACTTTTGCCAGAATTCGCTCTTTCTGAAAATGATTGCCTTTTAGGAGTTCTCACAAATAGATTTATTAGCTTTCACACTGAATAAACAACCAAGAGCTTGCTATGCAGATCGGCCCCAGAAGCTGTTATAGAGGATATATTTCCAACTTTTATGGCAACATCCTTTACTTTTATGTTCCACCCTCTCTCGAATTGATAAATTGAGTTTTGTTTAAAAAATACAAGAAAATGCAACAGAATGAAGCAGGACAATTTCTTCTGTTTCTTATAAACCTAACTCTTAAGAGTTTCCTTGGTATTTTAATGCAAACAAGCTTTTAGAGGAGCAGAAGTTTTCATGGTAAAGCTGCTAGAAATGAGGATTCGACAGGGATGGATCGAGGCAAGTTTGGGAATTAGCAACAAACAAGAACATAAGTATCACTTGGGAAATGTGGTTTCCCTGTAACTTCCTCTTCCCACTGGGTTTTTTGTTTATTCGTGTTTGTTTTGAGGGTGTTGGTTGTTGCTCTTAAGGAATAAGTAAGCATTTTAAAATTTTATGATTTGAGAGAGCGTGCTGTTTGGTCAATTAAAATATTAAATTTTGTGAAACAAAATGCTTTAACGTACAGAAGAAGCTTTAGATGTGTAAAGAGAGAAAGGAAAGGAGGAATAAGTGAAAGAGAGGAAATGAAAGAGAGAGAGGGGGAAAGAAAAAGAGATTTCTAGGACCACACTACCTGATTTTCAGTATGAAGGAGGGAAGGCATATTAACTCCAGAGATGATTACACTTCACACTAGATAAAAAGCGCAGAGATTGCAGTTACGAACGTATCACATTGTGAGACTTGATGTAAGTAGATTCCATACCTCTTTACACTTACGTGTTTTGTAGAATGGATGAAGACTCAGAGAACTCAGTGTGGGAGGTTTTCTCTTTATATCCTGTCTGCCATGTGTCTTGGTTACCTGCTCCAGGAAGTTCTCTTCTGAAATAAAAATAGATTCCAAGAATCTCCAGGACTTGGTACATATGGACCGAGTGCTACGTGTTTTTATTTCTCTGCAACAGGTTATATTCCAAAGAATATATAACATATTTAGATAACTATTTCCCATATTTTTTAGTAGAAAATGTTTTAATTGAAACAACAGAAAAAAACATTGCAGGGTCTTATGATCAGAATCCAACTGGTAAAGTTGAAGTTTTATGATATATTTTCTCCAACCCCTGTCTCTCCAGTATATTGAAAAATTATAAAAACACTTATTCTGAACTTGTCTTTTTTATCACGAGAGGAGTCTCAGCTAGGTAGGATCAGCACAGAAGATAAAGAGAAATGAAAACTCTCTTCCATCTAAATTACCTGGATCCCTCCCACCCACAGGTAAATAAGGTTAGTACAATAGACCTAGAATGTGTTCATCACGTTTATGAGTAATGAACCCAGTGCTTTTCACTATCCCAAACTCAGCTTCTCGTAATAGTTAAAATTCTGGTCATTACCAATTTTGCATCATATGTTCATATGTGAATCCATTACAAGCTATGTCCCCTTACCCTAGAAAAGGAAAAACATGTACTTCTAACCCAGACAGACATTAATGAAAGATGCCAGACAAGGAGCAGGAGATCTAGTTTAGGATTGACTCAATCACTATATTCAAGTATTTGCCTTCTAGGATTCAACTCTGGTACTAATAAGGGAGAATGATAACTGAGATCAATGTGAATAAAGTATAAAAGAATACATTCAAAAGTAAATAGCAGTTTCTATGTATGAAACTTGGAAGTCAGAGAAATCCAAGACAAGAAAGAAAAGATCTGACTAATAATGAGATAAGTAGATGATGAGATGATAGATAGATAGATGATAGATGATAGATAGATGATAGATGATAGATAACACACACACACACATAAAGTTGGAGCTGGCAGTGGGGAGAAGTGCTCAGTTTCCTGTCAACTTCGAAAAATGTTCTTTACAAGATTGAGGAAATTTGTCTAAATGAAGCAAACAGTACAGCAACCTTACTTAATCCCTGGTTGCTTTCTACAAGCAGTATCAAAATTTTACATGCTGTTGGCATCTGCCTTCACATTTCTTCTAAGAACATATGGTGAGGGAGAAATGAGGGGTAGAGAGGTGAAGGAAGTGTTTTCGCACATCCTTTTACCAGAGGGGATCTCTTCTCCAGAAGTGTGAAAGAGTTCCACGCAATTAATAAACCAAGTATAAGGGAGTGTCGAGCAAGAAAGAATTGAGGCTACAAAGTAAACCAAAAGTTTATCTGGAGTCTTCAGGAATTCAAATCCAGGAGACACAGATTCAAGAGGAACCGGAAATGTCCTCTGAGAAGAGGGGGGGTGGGGGTGGGGAGAGAGTGTATAAAGGAAAAGGCCACAGGCTTCTCTAAGTTGTTTTGAAAGAATCATGATTGGGGTAGGCAAAAATGATGCACATTGGTCTATGCCTCTACGGTACGTTATTATGTTAGTTGCTAGGCTGGAGTTTAGTGAAATAAACCTCATTCTGAGAACTGCAACAGGATGTGACAGTTTGTGGTTGGCGCAGTCTAAAGGTTCATGCTCCATCCAGGTATGGACATGCATAAGACTAACCTCCCCAAGGGCCTGCTGGCTCCATTGACATTCCTGACTTCATTTCATATATTTCTGTTCACAGGAGAAATTGTCTGATTCAGTTTGTTCTTTCCATATTTTTGAGCAAACTATGTCTAGTTTATGGAAATTTCCTTTACATGGTTCAGAATACATTAATTTTTTTCCTAGTATGTGTTTCTCCACGTTATGCCATTCTGGGATGTTAAGGCATAATAACAATAACACTTGTTGACATTCACTTAACAATTGCCATGGGACGATGCCATTCTAAGCATTTTATGTTTATTAACTCGGTTAACTTCATATAATCCTTGATTCAGATGCTTTTAAAATCCCCAACGTCGAGGTGAGAAAATGGGTGTGTGGACTTTGAGTAATTTATTGAAAGCCCAGAATCAGTAAATGGCAAAGTCAATTCCATGCAGCATGGTTAATTCAGATGTTTCAGCGGGACTGGTTAAAACAGAAGGATCACTAGGCATGTGGAATTGCCATTCCGTCTGCAACACACACACACACACACACACGCATGCATATACACACTACTTGTATGAGTTAATATATTCAAGTAATGCCTTATTTTCTTTTGAATTTTGGATATAAGTTCAGATTTTTAAAAATGGAGATAGTGAGAAGGAAGGTTTTTGATGAGGGAAATGTAGATATTGGCATACTTTTGATTTGGTTGGTGGAGAGCTGAAAAATATTGGCAGGTTCTGAGCACGCAGAGTGTTGATTCAGAACCTAGGAGAGCAAGAACCACACAGATATGAGCATAAAGGCATGCTAACCCCCGATTCTAGGTGGCATGGCTTAGCACTGTCCGCTCACAGAGCAGGCATGAGCATATGATAGCCTTCTCTAGCTGAGCATTATTCTCCTCCACGATGTAAGAAGTAGTTGTATTTGTTTATTTATACCAATAATTATTTGAAAATGTTATAAAATGAACTATTTTATTTACATCCCATTAGGGGCATACATTAAGAGATCTAACAAGGTAAAGAAATGAGCCAAGGGACTTTATCAATCAGGGGACTTGGCGGGAAAAAAAGAAACTGAACCAGGTATGTGAAATGAAGGAGTTTAACAGAGACTTGGTTACACCGATGAGTAAAACACAAAAACAAAAGCACCGAGGTAATCCAGGAATAACTCCAAGAAGAATCTATCACCCTTACACCTGGGGGAAGGGAGGGGGAAGGTTGGGATTATCATAAAATAGACTAGCAAGAAGGGTCCCACAGAAAAGAAACTCAGAACTCTAAGGAGCATGTGTGAGCACGCTGCTGGGGGTAGCAGGAGGGATCCCAATAATACTGGTGTTAGGAGAACAAGAAGAGCTGGTGGCTGGAACCCGCGGCTGCTCCTGAGGCGAAGTCCTGTGACTGAGGTGGTGGTGACCTATAGGGCAAGCACAGGGAAGAAGGAAAACATTCTTGTAATTTCTTTGTTGTGCTGCTCCCTATTGTCCGAATGTAACAAGACAGCAGTTGTCATGATAAATGCAGTTTGCAGATGTTCAAACTCAGCGTCATAATGTAGAGGTTAGCAAGGTAGACCTGAGGCAATGAGGTCTCTACCTTATTAACCAGGAAAGTGTGCTAATAGAGATTTAGCCTCTTGGTGATCCAGTTTTCTCATTTATGAACTTCTGAATATAGTAGTATCTACCTCAAAGTGATGCTATAAATACTAAGCTACTAAGCATATTATATGTGTGTGTGTGTGTGTATTGAATGCTCAATAAATGTTAGCTATTAAAATCACTTTTATTCATAGAGTTCTCTAAAATACATGAAAGCATGTGTGAGTAAACAAGAGAGAGGAAAATCTTTTTTAAAAAACTTATACTGTAGAGAATGAATAGATGAGTAATAAGCTTCTAAGCAAACTCACAAATAACTTTGAACTGACAATGCCTATAGTGTGGTAATCAGCCATCTTCCTTGTGTGTAAGTAGTAAGCAAAGCTGGAAGACAAATCAAACGTATGAAATCTGTCGAGCAGACATTTCTAAGATATCTGAAATATTACTCATTTCTGAGGATTCTGTTAAACTCAAGGAAGAATGCTTCCATAACATTCTTATTCAAGTGACAACTCGCTGAACTGTGCCTCTGAAAATCCTGTTCATTGAAGTTTGAACGTGGGAACTACTGATATTATATGAAAAAACACCAGCGTGGATAAATTTCTTATACTTAACCTCAACATTGATCTCATAATGTCTCTAAGGTTCCTATTAAAAAAATAGTAACTTCTTAACATTTATCATTGATCTAGATCGTGGAGAACAACAAAACAAAGACAGGACAATCTGAGGACTATCACATATATTTGGAGTGAACATGTGGGCTATAAGCCACAATTTATGAGCAGATTAGTCAAATGGTTTTATTAAACACATTAAACCATATTTATTTCCAAGCAGTTATTTAGTCCCTGGAACAAGCAGGGAGCAAACTGACATTTATTAAGCCTTACACTTTATATAAATTATTACATTTAATTAGTTTTATTCCATTCTATAGATGAGAAAAGAATTTAAGAAACTTTCCCAAGATAATTATTTTTAAGTGATTAAAAAAAATTATAACCAGTCAGGAATTCTACTAGTTTACCATATTGTTTGTTTGTTCATATTTTATAAAATTTTATGCATCCTTAATAAATATTAACTGAATACTTATTAATTTTCTATGAATTAACACACTAAAAGAATAAAAAGAATAAGCTTTATTCCTTCTCTGGAAGACGCATCTCTTTTTGGAAAGATATAACAAGTCATAATTAGAGATAATAATACTTTTAATAAAAAAGCTTAATTATTAGTGTAAATAAAAATGTATACTATAATGTCAGAAAATCCTTAGATATTAGTTGTTACTAAAATATTTCAGTAAGTACTCGGAGTATAAAGAAAAATTTGACCTAAAGTCTGAATAGCATTTGGCATACACGAAGGAATAAAGCTCTCACTGAATTCTTGCTAATTTGTCTACAGTGAAATCTGTTGAGGTGTAATCGGGGATCTTTGCATTTCGTCTGACATAATTTCAGTGTTTGTCATACATACTGTTGAGACAGTATGAGTTCTGAACCCAGTGAGAGATAGAGGTCAAGACATGTGCACATGAAAACAGCAATCAGTTTAATTACCAATAGAAATATTTTAAAAATTGACTTCATAGTACTGAACTCCAGACTAGACATATTTATTCACTTAGTTACATACTTGCTGACCACCAGGATGGGTAGAGACTGCCCTTGTTAAAGTTAAGGCTATAACATAAAATAGGCAAAAATAGCAAAGTAACAACATTCAAAAATTTTCTTCTCCAGGATGCCTGGGTGGCTCAGTGTTTGAGTGTCTGCCTTTGGCTCAGGTCATGATCCTGGGGTCCTAGGATCAAGTCCCACATTGGGCTCCCTGCAGGGA
Organism: Canis aureus; assembly: GCF_053574225.1. Lineage (NCBI taxonomy): Eukaryota > Metazoa > Chordata > Mammalia > Carnivora > Canidae > Canis > Canis aureus. Next base: position 64,642,215 of record NC_135623.1, on the reverse strand, counting down.
GCCTGCTTCTTCTTCCTGTGTCTCTGCCTCTTTCTGAGTGTCTCTCATTAATTTAAAAAATTAAAAAAAAAATCCCTGCAAAAATTTTCTTCTCCATAAATCAATAAGAGTACTGGCAAGAAAAGAAGAGAAAAGAAAGATTCCCATCTAGGCATATCAAAATCAAATTGTAGAAAACCAAAGACAAATAGAGAATAGGAAAAGAGAAATGATTTGTTATGTACAAGAAGAAATGGGAAATCCGAAAAGACATAGAAATCAGGACATTAATTTAGTAAACAAAAATGGTCCACAAAGAAAAATCCAGGACAGATTATTTCATTGAAAAATTCAAACAAATATTTGAAGAAGAATTAACACTAATTTTTCATAATTTTTTTTTTAAACAGAAGTGAGAAAACTTCTTAATCATTCTATGAGGTCATTATTACACTGAAGCCAAACCTGACAAAAATATCCAAGCAACTACAGACCAGTAGTCACTCAACATAGGCATAAAAATATGGAAGAAACTAGTAACAAATACTGGAATTTAGCAACATCTAAAACAATTATACATGAGGATCAAGTGGGATTAATTCAGATAATGCAAGGTTGGTTCAACATCTATCTTAGCTCTGGCCACTATAACAAAATACCATAAGCTAGGTGGCTTAAACAACAGACATTTATGTCTCACACCTTTGGAGCTGCTAGTCCAAGATTAGGATGCCATTATGAAAGGTTTCTGATAAGAGTCTTCTTGGATTGAAGACATCCGTCTTCTTGCTGTGCCCACACATAATAGAAAAATGCTAGCTAGCTTCTGGTCTCTTATGATAAGGGTACTAGTCTCATTCCTGAGGGGTTCAGTCTCAATCTCAATGACCCGAATGCTTCCCAGAGGTCCTACTTCGAAATAGCATTGCATTGGGATTAGGATTTCAGTGTATGAATTTTGGGGGTAGCACAAACATTCAATATAAATTCAAAATCCATTGCAATATGAAAATCAATGTAAAACACCATGTTAATAGAATGAAGGACAAAGGAAAGATCACCTCAAAATATACTGGAAATTCTTAGCCAAATACAATACCCTTAGGTGAGAAAATACTTGACAAACAACCTGATAAAGGCCATCTATGAAAACACCACAGCTAATGCCCTATTGTATGTTAAAAGACTGAAAGTTTTCCTCAAAAGATCTGGGGCAAGACAAGGATGTCCACTTGTATTCAACTTTGTACTAGAGGATTTAGCCAGGGCAAGGAAGTGAGGAGAATTAAATAAATTCTTTCAAATTAGTAATTAATTACTAATTAATAAAACAATCATTTCTCAAAGATGTGTTTTTGTACATAGAAAATCCTGAGGAACACACATGTACAACTCTTAGAGTAATAACTTCTACTTAATGGATTAGCAAAGTTGTATCTGAGATCAACATACAAAAATCCATTGTATTTCTAAACTGTCAATGGTGAGCAATACAAAAACAAAATTCAGATAATTTAATTTCCAAAAGCATCAATTAAATGCTCACAAATAAATTTATCTAAAGACATGCAAAATTTGTACCCTGAAAGTACAATATGTTACTGAAGGCAATAAAAGATTTAAATAAATGGACAAATATTTCATGTTCATGGTATAGAAAACATAATATTGTTAAGCTATCAACAGCACATAAACTGGTCTATGGATTTATGATAATCACCATAAAATTTCAGCTGTCTTTTTACAGAGTTTGATAAGTTAAGTCTAGAATTTATACAGAAATACAGGTAATCCAGAAAATTCAAAACAATCTTGAAAAAGAAGAACAAGCTTGGAAGATTCATACTTTCTGGTTTCAAAACAAACTGCAAAGCCAATGTAACCAAGATATTCAGAGAGACATACAGATCAGTGAAATATACTTTGGAATCCAGGAATTAACCCACTCCACATATTTGCAGTCTATTAATGTTTTATAAGGGTGTCAAAACAATACAATATGGAAAGAAAAGTCAAGAAATGGTGCTGGGGGAACTGGATATCCACATGCAAAAAAAATGAAGTTGGATCTCTAAGTTACACCATCTACAAAAAATTAACTCCAAATAGATCAGACATCTAAATTTAATAACAAAACTGTTAAACTCTTAGAAGAAATAATAAGAATAAACCTTCATTTAGACAAAATCTTTTTAGATACATCAGCAAAAGCACAACAAACAACAGCAAAAACAACATAGATAAATTAGACTTCATCAAAAATAAAGACTTCAAAGGATTAAGAAATTGAAAGTTCATCCATAGACTAGAAGAAAAGATTTGCAATTCATGTATCTGATAAGGGACTAGAATTTACTAGGGAAGAGTTAAACGGGGCCGAGTTATAGAAGTATGACAATTTCTCAGGCTCCAAAGGGAGTTTGGTCTATTATACATTATGAATAATTTTGTAGGGTAGGTGAAAACAGAGAGAGAAAAAATATCTGGAGACTTTAAATTCAAGCTTTCTTATGGTCTGCAAAACATATAGGAATTATAAGACATACTTTTACATCTATAAAGAAAGTATAAAAAGATAAAAACTTTTTTAAAATTAAAAATAACTATTATAACTCAACAATAACAAAAATTATGCAGTTTAAAAATGGGCAAAAAATTGAATAGACATTCCTCTAAGCTATCTATAGAGCCAATAAGTACATTAAAAAGATGTCCAACTTTATTAATCATTAGGGAAATAAAAGTCAAATCACACTAAAATACCACTTCACTCTCAATAGAATGGCTATAATGGAAAAGACAGTCAATACTAAGTATTGATGAAAATGTGGAGAAATTGGAACCCTCATATATTGATGGTGAGAATTTAAAATATTACAACTACTTTGAAAAATAGTTTGGCTGTTCCTTAAAGTGTAAACATAGAATTAAAATACAGTCCCAGCAATTCCACTACAAGGTATATACCCAAGAGAATTGAAAACATATGTCCACATTTGTGTGGACTTCTACATGAAGGTCATAGCAGCCCTATTCATAATAGTCAAAAAGTGAGAATAACTTAAATGTCCATTTGCTAATTGATGGAGAAACAAAATGTACTATATGCCTACGATAGAATATTCTTCAGCATAAAAACGAATGCGGTACTGGCTAATATTACAACATAAATGAACCTTGAAATCATTGTGAGAAGAAGAAAACAGACACAAAACACCACAAATTGAATGATTCCATTTATGTAAAATGTCCAGAACAGACAAATTCTGGGGGGGGGGGGGAGACAAAGTATTTTAGTGGTTGCCAGGTGTTGGCATAAGGATGGTGGGGAATAGAGATTGACTGCTAACAAACATGCAGGTTTTTTTTGAAGTAATGGAAATGTTCCATAATTTCATAGTGGTACTAGTTTTAGAGCTTTGTAAATATAATAATACCGCTAAATTGTACACTTTAAATTTGTAAATATCATATGTGAATTCTATCTCAATAGAAAAAGGAATTAAGACATGGTTATTCAGAGTAGAATATGAGTTTCCTCCAAACATCTTCAAATAGCTATTTCCTAAAACAAATGGGGGAGGGTATGGCTGAGACACACATGTTCTTGCTTCCAAATTTATGAAACAGATAATTCATTGTTTATCATGTGAGGCAGAGTGAGACGGGGACAAGAGATGAACAAGATGTTATTCTGATGTAACCTTTCCTTCTTTGAAAGCATAAAGCTAGGGCAAGAAGTACCCCCTTCTCATACAAGCATGTATTTTTAATACATACTTTTAAGGAGAAAAATGGTTTATTTTGTACCTAATCTATTCCCAGTATTCTGTTAAGTTTAAAAGTATGAAGATGAAAAAGAAATAAAGAGAAAAACACTGACAATATTGTTTAGTAGCAGAGAACAGATTACCACCCACTGAAAAACTCAAAACAGATCAAATATATAAAACACTTTTCAAGACATGGACATCAGGCACCAAATCCATGAAAGATAATAAACAATTGAGAGAAAACTTAACCACCTTAGTTTATGGGCAGAGTTCCAGTCCATATCACAGGGTTCAGGACCCCACAGGGAGCCTGAGGATCTCTCTCAATTGAGAAAATGAAGCTGAAAGGTCTGAGAAGCAAAAGTAGATATTTTCACAGGACAGATTATCAGAGTTGGGAGAACTGAAAAAAGAGATCCGGGCAGGGCTCTGCAGATCTTCCTCAAGTCTTCAGCTCAGTACTGATCACTGCATGTGTATAAATTGATAACTCAAGACTGGAGAAGGAATTATCCAAATGGATCAGAGGGTGGTATCCCCTGTCCTCAAACAGGACTAGAAGGAGATATTAGTCTCATCAGCCATAATAGAAAACCAGAAAATCTGTAGGGCACAAAACATTTAAATTAACAATAGAAATATTTTAAATTTGATAAAATAAAACCATAGTTCCAAGAAGATCAAAGAATCCCAAACACAAGAAACATGAACAAAACTACACCAAGGCACATCCCCATTAATTGCTTAAGACAAATCATAAAAAGAAAATCTCATAGGCAGCACAAGAGGAAAAAGACATAAGTTGCAGAGAAACATCTGCAGCATCCCCTCCGTTTTTTTTTTTTTTTTTTTTTTTTGCTAATCTTGTTTTCTATATCCAGCAAAAATATCTTTGAATATAGATAATATTTTTCAGACATACTAAATTGAAATTCACCAACAGCAGACTGCACTACAGGAAATGTTAAAGGAAACCTGAAGGCAAAAGAAAAATCACATCAGACAGAAACTTGATTTCAAATACAAATGAATGAAATGGTATACATATGTGTGTGTGTGTGTTTCCGTTAAAACTTAAATCTTACTAAGTGAATACTGACTACTTAAGGCAAAAAGAGAGATATTTGTGGAGATTATAACATGTGGAGGATAACATATTGATGATAATAACAAGAGGACAGGGCTATGTGGTTATGAGATCTTTATACCGTGCATACAAAACTTGAAGGTAGCAGGGGGGCAAATTAAAATGAATTCCATGAATTCTAATGTGAGCAATAGATGAACACACAACGAGTTAAGCTAATAAGGCAACAAAGGAGATAAAATCACTGATCAACAAAAATAATTCAGAGCAAGGCAGAAAAAAAGGAGGAAAAAAAATGAACCAAAAACAAAGGGGACAGGCACCCGGGTGGCCCAGTGGTTGAGCATCTGCCTTTGGCTCAGGGCGTGATCCTGGGGTTCTGAGATTTAGTTCAGAATCAGGGTCCCTGCGGGAACCCTGCTTCTCCCTCTGCCTGTGTCCCTGCCTCCTTCTCTCTGTGTCTCCCATGAATAAATAAATAAAATATTTAAAAAACACAAAGACAAAGGGGACCAAAAAAAAAAAAAAAAAAGGAAGATGGTAAATTTATACGTAGTTATATTAATAATCATAAGACAGTAAGTGATTTTAAAACGCAAATTAGGGGATCCCTGGGTGGCTCAGTGGTTTGGTGCCTGCCTTCAGCACAGGGCCTGATCCTGGAGTCCCTGGATAGAGTCCTGCATCAGGCTCCCTGCATGGAGCCTGCTTCTCCCTCTGTCCCTCTCTCTCTCTTTCTCTCTCTCTCTCTCTCATGAATAAATAAATAAAATCTTTAAAAAAAATAAAGTGCAAATTAAATGAGTATTGTCTGATAATAAAGCAAGATACAACTATGTGTTTCCTATAAGAAGTCAACAAATATAAAGAAAAATAGGTTAAATGTAAAAAGACTAGAAGTTATATTATGAAAACATTAATCAAAAGAAAGATTAATCATTAATTAATCAAAAGAAAGCTATTAAAATAGTGCCTGAAAAGTTCAAGTTTAGAACAAACAATATTATGAGATATGAAGAAGTTCATTTCATAATAAAAGTGAAAATTCCCCATTAGGACATAACAATCCTAAAGGTCTATGTGCATAATAAGAGAGCTTTAATATGTGTTAAGCAAAAATTGATAAAACTGAAAGTAGAAATAGTAAAATTTTCAGTTTTAGTCAGAGATTACAGCATCCTCCTCTCTATAATTGATAGTAATGATTGGGATATAATAAAGGTACAGAAAATGTGAACAATATTATCAATCAAGACCTATTTGACATCTCTAGAATATTCCACTAAACAACATATACATTCTTTTCAATTGCATAAGAAAAATTTTTAAAATAGATTACACTATAAGCCATAAAAAACTCCATTTATTTACAAAAGTTAGTTATGTAGAACTCCTTGACTATAATATATTTAAATTAGCAATCTATAACAGAAAATCTCTAGAAGATCCTCAAGTTGGTGGGAACTAAATGTCATGCTTCCAAATAGTCCATGGGTCAAAAAAAAGTATCAATGGTAGAATTAGAATGTATTTTAAACTGAATGAAAATAAAAACACAGCATATTAAAATGTATAACATTCAGCTAAAGTGGGACCTAGAGGGATGATTATATAGTAAATTTATGAGAATAATGCATTAGAAATAAGTACATTAGAAAAATAGTCTCATGTTAATGGTCTCAGATTCCAAACCAAGCAGCTAGAAAGCAAAGAGCAAGCAATAAAGCAAAAGAAATTAATATATATAAGAGATAAATGGAATAATTAGACAACAAAACTAATTGAAGAAATGTAATGAAAAAAAAAAACTAGCCCATTGGGGAAACAATTTAAATTGATTAACCTCAAGTCTGACTAATTAGGGAAAGAAGAGGTAAGACACAAATGACTAATATTTACAATTAGAAAGGAGACATCAATCCAAATCATGTAAGGATTGAAAGGACAATAAGAAACTACTATGAACAAATTTATGCCAACATATTAAAAACGTAATGAAACATATTCTTTGAAAAACATAAAGTACCAAAGCTCACAGAAGAAATAGTAGTTTGCATCTGTTAGAAAAGTAAAACTGCAATTCAAAACTATCCACAAAGAAAACCCCACACCCTGATGGCTTCTAGCAAACGTAGGAAGAAAAAATAAAATAAAATTCTACATAAACTCTTGCAGAAAACTGGAAAGGAATTAATGATTCTAAAATCATTCTTTGAGTTTATTGCACTGATTTTGAAATTAGGTAAACACATGTCAGAAACGGAAATACAGATCAATGTATAAATGGAGCTTATCTAGAGAGTACAAAGTTGGTTTAACATTTGAAAATCAATCAGTGCAATTCACCATTAAAAAAAACCTTGAAAAGATAAAGTCTGTGGTCATGTCAAAAGCAGAAGAGAAATAAATTTACAACATAAGGGAACACTTTCCACCTGATAAAGGGCATCATTAAAAACCTACAGCTATTTTGCTACTAAATAATGAAAGGCACGAATATTTTGTCTTGAGACCATTTCTATTTACCAGCATATTGAAGATTCTTGTCAGCGCAGTCAGGAATGGCAAAGAAAGTAATGTCATCCAACTGGAAAGGAGAAGGTAAATTCTTCTTCATTTGTAATCAACATGATCAACTTTGCAGAAAATTTACAGAATCACCAAAATCCCGGCTAATGTAATATGTGAATTTAGCAAGGTTGCAGGATACGAGGTTCATTAAGACAGTCAATTTTCCTTCTATGATTAACAATAATCAGAAATTAAAGAACCAATACCATTTACAATATCTTCCCAAAATATGAAATTCTTAATGAATTTGAGAAAAGTTGTTGTACGGAGAAAAGATCAGTATGGATCTTCCTTGACTTACAATGGGGTTATGTCCCGATAAACCCATCGTAAGTTGAAAATGTCATAAGTTGAAAATGCGCTCAATATAGCCAACCTACCAAACATCATAGCTCACCCTAGTCTGCCTTAAAGGTGCTCAGAACACTGACCCTAGCCTATAGTTGGGCAAAATCATCTAACACAAAGCCTGTTTGATATTAAAGTGTTGAATATCTCATGTACGTGATTGAATACTGAAAGTAAAACAAACAAACACATAAAAAACCTCAGAATGATAGTGTGGGTTGAGAATGGTTGTAAGTGTTGACTTGTTTGCTCTCATGATTTCATGGCTGACTAGGAGCTGGGGCTGCCACTGCCCAGCATCAGGAGAGAGGTTCATACTGAGTATTGCCAACCTGGGAGAAGATAAAAATCCTGGAGGTATGGTGTCTACTGAATGAGTATCACTTTTGTATCATTGCAAAGCTGAAAAATCCTAAGTCAACCCATCATAATTTGGGAACCGTCTATACTGAAAAGTACTCAATATTGCTGACAGAAAAAAGAAAGAAAAAACCCTTAATAAATTGAGAAATATACCATTTGTGATCATGAGATTTAAAATAAGAAGTGTATATTTGGTCTTTGCTCTTGTTACTGGCACACAGCTCCTACAACCTTTGGAGGTTTGTTAACAATGCATTTTGTTATTCATAACAACACCTGGCTTTCTATTAATAAAGTAACTTTTGTAAAGCCCTGCAGGTGAGCTGCCAGGGGAATCGATAATGTGTTTAGAGGACTGAAACTTCAGTCCAACTCCTGACCTCCAACCCTTGGGGTGGGCAGAGGGGCTGGAGATTGAGTACAACAACCAGTGGCCAATAATTTCATCTGTCTTGCCTGTATAATGAAGCCACTCGAAAACCCAAAAGGATGGATTTAGGGAATGCCCGGATTGGTGAACAAACCTGTGGAGATGCTGGAATGGTGGCACACCTAGGGAGGGCATGGAGGCTTCATGCCCTTTCCCACATACTTTGTTCTATGCATCTCTTCCATCCCGCTCTTCCCAAATTATATCCTTATATAATAAACTGATAAGATAGTAAGTAAACTGCTTTCCTGGGTTCTGTCAACTTGTATAGTAAATTAATGAACAGAATAGGGAATCATGGGAAACTCCCATTTAGAGCTGGCCAGTCATAAGCACAGATGACAGCCTGGACTTGCAATTAGTATCTGAAGTGGGAGTAGTTAGGGAACTGAACACTTAACCCATAGGATCTGATGATCACTCCAGGTAGATAGTGTTGGAATGGAGTTGAATTACAGGACACCCCCCCCCCGCCCCCCGCCGGTGTCAGAGAATTCTTTTGATGTATGGGAAAATTCACACACCTGGCTCCAGAAGAGATGTACTGATGGTAGAGGAGAAACAGAAGAGTTTTCTCTCACACTCTGGTCATGGATCAGAAGACTAATGGAATGCTAGCAGCTTCCTTTACAAGCTTCACTCTTCCTAACTGGTGACCGAATAAAGAGATCCACTCAAAAGGAAGGCCTAATAAGGACTGCCCTTGGTAAAAGACAAGCTGCAGTAAGGAAAATGGATCTAAGGATGCGGTTAAGGGTTCAAACCTAGAAAATGCTTGAATATTATTAAGAGAATAGTCACTGAAAGAAACTAGAATGTTACACAAGGAGAGAATGGGCTTGGGTTAAGGGTATGGGAGCCTGTTAGGTGCAACGATGGCTGCTGAGCAAAAAGAATGCCTCCTGGGGTGGAGTGATACCTTAATGGTACTGAACACAACAGTCCAACGCCATGGCAGCCCAGTGCAACGATTAATTTACAAAAGATTTAAATCTGTATGCTATCCTCAAATTAAAGCAAAGAAGAGTAGTATGAATGATAGCAGATAGATAATATAATAATTTTTCATTTCAAAAGCATTCTAGTAAATTATTATTGTAATTAAGTAATTTAAATCGCATTAAATTGTGTATGACTAGGTTCTTTTTTTTTATGACTAGGTTCTTACCCAAATTTAATAATTCATATCTGATTATTACTGTATATCAATTAAAACTCCTAACATCTCAATGATATGCTTGTAGTTTGAACTCTAAGAATAAATTATTTCTCTTCTTGGGATGAAGTAGTAGACATTTGAGCTTGGGTGAACTTAACCAGTAAAGATAGTGCTTGTACCAGAAGACAACAGACGTCACTTGGCACAGCAACAGCCTAAAAATCTGAGAGAGAGAGAGAGAAAAAAAGATGTTTTTATTAAGGCATGGGGCATAACAACCAATTATTATAATTTCATTAATAAATGTTTTTCTTGAACTAGCAAAAATAAGTACTTTTTAAAATTATGTGGGGAGCTTTCTGACTTGTTCTAAAAGTGAAATATATTTAACACATATAAACCAAATAACAGCAAACTCTAGATGAAACTCAGCCCTTGCTAGTTAAAGAGATAAAACACATTCTCACAGACACACTTTACTCACATCCATATCTACACTCTAACATACTCATACAAACACACGACTGAGGTCAAATATGCAAGGATAAACACAAATGCTTGTGCCTTTTTATTATCTTGTCTTACCACAATGAATAGTAGTGGGGATAGTAGACATTTGTAGTTTACGCATGCGTATTAGTTCTGTGTTTGCTGAAAAGCAAAACGGAAAGGTTACTTTCAGAAAATTGGATCACTACTGAAAATCTGTGTATTTATAGAATGTTGACATTCTTCTTTGTATGAAAAAGATAGAGCATGAATGGAGTTTCATAGATGGAATCAAGTTCAAAGATTTATTACAGATTTGTTTTCAATATGTGTGTAGCGGTTTAAATTTTTGATTAAGCAGCCTATTTAAAACAGCGGGAGGTTAAACTTTCAAAGCATGGTGCCTTTAAAAATGAAACAGAAGAAAAAGCATCTTGAGAGAGAATTATAATACTTTTAAGTACACATATTAATTTTTTTCAGAGGCTTTCAGCATAAGGTGCATCTGAGCAGGGGCATAGTGATGTACTTGATGATATAATTTTTTTATTTAAAGCAAATTGTCCTGGTCAAATGTTAACGTTAAAACTCCAAAATCAATAAATATTGTATTAATCTCTCCAGACATCTTATTCAATCCCTTTCACAGAAAAATATGTGTTTCTAAGAGAATTTCTTTTTCTTAGCATACTTTTAAAAACTAAATAGACAGTGCATAAGACCCAAAAATTAGAAAAAAAAAATATGACCTGCTTGGATAATAAACAAATCATTATAAAATAGCTTCATATTATAGCTACATTAGGAAATATTGGATGAAAAACCATTCAGTCTGATTTAAAACAAGAACAGCTGTGACAGACATGATGCTATTGGAACAACTGTTACTAAATACAAAACTCCTTGCTCTTGCGATTTTTAATGTATGGGGGGAAAGTACTGCACATAAAGAAATATGACACTGCAATATTCAAAACTAGAAAAAAAAGTGGAAATAAGGCAAATATCAAAGTCGGAGAAAATTTCAGACTTTTAAAGACTCTTCTGAAGTCTGGTTTGGTTTGTATTAATACAACTCAGTACTTATTGAATGTTGCGTAAGCCAGACAATGTGCGCAGGGTGAAAGAAAGGAGTTATTTCTTACCTTTCTGCCTTCCAGTAGCAAACTACTGGGAAAGAAGTTCAGTATGACTATACTAGTGATAGTAACAAAAAAAGAGATTAGGGAATTTAAGAAAAAGAAATTCCTGGAGGGTTTAAAGGTTACATCTAAAGGGATCTGCAAGGCCTCTTGAAGGTAGGTATTAAGTCGGAAATTATGAAGGGGCTGAGATTTTGCCTTACTTGCAAGTGAACAAGTGAGCCTGCCTCCGTGTAATATACACTCAAGCCCAGAAAACATGAGAATCTATGGTCAGAGACAAAGACCAGTTATAACTCATGATAAAAGCAGCAGCCAGAGCGGTATCTTGTATTAGCTTCCTAAACTCAGATCCCCATACGGTGACGCAGTGAGGGAGAGATGATGAATGCATTTGTAATGAAGTACATTACAGGAGAGGAACTCAGGAATTAAGAAATGTTGGTCTTAGGGCTAGGGCTAAGCACCTAGGGCTGCTGGTGACCTACCCATTTTTCCCTTAAATGAGGGGCCCGAGGAGGACTTATCTTTACTCTGGAAGGTAAACAAATCTTCTCTGGGGGAGGAAAAGGATACTTTCCTGGAATGATACCTGGGAAAAAAAGTATATAATAAAGTTCCCTATCTTTATTACATTGGTCAGTAAATAAATGCTCTTTGACCTAGAGAAAGACACTCTTTCTAGCTTCTAGGGAAGATTTTCAATATCTTTTGCGCAGAGAACCAGACCATGTAGACGTATGAAATACTCATGGAGTGTTATTTCCCCAAATAGCAGCTAACTTGGCTATAAGAAATGGGAAAACATCTTTAGATAGAAGAGACCCTTTGAATCTAAATATCCTATAATACAAGACTGACATGTGTCTATTCAATTCATGTTCTTTTGGTTTATTCAGTTGAGGCTACAGGTGGAGGAAAAGGAGAGGTAGTTGGAACATTGAGATATAAGAAGAGGAGGAGAGTCCATGGTTGTGCTGATGATCCTCTTTTGGGCTGATGGCTCTATGATGTCTTGGGCTTTCAGATTTGGGAATACTGAATGTAGGCTGTGGCTGGTAGGACATTCAGGTATAATTATTTAAATGTCTACTAGGTACCGTAAATGTCACCTTGAAGTTTTAGGAAACAGTAGGACCTATGATATACAAGCGAATCCTTCACCTGGGCTTATAATTTGATATCTAGTGGTTACGAAGCTCTTGAAGCATTACATTCATGAATTATATACAATCATCAAGGCCTATTAGAGAACATGACATTCAATTGGAGACTTGATTGAAAAGAACAAGGCTGCTGCTTCTGGGTGGTGCAACATGTATTATAATCAATGAAATTCATGACTTCAGTATAATTGCCATATTCTTTTGCTGCACAACATGCTTCCTGAACCCAAAGAATACTGTGTCAGACAATAAAAAAAGAAAGGAAGAAAAGAAAGAAGAAAGAAAGAAGAAAGAAGAAAGAAAGAAAGAAAGAAAGAAAGAAAGAAAGAAAAGAAGAAAGAAAGAAGAAAGAAAGAAAGAAAGAAAGAAAGAAGAAAGAAAGAAAGAAAGAAAGAAAGAAAGAAAGAAAGAAAAAGAAAGAAAGAACGAGTTAAGGGATCATAGTATGGACAGACACTCTGTGGAGAGTCATATTCTTATCTGGAATATTTGTCTATCTCTCTGACAGCACAGTAATGCTCCTTGGTGATAAGAGGGTTTCACTATAATGAACTAGATGCCAGGTAACCCCCTGGCACCATATTAAGAGCTCAGTGTTGCAAACTTTGCTCTTGGAAAGTTATGCATTCAAACAAGAGCTCTGGCAGACAAAACACCCTCAGTGAGGGGGAGAGTTTGTCATTAATCCCAGGGAAAGCCTCATCCCTGCACCAAAGCTATATGATAAGTCATCTCGTCTATGATTATTGAGACTTTCCTCCGCGGCGGGTCTACTTTGGTGGTCATTTATATGTGGCACAATTATCTACACACCCTACCTGTTCCAAGAGGTCCATCAATCAGTATACGGTTTCCCCACACGTATTTGTCACCAACTTTTCAGTTTTGTTGCTTTCACATTCTGCCTAATGAATTATTGAATCTACAGAAACTCATAGGAAATATCTATTTGATAATAGACATTGGAATTAATATTTAAGGAGTTCCTTCTTCTAACTCAGTCACTGTGCTAGAACTTTTTTATATCGCTCTAGTTTATCCTCATACATCACCCAGGGGATACTGTCATTTCCATTTTACAAGAGAGAAAATTGTGACTCAAGATAATTAAGTACCTTACTAAAGCCACAGTAGAGCCATCATCAAGATGTATACATTAAAAATGTTCATTCATTTGTATGTCTACCTCAATAAAGTCGAAAAAATGGTATAGCCAGAATTATAATCTGACTCCAAGACCCAGATTTCTTCTAAAACCAACTGCCTTTGAATCAGTTGAAATTTGATTCATTAAACTTCTTTAATGTGTGTGCACGTGTGAGTGTCTTCTGACATGCACAGGAGTAGGCTTATACATATTATATGCATTAGTGACATGTAGTTTTGCTGTAACATCTTCCCTGCTATTATTATTATTATTATTATTATTATTATTATTATTATTATTATTTTGGTTTGGATTTTGTGTTGGGAAACAAAACAAAACAAAACAAAAACTCTAATTCCTCTAATACTTTCAGATTCTCATTGGCTAGGATATATGAATATAGACAATCACCACACGTTAAGCCTCAACAATTTAATATCTTGTCCCTTGGGTCCCTCAAAATACTTTTCCCGTTGAGTCATGGTTTTCCAAGTCAAATAATTTGTTTAGCTTAAGAGTACTTTAAAAATGCTTTTGTTTTCTCTACCTTTTTCTATCAGTTAATTATCATTTAAGCTATTATTGCTTTGCTATAATTTATTTATTTACCTCAAAACTAAGTGTCAGGTTTATTCATTAGAAAATACAACTGTGAACAATGGTTAATGGCTTCCTTGAGTGGCTTCAAGTCTAAAACAGAAATGAACAAACCAATAATCCCATTAAGGAATTAGAAGTGCAGAGGCAAGGTTAAATACAAGTGACTAGATCTAAGAATATAAATGACAAAAAAAAAATCTGTTTTGCAGTAACGTCAATCTGTACACTATTGACCTATGTCATAGTCTCTTTAATTCACCATTAAATAACCTTATTTTTATTCACTTAGATAAATACTAATATATGTAGATATAGCATATACTATATATTATGCCAGGCAAGGGGGAACAGCTGTAGACTGAGTTTTTACCCTCAATGAACTTACACTCAAAGAGAAAGCCTTAGTAGCAACAAAATGCTCCGCAAGTTTTTTTGCTTGTTTGTTCGTTTGTTTGTTTTTAGCTTTTAGTGTATCTGCACTAGTTAGCAATTGAGAAAAATATCTGAGCTTACATTTTGGAGACTATTGTCTCTCTGCAAAATATACCTATTATTCTAAGAATAAAATGAACAGCAGTGCTCTTTCAACTGAACTTATATTAGAATCCCAGGAGATTTAATGGAAGACTATTTCATATTATCTTGTACTTAACTTCTTAGGAGACTTTACCATTTGGCTATACAGTACTCCATGTAATTCCTGGAAAAAAAATCTGGATTTCTCTTACATCTAGTCCCCTTCCTGGTAGCTTCTCTATACCACTTGCCTTTATCTTCTTGCTTGAAAAATTCCTACTTGATACTAAGGTATCAAGCTGAACGACAGCTCCTTGGCATAGCACACTTCTCTGTAGCACATCAACCAAACCTTTGACGCTTCAGGCTTATGTTCTCACTCATCTCACCTTGAACTTTTGTCTTTTCTCTTCAGTAAATGTAACTGGTTTGAGGTCACCATGCAGTTTTCTGAAAAAACTTTTTGCTAAATAATAAATAGTTTGATGTTCTAATTTGACTCCTCATAAAAAAGCTTTCTGTCCTTAAGAAAGGAATTCTTACAATATTTTTGGAATACAATTCTAATACAACAGAAGGAAACAAATCAAAAGAGTCATTTGACATTTTACATAATACTTCAAGAAAATGGTGCTATCAGTCTCTCTCACACATGCAAAATGGCAACTATGAGAGATGATGGATATGTTAATTAGCTTGACTGTGGTGATCTTTCCACAAGATATACATATATCAAAACATCAAATTGTGTACCTTAAATATAAATTACTTTTACGTGCCAAAGATATTTCAGTAAAGTTGTTGAAGATTGAAAAAAAGGACATTACAATTTTTAAGGGAAAATTATGCTAAACACTTTGAGGATACAAAGATTCTGCTTTCTTTGGTTAAATTTATTCAAATTACGTTAGGATACTAGTCATCCTGTGATTACGCAATTAGGTTTTTGACAGATCATATCTCCTCAGCTTCAAATTGCTACTACTCCTTATGGCCACTCTTCTTTCATATACAATTTTCTCCAGCACTGAATGACCTTCTCCTATAGTTTTCTCCTTTCCTTTCGAGGTCTATATTCTTCATGTTTAAGATTCAGATTAAATCACTTTATCATGAAATTTTATTTTATCCCTGGTTGATTGGATCATGCAACTTATATTTATGGGTCATCTCCTATGTGATAAGTAAATGCTACATCTTGAAGTTATAAATACAAATAACAAAGATTGTGTTCTAAAGGAGCAAGGAAATAGTAATCAGAATGGCATATGCTAATTTCAGTGCAGACTTAAAATGGGATAGGCACAGGAGAAAGAAAAAGGAGTTTTTACTGTTCTTTCTCTATTGAACAATATTGTGTAACTTGTTTCTAATCTCCTACTTTGCATATGGCAAAAGCAATATCTTACTCATATTTTTATGCCCAACCTTACAAAACTATAGGCCAATAAATATGTTTTTTAAAAAAAGGAAATGAAAATTATGTCAATGGAAGTAGTGAAAGAGTATCAGGATGACTTATAAGAAATACTGTAGAAAATAATTTTCTAAAAATAGAGTTTTAAACAAGGTGATTTCTCTGTTCCTTGTGATTCTAACATTTCATGTTTCCATTCTCAGAATTATCTTTCCCTGGGAATCCCTGGGTGGCTCAGGGGTTTAGTGCCTGCCTTTGGCCCAGGGCATGATCCTGGAGTCCTGGGATGAAGTCCCACATCGGACTCCCTGTATGGAGCCTGCTTCTCCCCTGCCTGTGTCTCTGCCTCTCTCTCTCTCTCTCTCTCTCTTTCTCTCTCTCTCTCTCTCTCATTGTGTCTTTCATGAATAAATAAAGTCTTAAAAAAAAAAAGAATTCTCTTTCCCCAGTAAATTTATTTTGTTTGCCTACTGAAAATTGTCTGACAGCTTTGTTCACTTAGGGATAGCTTGTCAGATCTTGATAAACATTCTCACAGCTTATTAATGTTTGAGGATTCTCACAAACACATAAACGCCATTAGAGCCTTTGCTTTTGAGATCTTCCACTCTATTTTTGGCACTGGATGACCAAATAAAGGTTGAACTCAGTCATTTTCTTTCATTAAAATGCTCCCCCAAAGATCACTGTGGGTCAGAAGTTTATTGACAAGTTGCATGTCAAATGTTATCTCTTCTGCAAAACATGCTTAGGTTTCAGTCATATTTGATCTCATTTTTCTGTGTTATCAGTACAAATTATGGAGGATGCTGTAGACTGTCAATGTGCTCAGCATAAATGTATTTTATTCGGTGTGTTGTTTCCACTTCTGTCTTCTGCTACCATAGAAGCTCCTGGTACAGGTGTAAAGCTTACCCAGTGCTCACATAGGTAAACTTATAGGGAAGTAAAACAATTACATAACTTATTCAGTACAGAATAATATGAATCCTCATTTACAGTAGTATTGATAGGCAGCACCTCATGAAAGATGAAACTAAGTATGAAAAGAAAAAGTAACCATAATTTTGAAAATAGTGAGTGTTATCCATAAATTGGAAGATTACAAAACAAATGTATGGAGAGTTACATTTGAAATAAAGAAACTTTAGAATTGCAAGGAATCCCTTTTGTGATGATATTATCTTTCACTCAGTTTCAGAATCTCTCACTGTTTCTTGACAAAGGAGACTCAGCAAAGACGAAAGTTCACAACCGAAATTACCCAAAATAGCTAGCACTTGGACCTGTGTCTTTTGATTTCAAATTGAGTTTTCTTTCTATTAGAATCAAATGAGAAAAGACAACATATAAGAACACTCATTCTATAATTTAAATAACAAATTACTATTTAAAAGAATAATGCATGTTAACAACATTAGAGAAATGCTATTAGATGAATATTCAATAGTAGCTAATTAATTTATAATAAAAATATTTAGACAGTGTTATAACTTCTGGGTTCAGCCTCGTTATAGGATACTATGCCATCTCAAAAGTACAAAATTTATAGTTACAACACAAAAATCAATGAACTATTGTTCTCATTTTGAAATTCATAATATTGTTCAGGTTGTATAATTTAAAGACAGAGAACTGGAAAAAGATTTGGTGGTAAAAAATTTAAAAAAAACCCACAACCATATTGAGATAGTTTTCAAAGCAAGAAGTTTCAATTAATATGTTTCGAAGTAAATTCAGATATGAGCTAGGTACAGAGTTTGATAAGTAGCTCTCTTTTATTCTCAATTTTAAAATCTTTAATCGTTTATAAATTTCATATTTCCTGTTGGTTTTCAAAAGCATAATGCTTATTTCAGGAATCTTCTAGAATCCTACAAGCGCAAAAATAGTATGAGTGTACATTCTATTATTTTGAAAAATTGGACTTGTCAGCAAAATGTTGCAACTTATAGGCAACTCTACTGATGAGGTATAAATAAAACAGTCCTCTACCTTTCATATAGAGATTTCTTGCCATTCATAAGGGATAGGCTATAGACATTTCTACAAATGATAGAACTGAGAAATGTCATTAGTTAGTATGTGTTATATATGGAGTCCCCCCAAACATAAAAATACAGCACTTAGCAAAGCATGTTTTGATGATAATAATGTATAATGGTGCACACCAAAGCAGTAAATAAGTGATGAAATACTTTTAAACCACATAAAATAAATAAATCTTGACAGTAAAACCTTTCCCCTGTGTTTGGAAAGAGTAATCAAACAATAGGAGAGTCAGCACAGTTCTGCTGGAACTATCTGAGAGTATTAATACAGCCACAAATACATAATCTAGGGCTTGTTCTACTTAAACTATCAAATGGTTTCACAACGATACTAAATAGGCCTGTGCATATGACCGAACTGATTAACGCATTTTGCTTTTTCAGTTGACGCTTGTGCCGCGCATGCATGGAAAGTTTCTTTCATGATATATAGCTAAAATAAGTAATTTAACAATTACTTCATATTTTTTTTATTACTGCATTTCAGATCAAAGTAGACATGTTAGCATTGGCTGCAATGGAAACTTGATTTTCTCCTTTCCTTTAGCATCGTTTCATATGAGCATTTTGTAAACATACACATTATGCCCCTACTAAATTTACCAAGCGTACCTAATCAGGGTCTTTATTAATTTTATGAAGTCTCTCATGAGATAGAAAAACTGCACCTCCACTGTTGTGCCCTGAGATGCTATTATAAGTCAAAATAGATAAATCTGCACCGTATTTTAAGTACATCATCTAGAACTGGAATTCAAAACCAGAGAACACGAAATGGAATTCAAAATAAGAGAGAACAGTGTGAACTCCAGGGCCAGCAAGTTTCAGGCCTGACAGTAGTAAACAGCGCTCGCTGACAGTGTTTCATGTGTCAAGGAGCACAAAATGGCAAAAAGAAAAAAATAACTTTGTATTGTTCATTTAAAAAATTCTTCTGTCGGACTTTGGCATTTTCATGGAATTAGGGTCAGAGGAATAAGGAATAAAGTATTAAATTTAAAAGCAAATCATCTTAGTTATACCCATTTACAATGTTGATTTTGACGATTTCACAAACACTGCATTGCAGGATAACACATTGTACAAGTTTGTGTGTTAACTTCTCAGTGTCTTTGGTGTGCTCATTTCGGGTGCAAAGTTATTTCGATCAAGATCAATTTCTGAGTTTCAAAGAAACCATAAGATGATTCCATTTAGCACTTCCACAGGGCTAATACCTAATTCCACATGGTACATTGAAAACTTAATTTGTCACTCTTTACCTCAAAACCTATTCCAGGGCACCTGGGTGGCTCAGTCAGTTAAGCGGCTGCCTTTGGCTCAGGTCATGATCCAGGGGTTCTGGGATGGAGCCCTACGTCAGGCTCCCTGCTCAGCGGGGAGCCTGCTTCTCCCTCTCCTCCCTATTTCTGCTGCTATCTCTGTCTCTCTCTTTCTCAAATAAATAAATAAAATCTTTAAACAAACAAATATCTATTCCACCTCCTATTTTCTCTAACTCAGTGACTAAGAAGTTCATGATTAACTACTTTTCACCCTAAGCATATTTATTCATCAATCCTGCGTTTAATAACTTTGCGTTATTGATAATTCTTCCTTACAATTCTCGCATATTGCTGCTTCTCTTTTGACTCACTGCCCTTACATTAGTTAAGATGCACATTCTTCCATGTGGAATTTTTAACATTCTCTTTTATCTTGAATATAGGCTTAACCTCTTTTAATTAAAAATTAAAGTGATCTTTCCAAAGTATTAATCCACTATTGTTACTCTTCTGATTTTCACCTATAAATAGTACCTTTCTGTCTTTAGAATACATCACAACTCTTTAATATGGAAAAAATGTCATTATTATTATTATTATTATTATTATTATTTTTATGTTTACAGGCTTCTACATCATTGTCTCCTCTTTCCTATTCCGCACTAGCCTTGCCTAGATAATTTCTGCATCTTTATGCCTCGTATTGGTCATTTCTTTCTTTTTTTTTTTAGTTTGTTTTTATTTACCTTTGATTTGCCAACATATAGTATAACACCCAGTGCTCATCCCATCAAGTACCCTCCTCTGGTCATTTCTTTCTGAAGTCGTTCTACCATCTAGCACTTATTTGAATGTCCGTCCTTTGTGCTTCTCCCAAACTTGCACTCCCTTCACAGTAGCATTTACCACATTCTATTATTATTTTTTATTTATATGAATTCCACTTGGTCCTAAGCTTCTTCAAGACAAGGTTTCCGTCATATGCACTGTCTTATCTCTGGTACTAGCCCAGTATCACACAAAAACAACTCAGAACTATTTGCTTAATTGAGTGGATTAATTGGAGATGATCTATGCAATAACATATAAAAATTTGTTATTGACATAATATATAATACATAATAACTATATAATTATAATTAATACAAATCCCAGCTGATTTTCAAGGTTATTATGCATATCTCAATTCAACTGACAGAAAAGATAAATTATGAATAATGTGCATGCGAAGATTTTAGAGGCCAGTCACAGGAGTAGTTCACATAAATTCTGCTTATTATATTGGCTTTAATTCAAATACTCTAGCTGGGTCTCCAAGAAGAGGAAATGAGTTTAGTGAACATGATTCTGTCTCTGCCACAGTCAACCCATCTGATTGTAAAATACCAGATTCACTTATGGCCCCATAGATAGGACAAAATCAATCCCTTTTCAAAGAAAATAAACAAAGACATTCAATTACTGCACCCAACTTAAAGTTCAAGGTCTTGAGAAAATTCATTTGGTCTTGGTGAGTCCTTAATTGTCTGATAACATATAAGCCAAAAGACATCTTAGTTTATGTAACTAAGAAGAAGGGGCTGAATAACCATATTAAAAATTATCATTTGGAAAAGTGTGCAATGGAAGGCACATTGTAATCACTTTTCCAGAGAAATAAAATCTGACAGTCCAGGTATTGTTAAGATGACTTTAACTGTTGGAAAATCACCTTATCATTAAGGTGATTCTTCCTAATTTTCCTCTTATATATTATTCCTCATAATTGTAGGCTTTTAAAAAATTTTTCTTTTTCTTTCTTCTTTCTTTCTTTCTTTCTTTCTTTCTTTCTTTCTTTCTTTCCTTCTTTCTTTCTTTCTTTCTTTCTTTCTTTCTTTCTTTCTTTCTTCTTTTCTTTCTTCTTTCTTCTTTCTTTCTTCTTTCTTTCTTTCTTCTTTCTTTCTTTTTTCTTTCTTTCTTCTTCTTCTTCTTCTTCTTCTTCTTCTTTTTTTTTTTTTATTTCATTGCAGATGGGAAGAAGGGCAGAAGAAGAGGGAGAGAGAGAATCCTAACCAGGCTCCACACCTAATGTGAAGCCTGACATGGGGCTCAATCTTATGACCCTGAGATCATGACCTGAGCTGAAATCAAGTCAGGAAGCTTAACCTAATGTGCCAACAAATCACCCCTCTTCTTTCTGACAGATTTCTCCTTGTTCATTTCTCTCCAAAGCTGCAAGCTGCATCTGATGTGGGTGTAATCTAGAGAAAATTATCTATTTGGTTATGCAAAGTTTTCACAATATTCTTTCTTCTTGTGCAACTCTGAACATCAAGGATTGATTTGACGTGAAAGAAAAGGTGGGAGGCACCTGGGTGGCTCAGTGATTGAGCATCTGCCTTTGGCTCAGGGCATGATCCCAGAGTCCTGTAGGGAGCCTGCCTCCCCCTCTGCCTACATCTCTGCCTCTCTGTGTCTCTCATGAATAAATAAATAAAATCTTTGAAAAAGTCAAATGGTTTTTTAATTCCAGATTTGTTGTTTCTTTG
The DNA here is from genome assembly GCF_053574225.1 of Canis aureus. Classification (NCBI taxonomy): domain Eukaryota; kingdom Metazoa; phylum Chordata; class Mammalia; order Carnivora; family Canidae; genus Canis; species Canis aureus. Next base: position 64,620,184 of record NC_135623.1, on the reverse strand, counting down.
ACAAAACAATTTCCTCAAAATGTAGTAGGTTTCAGATCTGTTTGCTTACAGGTATTTCAAATATGCCAATCAATTCACACAAAGTCCTCTTGGTGCATAATTCTTGGATATGCTTTATTTATTTGGTCTGTTAATCTTATGCCCCTTTTCCCACTTAATTTTGGTTAATTTGAAGTAAACTGAAGGAAAAGATTCAGTTGTATCTGTATTACCTTCAGTGATACTTGTCTCTGGACTGGACACTTGTTTAATTAGGGAGTATTACTGAATCTTTATTGCTGAGCTTTTTCCATGTCATGTCTTTTTACTTGGATCCAGAAGGGGTTGGTGGCTTTTCCAACCTCATAACTCTATTTCTATATTTTCTCTATTTTTATCTATATTTGAAACCAGTCAACTCTTGTTTGATCTCATATCTTGTAATATCTTGCTAAAAGCTGCCAGTCATAGTTAATATATAGTATATTTGTTTTAACTCCATTTCCTTGAAATCAGGCTCAGTGGACACATAGTTTATTTTAAAAACTTTCAACGGTTTTATAGGAAATAATTTACTGAATATTTTTCAATTATCTACACAGAGCTTCAATTGACACAACTTTACAATTAGCAATATATATATATACATATATATATATGTATATATATATATACCACTTGTCTACCAACCACTAAAGCAATGTCAAATATTTTAGGTGCCTATAAAGGCAGCAATCCATTTCTAGTTACCAGTTTTGGTATAAACTGATGAAGTACTAACTGCTGTAATAAATTTATGGATTCAAACATGAGCAAGATTTATTTATTATTTGGGTAAATTCCAATACTAGTGTTCTTAACTGGTCCGTGTCTTTCCCCCGGTAGTAATTTACAAATCAAGATTTCTTTTATCATGTGTCTATGTGTCTTTCAACTCTTGGGCATTCATGCACATTGGATAGTGCAAAGAAGGAAAAAAAAAAAGCTTGGAGGATGCTGTACAGAAAGTTACATGGGTCAAGCCTAGAAGTAGTGTCTGACACTTGTACTTACATTCTGCTGCTCAATCACACTGCAGGACCATGTCTAACAACAGAGTAATCTAGCTATTTATGTAGAAATAAGAATTAACAGTTTTGTATCCATTTTCATATCAGTATATAATCGAATAAATGAATATGCTTTCAATTTCCTTCAGAGAGGAATTTCTGCTTTTCTAACACACCATTTGTATAATATTTAGAAAGAAATCTTGCAAGTTAGGAAAGATGTTTTTAGGCTATCACAGACAGCTGTATTCTGAGGAGGAAACTGGCAACTAGGAAAATTTAAGGAAGTGATGAGATGGATATATAAATTACATTCTTAGCCAAGAAAGTGTGCCAGAAGAATCAAGATACAGTTCTTTGAAAAATGAAAGTGAATGTTTAGGAAAAGCATGAAGAATAATCCTTCCAGATACAGTTTTATATTAAAACATATCAATTGTTGTACACTTTTTTTTTTTTTTAGAAAAAATTTAAAGCATTAACTAGGGAAAAAAAAACACCTGTTTTTGGAGATAGTAAACTCAATTTTGTATAGATTCACCACTACATTATGCATGTACTTGTTTTGTTGAATCAAAGATGGAATGAGTGAACATTTGAACTTGAACTAAAATAAATGAGTGATGAGTGTGGATATTGTGGCATAAATCATGCAAAACTTTAAACTTTTATTCATTATATATTTTCCCAAAATGCCAAGATGACATGGCATGGGAGGTATTATTTTGAAGCAGATTTTAAGGCAAAGGCATTTAATTAAATTTATCTTTTTTCAAAATAACATTCCTCCAGCAGTACATCTGGGGAATGTCATGACTATACACATTTAAAATGTACAAAAATATTTTTATGCTCTGAGGCTTTTCATTTGCTATTATTATTACTCATTACTATTTTCAAATTATATCATCTAACAAAGCTTTTTTAAATTAAAAAATGCAATGGCAAGCAATTGTACTTTCTGAATCTCAAAATAATGTATAAAGGGGAATAATTTGGGCCATAATTAACTTCAGGTTGCCCAAGGGAGTAAGAGAAAATTAGTTTGTGTTGTGAATATTCTTTTTCATATACACTGTATTTTAAACTCTTTTTCATCTAGGCACTTCTCATTAGAATAAATACAATTAGTGTGTAGTCATTGTTTTTAAAGTTTAAATTTCCTTTAGATGCATTTGGAATTAAAGTATATTTTGGATTTAATTAGGAGGTAGGATAAACACCTTGCCATTTTAATTGTTTCTGTTTCTTATATTTGGGGTCAAAAAAAATGAACAGTTGTTTGTAACTTATTTCTACTTCGGATAGGCCAATTAAAGCAACATAGCCAACCATTTCCTGCTTTTGTGTTTTTAGACTTAGCTTTTATTGGCATTTGGAAAGAACATGACACTGAAAATTAAAGCCATAAATGAAAGCCCTATAGAGTTGAGAACACTTGAAAATAGCATGATAGATCAGAACTAGCTGAGAACAGAGGAAGGAAACTCTCCCTTGGAGGGTCTTAAAATCAAAGGAAAACAAATGCATAAACAAGATAAAGATAATGTGTTCAAAGTCACCTAGAGGATTACAGCATTTTTTTTTTTTTTTTGGCACAATCTGAGGAACTACGATAGTTTTTAAATGGGTATGGCATTTTGAAACTTGAAGACAAACAACTTTAGAGTTGAATTTTGTCTGGTAGCCATCTTCCCTAAAATTTATTCTGTTTAAAAAAAAAAAATAGTGGAATGGCCTTAAGGTTAGATATCTATAATAACGATTCCAATTTTGCCCAGCTAGTTACTAAAACCCTATTGACCTCAGAAGTGTTCTACTCTACCCCTTAGCGATTTTAGCTTTCTTTTTAAATCATGTAGTTTTGCTACTTTCAGGCCTACAGGCTTTTAGAATCTCAGTATAACTGGTGTTTTGTGGCATTCTTCAGAGTCCACAGCAATATGTCTTTGTCTCTCACATTGGAAGGTTACATAGCTGATGTTAATTTTCTTCAGCAAAGTCTTTCTGTCACCAGGATTTATCCTGGAATTGTTTAGAATGGTCACGTCAATAAAAATCTTTTTTTTCTACTCTGCTCTCAACATTCAAGGATTAAATGACAATATAGATGCCGTATTACATCTAATAGTTGTATGACTTCTTGCAAAATGTCTAAATGAGGGAGGAGGAGGAGTATTTTGAAGTATAAAATCTGACTGTCAATGATGTCCAGAACTCAACAGTCTCACAGTGATTATTAGTATTAGATCGCTCTAATCTTCAATAACTTCTTCATCCCCATAATATATTTCCAGAAAGAGGATGAAGGGATTGAAAGAAATAAGATTTATGTCCTGAATTTAGGTATTTTTTCTTGATTCATTCATTAGTTTCATAAAAAAGTATCTTTTCTAATAGTACTGCAGCATGACTAGTATTAAAGTAAAAGGGTAAAAAAGTAATGGATTGAAAATAAAACTTGTTTACCAGAAAGGCCATGATAAAAAAAAGATGTGTCCTTTTTATCCTAAGCCAGTCAATTTAAAAACACATCTCTTGAAAGGAAGATTTGGAAGAGGAAAAAATACATATAAGCGTATAAAAAATATATATGTGTATAATGTATAATGCTATTTCCTGAAAGACTTGTTGGTGTAAATAATACAGGCAGATTTGCATACTGAAACAATCTCTTTCAGACCAATATGCACATGCATGCAAATGTAAAATAAGACATAGGAAACTATTCAAATTTACCCAGTGAAGTTTTAAATACAGAACAACACACAGAAATATTATCATGTGACAAGATGAACACTTCATTGGGGCAATATTTTCCCATTTTTCACTATAATAGGTAAATTGGATATATTCTTATTTTATCTATATAAATTGAGTATTCGTGTTAGGTAGAGTAGCGCCTCCCTCCAAAGAGATCCACATCCAGTCTCCAGAACCTGTGAATATTAGATTTTTATGGCAGAGAAGAATCAAGGTGTAGATGGAATTAAGTTTGCTAATCAACTGACCTTAAAATAATAGAGAACTTATTCTGCATTATATGGATGAGCTCAACATAATCGCAAGGATCCTTAAAGCGGAAAGGGAATTGGAAGAAAAAACAAGAGAGATGGTAACTGTGCTGGCTTTTAAAATTGGAAAAATGGGCCATGAGCCAAGAAACACAGGCCACCTCCTCAAAGATAAAAGAGTAAATGTTCGAGTTCTGCCCTGGTGCTTCAAGAAGCAGTCCAACCCTGAAGATACCCTGACCATAGAGCCAGTTGGGGTTTCTAATCTCCTGATTATGAGAGAATAAATTTGTATTATTTAAGCCACCAATTTGTGGTAGTTTATTACATTTGGAAACTAATTCAGATTTGGATAGCTTTCTATCAAGAATTTTCAGAATCCTTCCTTATCCAAAAATTTATGGTCACCCAATTTAATTTTCTCTACAATATTATCATGTCAGAAAAAATTAAAGTATTGAACTATTGCAGGTAAATCATTGCTTAGCAGTTACATCTGAGATTCAGAAGCACAGAGATGCACTCAAGTTTATAATCTATAAACTTTTAGTAAGCCTTTCTATTTATGTTTAGACACTGAGGTTTAATATATATTTTCTTTTTTACATTAAGATCACCATTCTGGGTGAAAGATGAAATTTTAGGCTTTACTAAGAAGTGTGACTTATTTACACGTAACAAGTATTTATTACATTCCAGCTACTGTTCTAAACATATATGCCTCAACTCATGTAATTCTCACAACAATCCTCTGAGTTTATTTACTCTTCTCTTCCTCAAAAGAGGACTCTACACTCCAGTGTCAGCAACCTAACCAATGTTGTTCACTTAAAAAAAAAATAGTGTGGTTAGAATCAAAACACAGGCAGTCTGGCTCAAGCTTGACTGACTCACCAAAGCCTTACACACTGTATTACTCAGCTATTGCTGGGTGAATGTATAACAAATAATCCCCAAAGCTCAATGACTTGCAGCAACAAATATTTATTTTCCTGGTTTATGGATCTTTAGGTTGGACACAGTTTGGCTGATCCTAACTAGACATATTTGGTTTTAACAGGCCTCAGTTGAGGCTGTAGGCTACTAGTTCATTTATCTTCTTCAACTAGGGACCAAGAGTCACCCAGGTTATGTTCTTTTCGTGGCGGTGGTAGAAGCTGAAATGACTACCCAAACGAAGCCCAATTTTAAAACACCTTTTTACCTCACATCTATTAACATCTTATTGTCCAAGCAAGTTTTACATAGTCGGTGGGGTGGTAATATGTACACTGGTAACAACTACAAAGGCAAATGGCAAACTGAGTGGATGTGTAATTAATTACAGAGAGGTAGTGGAGGCACGGGAAGAATTAGCAAATCTAACATAAACTCTCTTACATCAAATTTCTATTTCCACTTCTGGATTTTACCTTGCTGTTTTTTCTATAGTTCAGTGTTCTTTATAATAGTTCATTATACTCATAAAGGAAAGTTTTTAAGCTAAATACTTTAGCAATACCTCAGTCAACTCTCAAAGGACTTAAAATGTATTTTACCAAGTTAGACTCACAGAAATCCGGTAGGAGTGATTAATCTTTTCATTTTATAGTTCCAGTGCGAAAGAAGGAAAGTATCCTTCATGTTCATATCTCTCTTTGGTCTTTTCAGTGAAAGTTGAGTGGTGGTAAAGTAGATTTGTTTGCATTCAGTTTTCTTATTTACTGAGATTTGCGTATGCTCACCATTTTATACTGCTTTTAAATAATTTACTCTTATTGTAAGTGCTATTTTGAAAAACAAATACACACCTATTTTTGGAGAGAACCTTAGTGAATACAAGCAATCTGGTTGTAGTCTGACCATTTAAAACTTATGTTCTTCTTGTATACCATCTCTATTCATAGAAAAGTAAAAGAATAAAAGTATGTACATGGAAATATTTAGAGAGTTTTTCTAGTTGTGTGTTAAAGAAATTTAAACAAAGTTTCGTTTCTGATTTTATTTTAAAGTTCCAAACATTTACATTAATTTTAATATATGCATATACAATTTTATCATAAAATATTTTAAAATATGTGCAATTCAATTAGGCGGGTAGCATTACTCATATCATAAAAATATATTAAATGAATTTGCTATTTAATTTCCTGAGCTTATTTAATATGCATTTATTCAATAGGATTTAACTCTTTTTTCTCAAACTGGTAATAATCCTCAATAAAGAATTATTTTCCAAAAAAAAAAAAAAAGAATTATTTTCCAAATCTGTTGAATTATTTTCCAAATCTGAATGAATGTATCATAGAGTGCTCAAATATGACCCAAACTAGAAGTAGGAAAATGTCTTTCAAGCTATAGATAACTAAGAAGTAGAAATAAAAAGGTCTGTCACTCTCAATGAGATATACAAATTCAAGTGAATCTGGAATGTCTTATAGTATATACTTTTTAAAGTGATTACTAATATATAATTAGAAGACCATGTTTCCATGAGAAAACTTTATAATAATTAATTGTATTGAATTATAGAGAATACTTCCCATTCCATGTGTTTTTCAGAGACAAATATAATGGCAACTAAATTAAAATTTCATGGTCTATGATTTGATTTAAATATTCATGTATATTTATATATGATGTCCTGTGAAGCATGCAGACTTACAAGACCCAGGAAAACATTTGGATGTTCTTCTTGTCTTATATTGCAAATTAAGCACAAATGCTTTCTATGGTTTATTTAATTCACTCTCTAGGTTTTCTCAAAGAGAGAGTGGTATTAAATTTGACTTATTGAATGTGCAGAAAAGAAGTGTTTCAGACAGTTAGGCCCTGAGTAAAAATAAAGACCCCTTAGGAAAACACTCAGCATGACAGTTTGAGAGCTCCACTTCTTGTTTATTCTAAAAACTACCAGAGATTTTCTCTTTCTATTTATACTTACCTCTTATTGGTGTTATGATAGACATTCTTAAATACTCAATGGAGCAAGGTGTTTGACTTTAGTTCATCCTGGTAATCCTGTTTTTAGACAGTAGAATTATGATAGACAGAGCACTTTTTGTTTTATATGAAAGCCCCTAGAAAAATCTTGCATTGGCTGCCTTTATGTTTTATGGAAACAAAACATTACCACTTACGAACTGTAGTACAAAATACATGTAGTGCTAGAGTACAGTCAAATTGCCTTTTTTTTTTTACATATTACTCTCTTATAATTGGATTTTTTGTTTGTTTCATGGTATAGTTTATTAATTCTTGTTCGAAAAAAGTTTTAGATTATTTTAAATTGAGATATAGTGGACGTTTAACATTATATTGGTTTCAGGTGTACAACAAAATGATTTGATATTTGTATATATTGTGAAATGGTCACAATAGGTCTAGTTGACATCTGTTACCACACATAGTAATATAATTTTCTTCTTTGTGATAAGAACTTTTAACTTCCATATTCTTAGCAACTTTCAAACTTATAACTACTGTATCATTAACTATAGTCACTTCCTAATTGAATTTTTATTTTTGCTACTTCATGGCATTAGTGTTTGTTCTAACCAAAGCTTATACACCTCACAGGTATGAATGTAATAGTGACAATAGTAGAAGCAATGGAAAATAATATTTTAAATGGAGAAAATTTTGGAAAACCTTATAAATGTGTTCCTAGTGATGATATGTAGATATTTTTATATCAAGTTTCTTTTTTTAAGATTTATTTATTTATTCATGAGAGACACAGAGGGAGGCAGAGACACAGGCAGAGGGAGAAGCAGGCTCCATGCAGGGAGTCCAACGTGGGACTCCATCCGGGTTCTCCAGGATCAAACCCCCAGCTGAAGGCGGCACTAAACTGCTGAGCCACCGGGGCTGCCCTATATTAAATTTCTAAGTGGAATAAAATTCTCCTAAATAAGATCAAAATTTCAAAATAATCTAGAGATATATGTATATATGCTTGCATACACATATATGTATATTCTTGGTTCTAAGTGCATTGTGTAATATTAAATAAATAACACCTTATAGTAGAGCCTAGAAGTTCTTATTTTATTTTATTTTATTTTATTTTATTTTTAACAAGGGAAAATAAAGGCACAGGGAGAGGTTCAATAAGATTTTCTGATCAAAAGGTCAAGGTTTATCAGTATTGCAGCTGCTCTTGAACTAAAGTTGTTTGCACTTTGTATTATCTGCCATACTATATTGCTTCTGATTACAAGAGAACCTCAAACTAGCATTTCCAATAGTTTATATTTATGCCCAATGCTTTATAAATATCTTATTCAATCTTTAAAGTAAAGCAGACACCAAGTTGTGGTAAAATGTCAATAATTCTCCATAATAAATTTTTATAACTGTTCTCCACTTTAGAACCTCTGTTAGGGAAAGAAGTTGAACCGTTTCTATTTATTTCCCTTGTAGCAGGCTCTATAAGTAAGATTGATGCATTAGCCAAATGTTGTTTTGTTCCTGATTTCATTAATAGTATTAGTTATTAAGTTCACAAGCTTTATTTGTATTATAAATACAATATTTTGTAGGTCATCTATATTCATTTTTTAAATTTCTCTTAAAATTCTCAAAAATCAGTGGATTTTTATAGAAACATTTCATGAATTTTAATATTCGCTATTTAGCATCACAGTGGAACCCTTAAATGAATTTGCTATGACATGCCTACCCCCAACTGAAAGTGTGAAACTCATATACTGTTCTTATAAATAACATAATATGAATCAAAAGATAAGCACCCTACATCACTGTCACCCATAAGCAAAGGCTGTGTGTTCAAAGTAATGGAGAAAGAAGAGACAGGCAAATCATAAGAGACTCTTAATAGAGAACAAAGTGAGTGTTGCTGGAAGGGAGGTCAAAGGGGGATGGACTAAGTGGGTGATGGGGATTAAGGGGGGGCACTTGTGATGAACACTGGGTGTTGTATGTAAGTGATGAATCACTAAATTCTGCTCCTGAAACTATTACATTGTATGTTGGCTAACTGGAATTTAAATAAAATCTTGAAAATAAAAAAGTAATGTCTGTGAAAAGTCAGAGAATATTAGAAATCCAATCACTTCAAGTAATTTTTTAGATAGTTCAGGATACTTGCAACTGATATGTAAACCTTAAAGAGTATAGTGTCTCAAATTTGTTATATCAAATTTAGATCAGTTTAACTCTATGATGCCTTTTACTACCTATCGCTGGATGAGCTAGAATAATTTGCCAACGATTGATGTAGCTCCCTACGGAGGGTCCTGCTGTCAGATTCTTGTGAAGAAGACCATTTGAAACAACTGACTAAACCACAGAGTCATTGTGTGTGGAAGAGTTCTTACATTGATTGTCGAAACTCTAAGGAATTTGATTTGTTACAACATTTTTGTTCTTTCAACACCTAAGTTTTCTATAGATGATTTTTACTTAGAATCCATGAAGTGTGTCTTTAAAAAATAATAAAACAGGTGACAGACTGAACTGATCAATGAAAAGCTTTATTTTTATTCGATTCTTTAATTTCAAAGTGGTTGCCTTGTTCGCTTGTTTACTTATTTAATTTTGGTGTGGCATTTTAATTTAGTTTTCATTTATATACCTAACCTATTTACACTCAATCTCTTTATTAAATTATGTTTCCATTTGGAATAAGGTATTTGTAAATACTTGAAGATGCTTCATACTCTTGCAACCCAAATTATTTCTGGACAATGCTGACCAGGGAAATGCAGTTATAACTTCCCCAAGGATGAGGGGAAACACAGAAAGCAAAATTTGTAAGTAATATAGAGTTTGCATCAATTTGTGAGTATTTCTCACTTTCTGCCCTTATTTCATATCATTAAGGCAAATCTGACTTTGGTAGCTCTAAAACTCTAATTTTATGATAATAACAAATATTCACAACTTCCTATGAAGTGTATTAACTCTCTTTCAAAATCACAGACCATGTTAAAGTTAGATTATCATACAAAAGTAATTTAGAAGTGTACATTTTGTGTTTAACAATTATTTCTCAAAGGGTTTATTCCTGCTAGTTTTCATTTAATAGATATATTTAATATGACTTTGAAAAAGTTTTAGTATTGTCTTTATCAAGCAACCTGTCCATCTAAATAATTTTATAACTGGGGTCGGGTACCTCTCTTCAAGCTATACTGTGGTAATTATTTTTACTTGTTTGAATAAACAAAAGAGAAAAACTTACATCTTTCAGCAGACCAATGTGGACTTTTGGATTTATTCTATTGAAACTTTCTGCTAACACAATCACTATGTTATTTGTCTTTTTTTTTTTTTGTCAAATAACAATCCTTTGCTCACTCAAAAAAAAAGAAAAAAAAAAAAAGAAAAAAAAGAAAAAGGCCATTACATTTTGGTTAGAGATGCTATACAGGCCTACCTCATGAAGGGAAACATTGTCCAGAAGACAATGTTCTATGAATTTGTAAATTCATAATTTGTAAAGAGTTAAGTGAAAAGACTGCTATATAGATGAAACAGTACATAACATGTAAATAAAAAGGCAGATAATATGTTTTTGAAGAACCAACAGAAGGTCATGTCCTATTTTGAAGAGCTTGAAGAGGTTGACAGAAGCCAGAACATGGTGTGTGTTTGTGTGTGTGTGTGTGTAGAGCAAAATTTTGTTTTATTATAAACAATGTTATTAAAAACCAACAAATGTTTATTGGTTTTGGTGTCTCTAGTATGTTCAAGTTACTATTTATCAACATAAATGACACAACATACATAGGTGAGACTTTACCCTTCCAGAATTAAACAAAAACTGGCATTTATTTAGTATATATTTACTGCTAGGCATTGTTTCTAAATGTTTTATTTATTCTTCATGACAGTTCTGAGAGATAGCTGTTGTTATTATTTACTTTACGCACAAGAAAAAAAAATTAACAAGGGGAGCTCAATAAATTGCCCAGACTACCACTGCAAGTGGCAAAGGAAGATTTTGAACCCAACCCACTTGACTTCAATGTTTCTGCTTATTCTCTTGATCTTCCTTCTATTTCCTCTTCTCCGTCATCCTTTTTTGAAAATATAGAAGAAAATGCAAAAGTCTTTAATATTTCGAGGTTTAATAATAAAATGAATACTAGCGGTTTAGTCAACAACTAAACTTAATAAGTAGGATATTACCATTGGAATAAAATTCCTCAATGGTTCTGTTGTGAAAGGATCCTATTTTTCCTTCCTGCCCAAAAAATCATCCAGAATGTTGTTATTAATCTTTTTATATTGTTTCATAGTGTTATGGCATAAGTATATATTTTTAATTACTCTTAAGTTATTTTGCACAGTTGATCCTAATTTCAATGTAATATTCATATGTACTCTTCTATGACTTGATAGTTTTCATCAATTATCTTTTTAAGGTTTATATATGTTGATGGATATGAAAGCAGTTAATTATTTTACACTGCTGAATAATATTTTCATGTATCAATCTATAAAAATTGTATTTATCCATTCAAATACTAATAGACATTGGTTCTTTGTAGTGTTTTGTTGTTAGAAATAATACTGTATGTGCATTCTTGTACAAGTCTATTGCTCATCTGTGCAAGAATATTTCTAAGAGGGACGCCTGGGTGGCTCAGTAGTTGAGCATCCTCCTTCGGCTCAGGGCGTGATCCTGGAGTCCAGGATCTAGTCCCTCCTCGGGTTCCCTGCAGGGAGTCTGCTTCTCCCTCTGCCTATGTCTCTGCCTCTTTCTCTGTGTCTCTCAGGAGCAAATAAATGAAATCTTTTTTTTTAAAAGAATATTCTAAAAATAAAATTGTATGTCTGCAACTTTACGTGGTAACCCCAAATGGTTTTCAAAAGTACTCTGCCTAAACTGCCTATTTGTTCTATTCTCTACTAACAACTGTTATTTATCCAATTTTTTTTGTGTTTTTGTTTTTCTGTTTGTTAAAAATAAAATGGTGTGCAGGTCAATAGTAATTAGTTTGTATTTTCCAGATTAATAACAAAGGTGAAATTGTTTTTTATCTTTATCATTGAATTATATTTTTCCTATTATGAAATAGTCGAACATGACTTTAGCCCAATATTCTACTGTGGTGTTTGTGGGGGTTTTTTTTATCAATAGATAGGAAATAATGTATTCTGAATACTAAAACTTTTGAGATTATATATATGGCTAATATTTTCTCCCAGTTTATGCTCTGTCTTTTCATCTATTATGCATTTTTTTTCAAAATAAAAAGGCTACATGTAGTCAAATGTATCAGACTTTATTTCTACGGTATGTACGGTAACCCTAAGGAATTCATTCCCAGGCCCAAAGTCATTTAAAGATATTCTCATTTGAAGAAAATTTTAAAATTTTGTTTTTCTTGTTTAAGTTCTAAATCCATATGAATTTTTAGATTGTTTTTTAAAATTATGTGAGGGAAAGAATTAAATTAGGAGGAAAGAATTTAGGGAATTAAAAAAATGGGAAAAGAAAGAACAATTCTATTCAGAAACAATGGGTGGATTATTTGGACTAAGTTAATGGTTATTTTAAGAGACTTCAAAATGCACCAGAAAGATAAGCAGTAACGTATAGTAGTGATCTTTAATATGGATCGAAGAGTTACAACTTTTCACGGTATAACATATGGTGTTTTTTGAAAGTTTTGAAGAGGCCATTTTATAATTAAATGTCCAGGAAGGATAAATGAATAAAGTTCTGCAAGTTAAACTTGAATAAAACTAAATTAAAATAGAGATAAATCAAAGGGCTGTTCTAAAAATTCACAAAAAAAGGTAGCGGCAGTGAAATTATAAAGAAAAGAAAGAAAATTAAACAAGAAAGCATAAAGTGATTAATAATTATCTATTTATGATAAGAAGAAATAACATATGTTTACTAGGTGTATAGGCCATGTGAACAGACAGAAGTTCAACTATAAGAGCCAAGGATATTTGCCTGAAGTGATTTGTGGCTAACAGAGAAAAAAAGGAAAGTAAAGAAAGTGTGCTAGGAAGTTAGCTAAAAGATAAATACTGTAAGTGTTGAATAGGTTTTAAAAGTCAGTGTAACTGAGGGAGCACTTGATGGGATGAGCACTGGGTGTTATGCTCTATGTTGGCAAAATGAACTCCAATTAAAAAAAAAAAAAAAGTCAGTGTAAGACCTTGCTGAAATTTTTAAATATCTGTGTGGTTATTATCTTTCTTTTTTCCTTGGAAAATTTGGAGGCAGAAATTCTCAACTATTTGAAAATAGTATAAAGTTATAATAATAGCTAAGGTGAAAATATTCCTACGGCTAATGTAGCAAAGTTCAAAGCAGAAGTGCCCACTGTAGTGTAGCGTCTCACAGACATATCTACAGCAAGATTATAAGCAGCATTCCTCAAATCTATGTGAACCATTTGTTATACAGCATTGATAAAGAATTTGAAAATATGAAATTTTAGGAACATAAATTTGATTGCCTTAATGTCTAAGATCAAGAATAAAAAAGCAACTCATAGAAACTTCTGGTTTATACGTCTGCATGTAAGGAGCTTGAAGATTGCCACTCTGTTGTAACAAGTAAATAGCTGAACAGACTGAATAACCAAGAATATTTCTTAAATCTCTAATAGAGATAAGGGAACAGAGCAAATGCCAGCCCCCAAGACTGATGAGGCAAACAGGAGAATACAGTTTACCAGAGCAGAGATTCACGAGAAGAAAACTCTGATGACATTGGAAAATCTGAATTATAATTGACAAATTATTGGAGTCTGAGAGGCAGGTATGAGCATTATAAATCCCAGTGGGATCAGTAATGGGGACACCCTTCCTTTTGTAAAGTTTACTTCCAAAACTTTGACCAAGGTCACACAGTAAATGTTGGAGAAAAATCCCTTCATCTTGCCAGAAAAGGGAGGGAAAAGGCACCCTCCCTTTTGAAATATGCCAGAGCAATGTTATTCTTAAAATAATCTGGGGATCCCTGGGTGGTGCAGCTGTTTGGCGCCTGCCTTTGGCCCAGGGCGCGATCCTGGAGACCCGGGATCGAATCCCACATCGGGGTCCCGGTGCATGGAGCCTGCTTCTCCCTCTGCCTGTGTCTCTGCCTCTCTCTCTCTCTCTCTCTCTCTCTCTGTGACTGTCATAAATAAATAAAAATTAAAAAAAAATAATAATCTGCCCTCAGGAAAAATTAGCTAACCAGAGCCTAACTTGAACAGAACAGACTTTATGTTTTCAGAGCAGTGCTAGGTTCAAATCAACACTGGGAGGAAGGAACAGAGATGTCCCAAGGACCACCTGCCCCCACACATATAGAAATTAATCCCCCATTATTAATATCCTGCACTCTGTGGTGCATTGTTAGTGAGGAGCTGATATTACCATTGAAATTACTCAGAGTCCACAGTTTACATGATGCTTCGCTCTTGGAGCTGTATATTCTATTTATTTGAACAAATGTCTGATGACCTACATCTGCCATTAGTGTATCATACAGAGCGTTTGCACTGCCCTAAAAATTCTGTATGCTTTTAATTAAAAATCTAATCATAGGTCTGACCACAGGTAGGGTATAGAGTTTTCCACAAAAGATATAATTGACTGGTGATTAGCTACCCTGGTGAGAGAAAAGATGAATGTATTGGAAATAAAAATAAATCTAGACTTAGGTGGAAACTTTATTTCTAAAAGACTATTGTGTTGCAGGGGAGACTCTGATCTTGGTAATTTGTAAGCATCTCAAACTCAAACAAACAAAAATGGTTTTCTTTGCTATGAATGCATAAGCAGAGCTAGCAGGGACTCCGTGGGAGAGGAGGTCAAGTGGTGTGAATGTGCAGGTGGTAAATCAGTATGCATCAGCAAGAAATGCTTCTCAGTGCGGTTGACTGAATCTCAGAATGAGCTGGTCAGGAGGGATGTTCTGCACCCACTGCGTTTGCACTCCCTGGAACTTGAAAGCCAGTCAAGGTTTAGGGGCCTGAGGAGAGAGGAGAGGCCTAACTAAAGTTTGGCCAAGCCAAATTTCAGTGGACAAATTTAGGGCCATCGTGAGCACTTGGTCAGCAGGTGATAGAGAAACGTGACAAAGGTTTAGTATTTAGAGACAACGTGTTCAGTTTGAGATATTTACTGTGAAATAAAACAATGAGGTCCATGAGGGGTACGTTTTTGCAGTGAAGGAATCAAAAAGCCTTTGTTTCCTAGCATAGCGTTCTAGAAAATAAGATGCTCATTAAAAAAAATCGTGGCAATATCTGCCCACACATTTTATTTATTTGTTTACTACTTGATTCTTGAGATGTTAGTCACACTGCATTGATCCGAGAAAGTTTCATGGATCCAGAGGTTTTTTTCATCCATAATTTAAATAAATTAATATAAAATAAGTATAATACAAGTTATTGCATATATACACATATGGTATTGTTATAGTATATATGTATATATGGGCAGAATCAAGATCTAGATTAACTCAAGGAAATGCAAAGTATGTGGTTTCTATAGAACTTCAAAAGAGGCAACATGACTTATAAACGTGAGATTATCTCTAAATTTCTAGTTCAAGGATGATGTTTTAAATAACGTTTGAGTTAAAGACGTGTTGCTTGAAACCTTTAGAATTAAAAGCTTTTGCAAATACATGAATCACATGCCTTCCTCACAGAATTAGAATCTAGCTTTGATAGTCATTTGAGTTTTCTTTGAATAGAGATTTTTTTCTTATAATCTCTGTATGGTTATGGATATAAATATTTTAGCTTTTGAAATTACGAAACTGTGATACTACAAATATCATAGTTGATGCACAGAACTAAAATGCAATATATAGCCTCACTATGGTATTTGCACCTCAGATTTCCTTGTCTGTTCATCCCTTCAACTTCATTTACATTCAAAATGTAGTGAAGATGCATGTACTATTATAGTAACCTTCAACTCAGTCAAAATTCAATTCAAACTGGAGCCTCAATGTTTGTTCTGTGAATGTGCACTGACCTTATCTCTGTGTTAATGTGGTATTTGAATATCACCAATGTCCTGTAATACACAATTTATGATTTACACATCAGTGAGGGGTTCACACAGTCATATATTTAGTTGATCCAAGAAATCTCAATTCAAATGAATACAGACAGTCAAACAAGGTAAAGAAATCAGCTGTAAAGGGTCAAATTCTAAGGAAAAAAAATCAAAGATGATCTAACTTAACTGACAGAAAGAAAATGGTGATGTTTACTTCAAGAGAAATTATTCATTCTAATGGGAATACTTTATCCAAACTGAATAGAAAGAATTTACCAGCGTGTAATTTTATTCATGATATAATGAATAGGAATTATAATGTACGGATCTAAATGTAAAAAACCTTGTTCTGAAATGAGATTAAGTGGTCAGATAGAAACAGAACGGGCAGTTCAGTTGAAGAAAACCAGCATCGAAGAAGAGACTCTAATATAATTAATAATATAAGACCTCACTGGAAATACATATATTATTTTTAAATTTGGATATTGGTTGAGACTGCAAAGAGTTTGGAAAGAGGCTGTATTATGAAATGCATGACTGTTTTATTCTTAACTCAATAGGTAGTAGAGTTTTGGTTGCGAATGGATAGATATTGACTTAAAAGAATAGAATAGGCCTGTACACTGAGTTGGATTTTTGTGATGATGTATCTGATCAAAAGACAGAGGTATGGTTATACAGGCCTAGAGATGTAAAATCAGTCTAGAAATACAGTAAGGGACTGACCTGGGCAAAATGTATTTGACATATAAATGAAAGAATAACTAAAGTAATAATGCAGAGAAAAAGATAACAGGAAATGGGGTAAATGATATTTATTGAGCAGCTACTATATGCTTGTTTGGGCTTTTTTTTTTTAAATTTTATTTATTTATTCATGAGAGACACACAGAGAGAAGCAGACATAGGCAGAGGGAGAAGAAGACTTCCCGCAGGAGCCGGATGTGGGACTCAATCCCAGAACTCCGGAATCATGCCCTGAGCCAAAGGCAGACACAGTCAACCACTAAGCCACCCAGGCATCCCTATGTGCTTGTTTTGTTAATAGCATGACATACCTTATCATATCTAATCTTCACAACAAGTCATTTTGGAAGGTATTATTAGGCCAATTTCAAAGATTAGGAAATTAAGGTCTATCTATAGAGATGAAATGTTTAGCTAGAAAGTGCTAACACAAGTATTTACACCTGGATCTTGTTCCTAAGTTCAGGAACTTTCTCCTCCCTAATACAGTATGATTATAGAATGAAGACAAATAAGGCAGTTCTAATAATTAATAATGAAGACTAAAGATTATAAAAGTAGTATGGGTTCAGTTTTCAAATAAATTTAGTGTTAAGAATAAATGAACTGTATCATAGAATTTCTGTGGAAATATATGGTCTAGTTGAGAAATGTTAAGATGGAAAAAATATGTTTAAGTTTTAACCAAATAAATTGGTGCTAGATGGCAAGGAAACAAATAAGGTGTCTAGAGCTGTGTTGTCCAATACAATAGCAGATAATCAAATGTGGTTATTGAGCCCTTGAAATGTGGCTAGTGGGTCTGAAAAACTGAATTTTAAATTTTGTAAATTTTAATTAATCTAAACTTAAATTTAAAAACTGATATTCTATTCAGGTCTTTACATATATGCTAAATCTGGTATTAAGTTTATTTTTTAAAAATTTTTTAATTAATTAATTTATTTATGATAGTCACAGAGAGAGAGAGAGAGAGGGGCAGAGACAGGCAGAGGGAGAAGCAGGCTCCATGCAGGGAGCCCAACGTGGGATTCGATCCCAGGTCTCCAGGATTGCGCCCTGGGCCAAAGGCAGGCGCCAAACTGCTGCACCACCCAGGGATCTCATTTTCTTCTGTTGTAAATCTGATGCTTTCTGTGATGGTTAAGTTTTATGTGTCAACTTGTTTAGACCATATTACCCAGTCTATAAAAATGTTTCTAGGTATTTAAGATTATTTAAAGTTATTTAATCAAACAATAATCTAGTGATGGCTGTGAAAGTATTTTGTAGATGTAGTAAATATCTACAATCTGTTTGCTTTTAGGTAAGGGAAATTACTTTCTATAATGTGGATGAGCTTTATCCAATAAATCTAAAGGCTTTAAGAGCCAGAACCTAGGTGTTCCAGAGAAGAAGAAATTGTGCCTCAAGCCTGCAGCATCAACTCTTGTTTGAGTTTCCAGCCTTCCAGTCTTTCCCAAAGGTTTCAGACACTGACTATTACAATCACATGACCCAGTTCCTTAAAATACACATTTTAAAAAAAAATACACATTTTTTTAAAAGTAAAAAAAAAAAATTTGGGACACCTGGGTGGCTCAGCATTTGAGCCTCTGCCTTTGACTCTGGACATGGGGTCTGAGATCGAGTCCTGCATCGGGCTCCTTGTGGGGAGCCTGCTTCTCCCTCTGCCTATGTCTCTGCCTCTCTCTCTCTCTGTCTCTCATGAATAAATAAAATCTTTAACAAAAAAAGTTAAAAAGTTTTTAAAGATTTTATTTATTTCAGAGAGAGGGAGATAGAACATGGGAGGGAGGAGCAGAGGAGAAACAGACTCTCTGCTTAGCAGGGAGGCTGAAGCAGGGCTCCATCCCAAGACCCAAGATTATGGCCTGAGCCAAAGGCAGCCAATTAACTGACTGAGCCATCGAGGTGCCCCTAAAATACACACTTTAGTATATACTTTAAAAAAATAAAATGTATTATTAAAATAAATATCTTTCTGATGAAAGGCTTATATGCAAAGTATACAAAAAATTCTTAATACTCAATGATAAGAAAATGAACACAAATAAAAATGGTCAAAAGCTGAATAGATTCCTCACCAAGACAATATACAGATGAGTATATAAAAAGACACTAAAATATTTTGTCATTAGCGAACAGCAGATTAAGTAATAGATAATCTAAAAAACTGACAATACCAAATGCTGGTGAGGATATGAAACAGCAGGACCTCTCATGCATTGTGGATGGGAATGCTAACTAATATACCACTATTTAAGGTCATTGGGCAGTTTTTTCAAAGCTAAACATGGTATTACCATGCAATCCAGCATTTGCACTTCTAGGTATTTAGCTAATTTGTAAGCACTTTCTACACAAAACCTTGAAAATATAATTATGACCAGCTTTATTCATAACTGACAAAGCTTGAATGCAACCAAGATATCCTTCAATAGGTAAGTAGATAAACAAACTTTGGTACATCCATTTAAATACATGATTATACCTTAAAGGCATATTGCTAAGTGAGGGAAACCAGTCTATATAGATAGGCTAGATATCATGCAATTCCAATTAAATGAAAGTCTTCAAAAGGCAAAATTATAGTCAGTAAAATGATCATATTGGTTTCCAGGAGTTTGGAAGGGCAGTAGGGAAAGTTTAAATGGGTAAAACTTGGTGATTTTGGGGTGGGGAAGCTATTCTGACAGTGTAATGGTGGATCCATGATATTTTGTGTTTGTTAAAATCCATAGATATTTACATCAGAAAGAGCGGAACTTTATGTATCCAAAATGTATCCAAAATCTAAAAAAATCATTTAGGAAATTGAGAGAATCATAGAAAGGAATTCAGAATCTGACAAGAGAATCTAACTGAAATATCAAATTTGGAATACCAGGTACATGGAACATCCTCAGTGAAGGAAGATGGAATTGCTGACCTAAGTGATTTTAGTGGCATCTATAAGATTAAAAGTCAAAAGAACTGCATATAAGCACTGCATTTTATTTGCTAAAGTTGGTTCATCCAGGGATACAGTTAAGTATTCTATTATATAACATACTGTTATACTGTTAGATATGTATATCGAAAATGTACAATAAGTAAATAAAGAGTTGATCATGGAAATCATGGAAATCAGATTTCTCATCTTTGAAGCATGAATTTATGGGTAAGTAAGCACTGAGGCTACAATGATCCATCTGGCAATGGAATAAAATTGAAGATGGTATGAATTCATATTTAGCTTAATATACTTAGAGTGGTTACATATAGACATTTTTAGAAATACATCTATACACAGAGGTTAGTATAGACACACATACTAATTGATTACAATAAATCAATTAATGTAATACATTATAATTATAATAATTATAATATATATAATTATAATGTAATTATAATATATTATATTATATAGAAAAAAACCCAAGATACAATTGTCTCAACAGACATAGAAAAACATTTGGCAAAATCCAAATCCTTACATGAGGAAATAATCAACAAACTAGTAATAGAAGGAAAGTTCATTAACCTGATAAATAGCGTTTACAAAAATCCTACAGCTAAGAAAAAAATTAATGGTGAAAGACTAGATGGTTTCCTCCTGAGATCAATAAGAAATAAGAATGTCTGCTACTTACCTACTGAGTATATCAACTCTGTCTGTCGTCATAATTTAGTTCACAGAGCCCTTGATCACCTTTCCATTCCACAAGACATCCCACTGGCCCACTACATTGATGGCATTATGTTTTTTTGAACCCAGTGATTGAGCAGTAGCCACTGCATTAGATTTATTCATAGAAAGACATTCACATGCCAGAGGTTGAGAAATATGTCTAACAAAAATTCAGTGCCTTATACCTCAGTAAAATTTCTAGGGGGCCAGTGATGTGGAACATGTTGAGGTATCTCTCTCTTTCTCTCTCTCTCTCTTTCTTTCTCTCATTTTCTTAAGAGACACATTGAGTGTGAGCAGGGGGTGGAGGAGGGAGTAGGTAGAAGGAGGGGGAGAGAATCTTAAGCAGGTTCTATGTCCAATGCAGGGTCCATATCATGACCCCGAGATCATGACCTGAGCTGAAATCAAGAGTTGGATGCTTAACCCACTGAGTCACCCAGGCGGCCCTTGAGATACACCTGCTGAGGGGAAAGGATAAATTATTGCATTTGACATTTCCCAAAAAGAAACACAATGCCTACTGGGCCTCTCTAGATTTTGAAGGCAACATATTCCTCATCTGGATATGCTACTCTGGCTCATTTACCAAGTGACTCAAAAAGCTCCTACTTCTGAGTGTGCCACAGAACAAAAGATGGCTTTGTAACAAAGGATGGCTATTGTAACACAATATTTTTATATCTACACAAGCTCCTCTTCCATTTGAGCCTTATGATCCAGTCAATCCAATGGTGGAATGAATGGTCTTTTGAATATGTAGATTATGTCAGCTGGGCCACAATATCTTGCAAGGCTGTAGCAAGTTTCTCTAGAAGGTTGTGTATGCTTTGAAACTGTGTCTGATACATGGTGCTGTTTCTCTCATAGCCAAGACCTCTGGGTCCAGGAATCAAGTGGAAGAAATGATTATGACACAACTTGCTAATACACCTGGTGTAACAAAAATTGAGTGTAACAAAATTTTCACCTCCTATCTCTATGACCTTATGCTTTGTGGGTTTAGAGACGTTAGTTCCGAAGGAAGAGGGCTTGCATCAGGAAATACAGTGATTCTTTGAATCGTAAATTATAACTGCTACCCAGCTACTTTGGACTCTACCTTTCTCTGCATCAATAGGGAGAGCAAGGATTTCCTATACTGCTGATTCTGATGATCAAGGGGAAACTGGGCTGCTGCTACTCAGGGAAGAGTATGTCTGGAATACAGGAGATTCCTTGGGGTCTCTCTTAGTACTCTCACTGTCTGTGATTAAAATCAATGGAAAATTAGAACTCAAAACCAGGCAGGGCCATTAGGGCCCAGCTAATTCAGTATGAAAGTTGGGGTCACTTCACCAAGAAAAGAATCACATTATCTTAATAGTTGATGAAAGAAAATGGAATATCAAATGGGTAGTAGAAAAAGATAGTTATAAAGACCAGCTAAGATTACATGACAAGATGCATAAACTATGACTATAATTGTTATAAGTATTTCTTCCTTATTTTGTTATGAATATGTTTGTGTGTTTGTGATATACATCAGATATATATGTTTTTTCTATTTATAATGGTCAACATCACAATATTTTTATATCTATGAGAAGACTGAACACCATCCAAGAACTCTGCATCCTCTTTTGGGAAAAGAGCTAATACGTTTTTCATTATATGTAGGATAATTTTACCGTGTTAGGTGGAAATGTGACTTTGCTGTTCTTTATGAATTAATTATGGTTTAAGGAGCTATATATGGATACTAAGTTGACGAGCATTGGAAGGCAATGATTATTTTCATATTCCAAGTTGGCTAGGCCATAGCACCCAGTTATTTGATCACACATTAATATATGCTTTGCTGTGAAGACATTTTGTAGATGTGATTAACATTTAAAATCAGAGGATTTTCAGTAAAGGTAATTACAAAAATCAATTGTATATCTATATATTTGGAGTGAACATTCCAAATAGAAAATTAAGACATTTCCCCTTTTAATAGCATTGAAAGAATAAACTATATAGGAACAAATTTTAAAAAGTAAATGCAAAATTTATTCACTGCACTAAAAAACAGTATTGAAAGAAATTAAAGAGATTCAAAATAAATGGAAGAATATGAAATATTCATGTATTGGTAAACTAATATTGTTAAAATGGCAATACTTCCAAATTAATCTATGGATTCAATGCAATCCCTAAGAGAATCTCACCTGACATTTTTATCTCTGCGCTAGTACATCGGTTTTTCTGTAAATCTAAATCTGTTCTAAAAATCTATATTTATTTGGGAAAATAGATGTTATTTTTAATTTTATTTTGTAATGTGGCTAGTAGAATAGAAAATTACACATGTGGCTCACTTATATTTTTGGTTTCTACTGACCCAAAGAAGCACAGAGCAAGGCGGAAAACCTAAGTATCTGTGGCCTTCTGTATAGGCTGTGAACTTTAGAGACTTGCAGTTCAGATCATTCCAGAGGATGAGAGAATGTCTATACTGAGGGTAACTGATTAACAAGAAAGAATTTGGAAAATTAAAAACAAAAAACAAACAAAAAAACAGAACAGTTTTCCTCTCATTACCTAAGTTTCCCAAAGGTGGGGGAAAAAAATCAAACGAAAACAAGAAAATTATAATGGATTGTAAAATATGCAAGCATCTACAATTTTGACTTTACTTCAGGAATTTTAATCTATCATTTCATAGAGTAGAGTCATTTCTTTTAATAACTGTATGATAAAATACCTTGCACAATAATCAACTTTGCCCAAGTATTAGACATACTAGAACTTAGAATGCTATTTATTTTAGAACTCACTTTGGTTCCCTTTCTTGGAAGGGAAATCCCTTGAGGTCAGGAACTTGGAGAATCACAATTAAGAATTTCTTTTCATTCAATAAAGTATTAATCAGTTGTGACTTATAAAGTGCAGGAATATGACAAATATATTTTCTTTTTTTAAGGATTTTATTTATACATTTATGAGAAACAGAGAGAGAGAGAGAGAGAGAGAGAGAGGCAGAGACACAGGCAGAGGGAGAAGCAGGCTCCCATGCAGGGAGCCTGACGTGGGATTCGATCCTGGGTCTCCATGACCATGTCCTGGGCTGAAGGTGGTGCTAAACCACTGAGCCACCCCGGCTGTCCGACAAATATATTTTCTATGTCACAGAGGTTTTGGTCCATCACTGAACAACTTTGGGGACTTTGTCATCTATAGTATCTTCCCTTTAGAGCATTTTATTTCCTTATATTTGTGATTCAAATGCTTTAGAGGCCAAAGTATTAATCATAACCTTTACATATATATCTCCATTCCATAAACATTCATTGAGTAAAAATTCATGATGTTTAGCAAGTGATTTCACTGGTTAATTTTGAAAACACATGGGACTTGTCTGTGTGACTTGGTTGTGTGACTCTTAAATTCTGTAATAAAATCTTTCTGATTATTACCTGTTCCATTTCTCTTTTATACTCTTACCATCTCCTTCTCTACTCACTCTTAACTCTTATAAAAAATCTTTAACTTTCACTTCTTCCCTTCAATGCACATCTATGTTTTCAAAGTATCTTATCTCTTATTTTCTCTGACAAGCTTCCTTAAATATTAGAATAAATTTGACTCTGAAGAATCTAAAAAAAAAAAAAAAAAAAAAAAACTACGTTTACTTAGCACAGACAATTTTAAACAACTTCTTACTTCTATCAGTATCCCTGACATGCCCTTAAGTTTCAGATATACCTAACAATTATTTGCGATCTAGGAATACCTTGGAGACATTGTCGGTTTAGTTTTAGAACACCACAATAGGGATCCCTGGGTGGCGCAGCGGTTTGGCGCCTGCCTTTGGCCCAGGGCACGATCCTGGAGACCCGGGATCGAATCCCACATCGGGCTCCCGATGCATGGAGCCTGCTTCTCCCTCTGCCTGTGTCTCTGCCTCTCTCTCTGTGTCTATCATGAATAAATAAATAAAATCTTAAAAAAAAAAAAAAAAAAGAACACCACAATAAAGCAAATATTGTAGTAGAGGGACTCAAATGATATATATATATATATATTTTTTGGATTCCCACTGCATGTAAAAGTTTATAAATGTTTAACCTATACCATAGTCTATTAAGTGTGCAATAGCATTGTGTCTAAAAAAGAAGTGTAAATAACTTAATTAAAAATACTTTATTACTAAAAAATGCTATCATCTGAGCTTTTAGCACCTTTAATCACTGATCACAAGTCACCATAACAAAAATAATAATAAAGAAAAAGTTTGAGATATCTCAAAAAGAATTTTTGAGATCTCAAAAGAATCTCAAAAAGAATGACCAAAATGTGACACAGAGATATAAAGTGAGCAAATGCTGTTGAAAATGGCACCAGTAGATTTACTGGATGCAGGGTTGCCACAAACCTTCAAACTGTAAAAAACACAATATCTGCAATAACATGCCTGTACACGTCTACCTCAGGCAGCTTGACTACTGCACGCCCAAGTTCACATGGTTAGAAAATGGTGGGAATTAAAAAATGGTCCCTTCATTCAACTTTCAGTGCTATTTCATTAGTGAACGCATCAAAGCAAGAAACTACGTAGCATCTACTGTAATGCTGTATGTTGGAAAAGATGATAAACTCTAAAAATGGGAAGAGTTACATAAGACCAACAGGTCCTTTGGGATAATCAATAAATGTTGCAGTATGCTACATTTCAACCATTTGTATTATCATTTATCCTCACTTGAAGGTTACATCATGTCTCGGCCTACTACAACGGCGGTAATTATCTGAGGGAAGAAGGGGCAAGGGCTCACAATATGTCATACATACTCACCAGACAGGTTAAGAGAGGTACTTGCAATTTGAAAAACCTCCACAAGTTATTGTGATATGCACCTACATAGAAAGTGATTTTGTTGAGAACCTCTTCTCAGGGTTAAACACAATAAGTTTCATGAGTTTGTATTTTGCTCAGATGACTTATGTTTTTTAAAGATGTCTTTCCTGTGAGCCAGATCAAATCAATATTACTTAGGATGCCTGTCCGTGAAGTAATCCTCCAATGCCCTCAGTGCAAGGTTGTACTTAACAGCAAATATATCTGTAAATTTTAAAAAAGTAAATAATAGAGATATAAAACAGAATAGACCAGGACACTCAGATGTCAGCTGAAAAGATGGAGGACAAACTTCATGTGCAATGTAGAGACGAGTGTGTATATTTTCCTCTTACAATGTTTTTTTTTTTTTTTTCCCTTCCAGAATCACTCTGGCATATCCTCTACTCATCAAAATTTGCTGTTAGAAAATCATTGTAGCTATAGTGTGTATAGAGAGTAAAAATAAGAGAAGCTAATATTTACTCTATGCTTGTTATGCTCCAGGCACTGTAATAAAACTTTTTTCACATCATCATTTTGGCATCTTGACTACATTGCCTAAACTGCCCTCTCACAAATAGGTATTACAGAATTTCATCATGAGATTATATACACCCAGATTGTTTGGTTTAGAAAATACCAATAGATCTATAGAATTAATACTCATAGGCATTCAGGATCTTACAGTTGAAGGGGGGCAAATAAATTTTTCAGTCTAGTTCATCAATTTTATGAAAGATGTCTTAAAAGAATAGTCAAGGTAATTCAGATAATTAGGAATGGTACCAAAAACAGATTTTTGGCTACTGATCCCAATTTTCATATCCCCTCAAACACACCTGGCCCCCTATTTTTTAAATAGCATATTATGTTCTGCATTTTTTTCTAAAACTGTTTATTACATTGCATTTGATATGTATCAGATTCTTACTGTAGGATGTATGAACAATATAGTATATTGCATTTACTATTTATTTTTTTGAGGTATGGTTGATGTAATATTAGTTTCAGATGTACAATGTAATGACTTGAATGTGTATACATTGCAAAATCATCACTACAATAAGTAGTGACCATACATAGTTACGGAATCTTCTTTTCTTATGATTAAAATGTTTAAGATCCTGTCTACTACATACTTTCAAAATACAATAAAGTATTATTAGTTATTGTCACCCAGCTGTACATTATATCTCCTTTACTTATTCATTTTATAACTGGAAATTTGTACCTTTTGACCCCTTTCACCCATTTTACCCAACTCCACTCCTTGCCTCAGGCAACTACCAATCTCTTCTCTATATCCAAAAGCTTGGTTTTTGTTTGTTTGTTTGTTTTTTAGATTCCACATGTAAGTGAGATCATATAATATTTATCTTTTTCTGTCTCACTTACTGCACTTAGTATAGTGCCCTTGAGTTCCCTCCATGTAGTTGAAAATGGCAAGATTTCACTCTTTTTTGTGGCTGAGTAATATTCCACTGTGTATAGGTATTTCACAGTTTCTTCATCCATTCACCCATCGATGGACATGTAGGCTGTTTCCATGTCTTGGTTATTATACATAATGCTACAATGAACATGGGGGTGCATACATTTTCAAGTTAGTGTTTTCATTTTCTTCCAATGAATACCCAGAAGTGGAATTTCTAGGTCATATTGTAATTTTAATCTTAAGTTTTTCAGGAGCCTCTGTACTGATTGATCCCCATAGTGGCTGCACCAATTTACATTTCCACCAATAGTGCACACGGTTTCCCTTTTTCCACGTACTTGCTAACACTTGTTATTTCTTGTCCTTTATTAAAAAATAATAGCCATTCTTACAACAAGGGGATGATATCTCATATTGGCTTTTATCTTCATTTCTCTGATGATTAACAATGTTGACCATCTTTTCATATACCTATCAGCCATCTGTATGTCTTCTTTGGAAAAGTGTCTATTCATATTCCCCACCCATTTTCTGGTCAGTTTTTTTTTTTTTTTTTTTTTTTGTCATAAGTAATATGAGTTCTTTTTATTTTTTAAATACTAACCCCTTCTCAGACATTTAATTTGCAAATATTGTTTTCCTTTTCAGTAGATTGACTTTTCATTTTGTTGATGATTTCCTTTGCTATGCAGTTTTTTTTTTAAGGTTTTATTTATTTATTCATGAGAGACACTCACACACAGAGGCAGAGACACAGGCAGAGGGAGAGGCTGGCTCCATGCAGGGAGCCCAATGTGGGACTCGATCCCTGGTCTCCATCATCACGCCCTGGGCTGAAGGCAGCTGCTCAACTGCTGAACTACCCAGGCGTCCCTGTGCAGGTTTTTAGTTTTGTGTAGCCCGACTTATTTTTTCTTTTTCTTTTTCTTTTTCTTTTTCTTTTTCTTTTTCTTTTTCTTTTTCTTTTTTTCTTTTTCTTTTTCTTTCTTTTTCTTTTTCTTTTTCTTTCTTTTTCTTTTTCTTTCTTTTTCTTTTTCTTTTTCTTTTTCTTTTTCTTTTCTTTCTTTCTTTTTTTTTTTTTTGCTTTTGTTGCATAAAGTTATTTTTAGATTGTCATTGTCAAAGAATCCAGGTTACAAGTAATTACATTATATTAACAGTGCATTTCTTTATTTGACATTTAGGTATGGATTGAAGAGGGATAAAATATCTGGGTTGCCTAGCCCTAATGCAAATAAATAATAGGCCAAAGAATAAAGATGCTCTCTGAATTCTAACTTCAGTTTAAACTAAGTGGAATTTAAATTTTAAAGAGCCACAATTCAGAAGATCTATATTTTTTATTACATATCACTATACAGATCAATTATTTTTGGAAATTTTTCATGTAAAATATATTAGAAGTATGCTCAGACTTTTGGAAGGATACTTAACTTTCAAATAGTTTTATTTTCTTTAAAGATAGTTTGATGTTTTGTTTTTTTTTAAAGAATTTTATGAATTTTAATTTTATGTTAAGTCAATTTCAAGCTAAGACAGTTTTACAATTAAATGAGATGACAAGAGCAATTTCTCACTTCATGAGGCATTATCTTTTGAGACATATTTACTAAATTAAATGTATGAGATCAGGGCTTCTCAGAGATTCCTAGAACTGTAGAATTTCAGGGCTTGTATGCAACCATATACATTATTTCCTTAATTTATTGAATTATTGAAAATATGAAAGGAAGGTCAAGAAAGCACAATTTACACAGGATTGTTTTTAAGTTATGTGAATATTTCTGTGGTAATGGACATTCATGTATGACTATTAAGCATTTATTCATTTTGCAAATGCTTTCCAAAATATGTTTTCCTATTCTAAATGTATTTACTTATGATTGATGTGTTAGCAAAATTGACTCCCACTATGCAAAATATATCTTAAACACAAATAGCACTCTTTATAATTGATAGCAGTTAATACATCATAAGGGAATTTTCTTTCCATAAGAAAAATACGTGGGATCCCTGGGTGGCGCAGCGGTTTGGCGCCTGCCTTTGGCCCAGGGCGCGATCCTGGAGACCCCGGATCGAATCCCACGTCAGGCTCCCGGTGCATGGAGCCTGCTTCTCCCTCTGCCTGTGTCTCTGCCTCTCTCTCTCTCTCTCTCTCTATGTGACTATCATAAATAAATAAAAAAAAAAAAAAAAAAAAAAAAAAAAGAAAAATACGTGAAGCAAGTAGGTATTCTAGACAAGAAGACACCTAACATTTTTTTTTTTTTTTTTTTTTATCCCATGTTTCTGATCTATGTAAACTTCTGGGGAAGCTCTTTTTATTGAAATAGCAGGTCAGGAAGATTTGTTGAGAAATCGAAAACTATAAAGAGTTTGTGTGCTATAGAACAGCTTGAAAGTCCTTTTAATCAATATTTCTTTTACTCCTAGCATATGAAATAGTCTGATACTATCTGTTGATAATTATTTAGCTTCCTGTAAACTTCCAATTGTTCAGGATAAAAAGCTACATATCCAGCAAAACATGCCTAAATAAGTTTTTATATGCTTGAAAGCCATTTATCTTGCACTCAAGGAGTGTAAGATTTGTGAGATCTATAGAGTATGACAGAACAGGAAACTGAAATGCTTTCATCATGCCCCAGAGAGAAAAAGTTGGCTTTCAGGCTGTAATGTTAACAGAAGGGAAAAACGGGGCATCGAAGCAGATGGGATCCACTAGCAAATAGATAGATGAAGGTCACTTGAATAAGGAGGCCATGTTTGGCAGAACATGATGGCACTTCAGCGCTGGACTATTTCCAAGAGCTTGTGCTTAACTCTGGCTTGGTTTGGGCAGCCCTGGAAAACTGGACAGACCCATTAAAAAGGTTGAGTTATGATACAGTGAAAAGATAGGTGATAAAAATAAATAAATAAAAATTTAAAAAAATAAAAAAATAAAAAATAAAATAAAATAAAATAAAATAAAATAAAATAAAATAAAATAAAAGGTGATGAGCAATGCTCTGAATCAGACAGGAGATAGTGGACCAGCTTGCTTAGAACAGTGCCACAGCCAATGGAGCCCAATTTGGGGGAGGTTGACAAAAGGAAGATGGTGTGTCAAGGCTCCAAAGGGCTTGCATTTGATCGGTGTAGTACCAGATATGAACATGCCAGTACTGACTGAGGATATCAAGTCCAGTTATATTGATGTAGCAACGTGGCAGTGGGAGGGTGAGAGGGATAGTGTTGAAAGAGAGAAAGAAAAGACAGTGGACTATGTGTAACCAGGGCCTTCCTGCTAAATACCAGGTCTTCAGTGAGATTAAGTGTAGAGCCTATCAGCTGCTGAAAATGAAATTGCCAATGTACTGACTACCTTGCTCAGGATATGGGCAGCCCGAGCCTTGAGTTAATCAACATTATTGATTTAAACTGTGAAAAACCAGGGAGTAAAGCAAGTTTGGATACCATATTCTGAATTACATAAGCCAATCAATAAGTCGAATGAGTGTCATTAATATTAAACATGAATGAAACATTATCGTGGTAGGAAAAAAAAAACAGATAATAGATCAGTTTTTTAAAAATAACTGATTTATTTTAAATATTTTTCCTATCTGTTCCCCCCCCCCCCCTTTTTTTTAAACTGTAGAGTCAAAAATATCTGCTTTGGTAAGAAGTACTATCATATTACCTTTAAATAGCTTCAAATGTAATTGTTCAACTCATAATTGCTGCTTAGGAGTATTCCAATGCTTGCACATGACTCATCTTATTTCTAAGTGCAGATGATTTGGGGCAATGGAACAAGATCACACAAAAGTTAGTCAAGTCCTACCATCCATGTTCTCTGGTTACTTTGATATTTGAAACTACAGAGTCGCAATCTCACAATCCAGTTGGGCAGGTTTTCTTTTCCAAATCAAGTGGATATTATATTACAATGTTGTAATTCAGTTTCTACTGTGGTATTTTATTAGGATTCCAGTGTATGCATGGTCAAATAAAGATTCTAAGAGGCACTTGTGTATCTGTCAGCATGTAATGTAAGAAACAGTGAAAAAATCCACTTAAGGTATTTCAACTAGCAAGAAATTTAATACAAGGAATTTTGTGGTTACAATATTATTAAAGGGTTAGAAACACAGGATGTAAGGAATCTTCGGGTACACATCCACTACATTTGTCTCATATCTGAAAATTATAGCTAAACACAAAAGTATGGAATCTGCTACAAATATTCATACATGTTAGATCTTGCTTTTCAGACATCAAAAGTGCAAGAAAATGGTGTAAGTTAAAATTTCTTTCAAATCCCATGAGAGTGTTCTGCATTTCTATAATTTAAATAGATACAGAACTCTAGCTTCAAGGGAAAATAACAAAAGCAGCTTCTGCTTCCCAACCACTGTGATAAAAGAGGAGGGTGGGGGCTGAAGAGTCGAAAATGTCTGATAAACTCCAATTGGGTTATGCAACACCCCATATAAGACTGTTTTCTGGGAGAGACACGAGTTATGGCCAGTCCACATTTGAAAGGCAGTTTAATAAGCAGTAAATGTGCCAGTTGTTTAGCCATCACCAATAAGTATGTCAAGATTATTTCCAAATGGTTAGTTAATTTCACTCGGATGAAAGGACTTCTATTTTAACAACAAATGGATTACTTTAAATTGTGCTTAGGAATTAAATGCCAATTCTAAAATAATCTGTGATACCACTACAAGGGAATGATCAAAAATTAAGTAAAATGTTAATATGTATATTAATATGTATATTTATTTTATGATCTATTTATAGTCTTCTTGTTTAATGGCTCATTTCTCTTTATCAAGAATTGTCCAGGTATTTTAGCAAAAAGTAGCCAAAGGCAACATCCTATTCTGTCCCAGTTTTCTGTTTTGTGACTCTGTCCTTGGAATCTCTATCGTCCTCCCAACCTAGTAATTTTCTCCTGGGACAGTGGTATTTAAATTATTGGTCCCAGGGCCTCTCAGATTCCCTACGCGTTAATTTCTTTAAGCTGTAATGGCTGTTACTTTTCTTTAGTTCCTGCTGCTATTACAACTGGTTGCATCTTTCATCTGTCTCAGTGTCCTTACATTTACTTATTCATTTTTTACGTTTCACTGCTAAGCGCAAGACACTTTCTCCGTCTAGTTAGGAACACCACTCTCCAATTATTTGTAATTTGCTTTTGTCATGTTATACTGTTCTATATTGGAGGCAGTTTATATAGGCCATCCTTTCATAGTCCCAGTCAAAAGCAATTCCTATATAAACACCAAGGTTTTGGTCAAAATTGGTTGTATTTAATCAAGTTAGAATGTTGCCTAGTTCCTCTACTGAATGTGTGCCATTCTGTGTGCATTTCTCAAGTTTGTACATTCTCCTTGTGAAACTCCCTCCTCTAAAGCCTGATTGTAGATAGCTAGCTAGGTATTCTAAGGGGCCAGAACATTGGTCATGGTCTGTGTTCTCATGATTTGGTTAAGCTGGAGCAGTGTTTTCCAGAATTCTCTTCTTTATATGGTTCTAGCCTAGAGTTGGTTGAAAGATTTGGAAAGCAGAAAAGAAGCAGGGAGCCATTACTGAAGATTATCACATACCCAAGGGTTTCAACTTCTCTTTGATCTCTTTAGCACTTCTTTCAGATTATTGAACTAATTGACCAGCAGAGGCCCCAACATCACCACCATATGCTTAGCTGTGGACAGAGATAAAACTACTCTGAGCCTGCAACTACCTTCCCATAGATCTCACCATAAGTTTGTTCTTCCCAAGCCCACATTTGGGGATGGAAAAGCTTGTTTTTTCAGACTGACTGGTTAGTGACTGACTTCTTTTTCTCCTATTTTCCCTTTTCAGGCTTTGACTGTTCAAGCTTCATCCACAAGTACAGAAGGTCAAATAAGTATAGCAAATCCCTTACCCCATCACATCCATAAGGATGCTACTTGCCTCACTGAATCCTGACTGAAAAGCCAGACTGTATGAACATACTGTTAATGTCTTAATATATTTTATTTTCTCTCCAAACCGTATACATGAGCCACTTTTACTAGCTTAGACTCTTGGCTACACAGGATTCATTCTAATGACTTCACATCTCCATTGATATAAGCTTTCTTGTATACACAAATGCTTATACCCCAGTGACTTATTTCATCTTTACTTTCAATATTTTTAGAAAGCCAACTCACTCCTGTGCCACAAAAAGTACGGTAAGGTAATTTCTAGCAAGACTGGTCACTCTAGAAAAATCAGATCACTTCCTCTGTGATTTCTTTCTTTGTTTTTTTTTTTTTTTAATTTCTTTTTTCACCTCCTTTTTCAATCTACTCTGTTTTCTAAAAATTGTAGAATGAGAACAAAATATATCAAAAAGCATCTAGAACACAAAATGGTATCTTTAAAAAAATTTTAAATATATGTAGCTTGACTCCCCATTGCTATTGCCACACTCTAAATATGTCTAGTCAATGAAAGCAGTTAACTCTTTTGCTTTACTGATTAAAGTTTTTCCACTCTAATAATCTGGAGGGACAGCAAGAGATTATTACCCATATGTTTAACTTTTTTTCCTAACAGTATCAAGGTGCTATGTACTGCATTTGCTAGCTGAGATTAATAACAAATATTTTAAGACTACATTTGATTCAGATACTATGGTTTTCTTTCAAGCTATTAGAAGCAATATAAATAGGATATGTCCTGCTCAAGTGTAACATAGAGATCTCTGAGCTTCGTAATAATATATACAGCTAAGCTCATCCTGGTTCTAAGTGACTATTAAGTACTCAATCAAGGGCCTATGTTATAGTTTTATAACAAACTACTCCAACCACCATAAAGATGAAATGTCTAATGGTCGTTTACACTCATTTACTGATACACTGTAAATCTGCCATATTTCATGTGCCTTGGCAAAGCCACTGACAGGAGGTTAAAGAAGATATGTGTTTACTATCTATCTTTATCACCACCTGAAAAGAATGCTTTGGAAAGTTCTTGATCAGAGGAATCAGATAAATATATAACTTGTCTTTTATATGCTGCTTTTCAAAAGTGTACATTTACAAAACAGGCCAAGATGTGCAAGGACCGTGATTATGGGATTATTTCTTGGCGCCAAATTTCTTGCTTTTCTCCCTAACTCATGTTCTTACCAAAATACATGAGTTACAATGGCATTCTCCATTTAGAAATATAGATGGTACCTAACAGAGGTGATAATGGAGTAACCAATTTTCTAGAAGGTAACCACCATTTAAAAATCTTTATCTGTCACAGAGATGACTTAACGAAGACAGCTTAGGGTGAGGGGCACCCATTTTTTAAAAATCAAAACAAATCAAGAAAGCTAACTTTTCTTACTTCTCAAATGATGTTCCTGGAATTCTACTTTATTCCTCTCACATTAGATAATAATTTTCATTTATAACAGACAGAACCTCAAATCAATCTTGTTTGCACAAATAGAGTATACTGACTTAGGTAAACTGAGAAATCCTGGAGTTTTCTGGCTTCAAGTTCAACTAAATTTTGATCAAAATATTGACATTAGGTCTCTTTCTGTTCATACTGTATTTCTCTTTCTGTTCATATCTTTGGTCATAAAGAGAGGACCTCTTTTCAAAAATAGTCAAGGAATGAAGAACTATTTTGTTCCTTTACCCACCCTCATTCTTACCCCTGAAACAATGACTGTGACCATGTGTATAGAAAGGTCCAATCTGAGACAGAGTGCTTACCTCTGGTGCAAGGGAGAAAATCAACTCAACTGAATAATACCTCTTGTAAAGAATCTAGACTTAGACTACAAGTAATTAGATAAATGAGAACATAATTTCATTTGAAACAATTTCTTTTTACCATGAACAATGCATTATTTAAAATATCTAAGGTACAAAAAATTAAAAATACATAAAGTTACAAATGTTGCAAGGAAGAACTAGACAATAAGGAATGGATATTAAAGAAAGTAAATAAGATTATAATATAATACAGGTTTAATGTAAACCACAATATCAAGTGGTTCCTGAGGAAATACACAGAATAGATAATGAGTATGACTTTTTTCATCTATGAACCATTTCAAGACAATAGATTTCTCTATTCCTTTGGAAAGTTTCTATGGAGACAGTATTTTAAGTTTTTTTTTTTTTTCAAATTTCCTTAAAATTATTTAAATGTCATTTGATCTTATTTTTTTTTCTGTTTCCTAAGAAATCTAGGTCAGCAGTTCTCTCAAAGCAGTATATAAAGGAGATATTCTTAGTTGTTGTTGTTGTTGTTGTTTTTCTCTCAGAATGGGAAAAAAAAAACAACATTTATTGAATTGAAAAGAACATGAAACTCAGTTGTTTTTTATTCCCTCTAAACTGGGAAAAGTACAGTTCTTCTCCACTATGGGTCTTTATCCCTATGAGTGTCTCTTTTACTACCTACACAAAACACTTCTGGTCAACAAATGAGTGGGGGATTTCCTCCACAAGAACAAGCAATTCTTCAACACCAAGTAGGTTGTCACCTCAATTCTGACACAGTGCCTGAGGATGGCGTCAGATCCCATGGGTCCCACAAGACTCTGCCAACTTTTCCCTTATTTCTTTTTTTTTTTTTTTTTTTTTATTTATTTATTTTTTTATTGGTGTTCAATTTACTAACATACAGAATAACACCCAGTGCCCGTCACCCATTCACTCCCACCCCCCGCCCTCCTCCCCTTCTACCACCCCTAGTTCGTTTCCCAGAGTTAGCAGTCTTTACGTTCTGTCTCCCTTTCTGATATTTCCCACACATTTCTTCTCCCTTCCCTTATTTTCCCTTTCACTATTATTTATATTCCCCAAATGAATGAGAACATATAATGTTTGTCCTTCTCCGACTGACTTACTTCACTCAGCATAATACCCTCCAGTTCCATCCACATTGAAGCAAATGGTGGGTATTTGTCATTTCTAATAGCTGAGTAATATTCCATTGTATACATAAACCACATCTTCTTTATCCATTCATCTTTCGTTGGACACCGAGGCTCCTTCCACAGTTTGGCTATCGTGGCCATTGCTGCTAGAAAC
The DNA here is from genome assembly GCF_053574225.1 of Canis aureus. Classification (NCBI taxonomy): domain Eukaryota; kingdom Metazoa; phylum Chordata; class Mammalia; order Carnivora; family Canidae; genus Canis; species Canis aureus. Next base: position 64,584,364 of record NC_135623.1, on the reverse strand, counting down.
ATCGGGGTGCAGGTGTCCCAGCGTTTCATTGCATTTGTATCTTTGGGGTAAATCCCCAACAGTGCAATTGCTGGGTCGTAGGGCAGGTCTATTTTTAACTGTTTGAGGAACCTCCACACAGTTTTCCAGAGTGGCTGCACCAGTTCACAGTCCCACCAACAGTGTAAGAGGGTTCCCTTTTCTCCGCATCCTCTCCAACATTTGTTGTTTCCTGCCTTGTTAATTTTCCCCATTCTCACTGGTGTGAGGTGGTATCTCATTGTAGTTTTCATTTGTATTTCCCTGATGGCAAGTGATGCAGAGCATTTTCTCATATGCATGTTGGCCATGTCTATGTCTTCCTCTGTGAGATTTCTCTTCATGTCTTTTGCCCATTTCATGATTGGATTGTTTGTTTCTTTGGTGTTGAGTTTAATAAGTTCTTTATAGATCTTGGAAACTAGCCCTTTATCTGATATGTCATTTGCAAATATCTTCTCCCATTCTGTAGGTTGTCTTTGAGTTTTGTTGACTGTATCCTTTGCTGTGCAAAAGCTTCTTATCTTGATGAAGTCCCAATAGTTCATTTTTGCTTTTGTTTCTTTTGCCTTCGTGGATGTATCTTGCAAGAAGTTACTATGGCCGAGTTCAAAAAGGGTGTTGCCTGTGTTCTTCTCTAGGATTTTGATGGAATCTTGTCTCACATTTAGATCTTTCATCCATTTTGAGTTTATCTTTGTGTATGGTGAAAGAGAGTGATCTAGTTTCATTCTTCTGCATGTGGATGTCCAATTTTCCCAGCACCATTTATTGAAGAGACTGTCTTTCTTCCAATGGATAGTCTTTCCTCCTTTATCGAATATTAGTTGCCCATAAAGTTCAGGGTCCACTTCTGGATTCTCTATTCTGTTCCACTGATCTATGTGTCTGTTTTTGTGCCAGTACCACACTGTCTTGATGACCACAGCTTTGTAGTACAACCTGAAATCTGGCATTGTGATGCCCCCAGATATGGTTTTCTTTTTTAAAATTCCCCTGGCTATTCGGGGTCTTTTCTGATTCCACACAAATCTTAAAATAATTTGTTCTAACTCTCTGAAGAAAGTCCATGGTATTTTGATAGGGATTGCATTAAACGTGTATATTGCCCTGGGTAACATTGACATTTTCACAATATTAATTCTGCCAATCCATGAGCATGGAATATTTTTCCATCTCTTTGTGTCTTCCTCAATTTCTTTCAGAAGTGTTCTATAGTTTTGAGGGTATAGATCCTTTACATCTTTGGTGAGGTTTATTCCTAGGTATCTTATGCTTTTGGGTGCAATTGTAAATGGGATTGACTCCTTAATTTCTCTTTCTTCAGTCTCATTGTTAGTGTATAGAAATGCCACTGACTTCTGGGCATTGATTTTGTATCCTGCCACGCTACCGAATTGCTGTATGAGTTCTAGCAATCTTGGGGTGGAGGCTTTTGGGTTTTCTATGTAGAGTATCATGTCATCGGCGAAGAGGGAGAGTTTGACTTCTTCTTTGCCAATTTGAATGCCTTTAATGTCTTTTTGTTGTCTGATTGCTGAGGCTAGGACTTCCAGTACTGTGTTGAATAGCAGTGGTGAGAGTGGACATCCCTGTCTTGTTCCTGATCTTAGGGGAAAGGCTCCTAGTGCTTCCCCATTGAGAATGATATTTGCTGTGGGCTTTTCATAGATGGCTTTTAAGATGTCGAGGAATGTTCCCTCTATCCCTACACTCTGAAGAGTTTTGATCAGGAATGGATGCTGTATTTTGTCAAATGCTTTCTCTGCATCCAATGAGAGGATCATATGGTTCTTGGTTTTTCTCTTGCTGATATGATGAATCACATTGATTGTTTTACGGGTGTTGAACCAGCCTTGTGTCCCAGGGATAAATCCTACTTGGTCATGGTGAATAATTTTCTTAATGTACTGTTGGATCCTATTGGCCAGTATCTTGTTGAGAATTTTTGCATCCATGTTCATCAGGGATATTGGTCTGTAATTCTCCTTTTTGGCGGGGTCTTTGTCTGGCTTTGGAATTAAGGTGATGCTGGCTTCATAGAACGAATTTGGAAGTACTCCATCTCTTTCTATCTTTCCAAACAGCTTTAGGAGAATAGGTATGGTTTCTTCTTTAAACGTTTGATAAAATTCCCCTGGGAAGCCATCTGGCCCTGGACTCTTGTGTCTTGGGAGGTTTTTGATGACTGCTTCAATTTCCTCCCTGGTTATTGGTCTGTTCAGGTTTTCTATTTCTTCCTGTTCCAGTTTTGGTAGTTTGTGGCTTTCCAGGAATGCGTCCATTTCTTCCAGATTGCCTAATTTATTGGCGTATAGCTGTTCATAATATGTTTTTAAAATCGTTTGTATTTCCTTGGTGTTGGTAGTGATCTCTCCTTTCTCATTCATGATTTTATTAATTTGAGTCTTCTCTCTCTTCTTTTTAATAAGGCTGGCTAATGGTTTATCTATCTTGTTAATTCTTTCAAAGAACCAACTCCTGGTTTTGTTGATCTGTTCCACAGTTCTTCTGGTCTCGATTTCGTTGAGTTCTGCTCGAATCTTTATTAACTCCCTTCTTCTCTTGGGTGTAGGATCTATTTGCTGTTTTTTCTCTAGCTCCTTTATGTGTAAGGTGAGCTTTTGTATTTGAGTTCTTTCCTGTTTTTGAATGGATGCTTGTATTGCGATGTATTTCCCCCTTAGGACTGCTTTTGCTGCATCCCAAAGATTTTGAACGGTTGTATCTTCATTCTCATTAGTTTCCATGAATCTTTTTAATTCTTCCTTAATTTCCTGGTTGACCCTTTTATCTTTTAGCAGGATGGTCCTTAACCTCCACGTGTTTGAGGTCCTTCCAAACTTCTTGTTGTGATTTAGTTCTAATTTCAAGGCATTATGGTCTGAGAATATGCAGGGGACAATCCCAATCTTTTGGTATCGGTTCAGACCCGATTTGTGACCCAATATGTGGTCTATTCTGGAGAAAGTTCCATGTGCGCTTGAGAAGAATGTGTATTCAGTTGAGTTTGGATGTAAAGTTCTGTAGATATCTGTGAAATCCATCTGGTCCAGGGTATCATTTAAAGCTCTCGTTTCTTTGGAGATGTTTTGCTTAGAAGACCTATCGAGTATAGAAAGAGCTAGATTGAAGTCACCAAGTATAAGTGTATTATTATCTAAGTATTTCTTCACTTTGGTTAATAATTGATTGATATATTTGGCAGCTCCCACATTCGGAGCATATATATTGAGGATTGTTAAGTCCTCTTGTTGAATAGATCCTTTAAGTATGATATAGTGTCCCTCTTCATCTCTCACTACAGTCTTTGGGGTAAATTTTAGTTTATCTGATATAAGGATGGCTACCCCTGCTTTCTTTTGAGGACCATTCGAATGGTAAATGGTTCTCCAACCTTTTATTTTCAGGCTGTAGGTGTCCTTCTGTCTAAAATGAGTCTCTTGTAGACAGCAAATAGATGGGTCCTGCTTTTTTATCCAGTCTGAAACCCTGCGCCTTTTGATGGGGTCATTAAGCCCGTTCACATTCAGAGTTACTATTGAGAGATATGAGTTTAGTGTCATCATGATATCTATTCAGTCTTTGTTTTTGTGGACTGTTCCACTGAACTTCTTCTTAAAGGGGAATTTTAAGAGGCCCCCTTAAAATTTCTTGCAGAGCTGGTTTGGAGGTCACATATTCTTTTAGTTGCTGCCTGTCTTGGAAGCTCTTTATCTCTCCTTCCATTTTGAATGAGAGCCTTGCTGGATAAAGTATTCTTGGTTGCATGTTCTTTTCATTTAGGACCCTGAATATATCCTGCCAGCCCTTTCTGGCCTGCCAGGTCTCTGTGGAGAGGTCTGCTGTTACCCTAATACTCCTCCCCATAAAAGTCAGGGATTTCTTGTCTCTTGCTGCTTTAAGGATCTTCTCCTTATCTTTGGAATTTGCAAGCTTCACAATTAAATGTCGAGGTGTTGAACGGTTTTTATTGATTTTAGGGGGGGATCTCTCTATTTCCTGGATCTGAATGCCTGTTTCCCTTCCCAGATTAGGAAAGTTTTCAGCTAGAATTTGTTCAAATACATATTCTGGCCCTCTGTCCCTTTCGGCGCCCTCGGGAACCCCAATTAAACGTAGGTTTTTCTTCCTCAGGCTGTCGTTTATTTCCCTTAATCTATCTTCATGGTCTTTTAATTGTTTGTCTCTTTTTTCCTCAGTTTCCCTCTTTGCTGTCAACTTGTCTTCTAGGTCACTCACTCGTTCTTCCACCTCGTTAACCCTCGTCGTTAGGACTTCTAGTTTGGATTGCATCTCATTCAATTGATTTTTAATTTCTGCCTGATTAGCTCTAAATTCTGCAGTCATGAAGTCTCTTGAGTCCTTTATACTTTTTTCTAGAGCCACCAGTAGCTGTATAATAGTGCTTCTGAATTGGCTTTCTGACATTGAATTGTAATCCAGATTTTGTAACTCTGTGGGAGAGAGGACTGTTTCTGATTCTTTCTTTTGAGGTGAGGTTTTCCTTCTAGTCATTTTGCTCAGTGCAGAGTGGCCAAAAGCAAATTGTATTGGGAAAAAGAGAAAAAGAGAGGAGAGAAAGAAGGAAAGAAAAGAGAAAGAGAAGAAAAAAAAAGGGAAGAAAAAGAAAAAAAAACGGAAAAAAAAAGAAGAAAAAGAGAAAGAAAAAGAAAGGAGAAAAAAAAGGGGGTGGGGGAAGGAAACAAATCAAAAAGCAAAACAAAACAAAAAAAGAACCACCGGGGAGTATCTTCTGATTCTGTGTTCTTTAAGTCCCTTGGCTTCCCCTGGAACTTGTCAGTCAGTCCAGCTGGTCTTCTGGGGGAGGGGCCTGTTGTGCTGATTTTCAGGTGTTAGCACTTGGGGGAGCTGCTGTGCCCCTGCCTGGTGCAGGGCTCAGTGGGGGTTGTTTACCCCGTGAGGCCGCAGGAGGAACAGCCCCAGTGGCGGGGCAGCTCTGGAAACCTGGAGTCAGCTCCGGCAGGAACTCCGTCTGCAGGGCCTGGAGGCTCCGGGCGGGGCCGCTGATGTGCTCAGCTGGGGCAGGAGCGTCCTCGCTGTCCTGGGCCCTCCCGGCCTCTGCCTGTCCCGGGGGAGGCGGGATCCTGGGCTGTGTCCCGGCGCCCTGTGCTCCGGAGCCTGCGCTGTTGAATTCGCGCTCCCGGCCGTGCAGCGCCCTCCGCGGAGCCGCCGCCCGAGCCCCCCGAGCTGCTCCGGGTCCCGCCGGGTCCCGCCGCCCGCGCTGCAGCCCTTAGGGAGCTCGGCGCACTCTCCCGGGGCGCAGGTGTCTGTTAGTGTCCCCGGGAGCCCGAGCGCATCCCCGCCCTCCCGGGTCCTGCTCCACCTCCCCGCGAGCCCCTTTCCGCCCGGGAAGGTCGGTGCAGCTCCTGCTCCTCCGGGACGGGGCTCTCCTGTCCTGGGGACACTCGCCCCGGCCTCAGCCCGGCTCCTCGCGGGCCCCTCCCCCTTGGAGGCCTTTGTTCCTTTATTTCTTTTTCCCCGTCTTCCTACCTTGATAGATGCGCGAACTCTCCTCACTGTAGCGTTCCAGCTGGTCTCTCTTTAAATCTCAGGCCGAATTCATAGATTTTCAGGATAATTTGAAGGTTTTCTAGGTAGTTTGGTGGAGACAAGTGATTTGGGGACCCTACTCCTCCGCCATCTTGCTCCTTTTCCCTTATTTCTGATGCCAGTCACAGTGACCAAACAACTATAGATTGCAGGTTGCAATGACCCCCTGCTCAAGTTTGAGTAATTTGCTAAAGTGGCTCACAGAACTCGGGGAACCACATACTTATATTTCCTAGTTTAGTAAAAGATATGATAAAGAATAGATAAACAGCCAGATGAAGAGATGCATAAGGTGAGGTCCAAGAGGTTCCTGAGTATAGAAGCTTCTGTTCCCGTGGAGTTGGGGGGTGTGATCTTCCTGGTGTGTATGTTTTCATCAACCTGGAAGCTCTCTGAATCCAATCCCCTGCTTTTGGAATTTTATAGAGGCTTTCTTACATATACATGATCAACTAACTCCACCTCTAATTTCTTTCTCTTCTGGGGGATGAGGGGCAGGTGCTGAAAGTTGCAGGCTTCTTATTATCATGCTTGGGTCTTTCTGGTGACCAGCCCCCATCCAGAGGCCATTCAGGAACCCACTCAGTCACTTTAATAAATAAAAGATGTTCCTACTGCTCTTACCATGTAGGAGATTATTCGAGTTTGTGGAGGTCTGTGCCAGAAAGAAAATAACTTCCTGATTTGGATTGGGGAAATAAAAAAAGGCTTATTATCTGAATGTTTGTTAATTTTTTCAGCAATGGGTAAGAAAAAAATCCTGCCCTTATCTCTAGTCTGTGTGTTTTGTAAAAGTAATTCCTGTATGTTAATCTTTTATAGGGCTTCTGTGAGTCTGAAGTTAGCTAGGAAGTGATTTACTGTCTACCGACTTCAGATTCTGAATCTTTATTTTGTTAATGGAATTGATAAGAAAAATGGGTCTCTCCTGGCTTTTTCTTCCTTTCCTATTCCCTTCCTACTTCACCTTGGCAGAGATTTATCTGCAGGCACCAAAAGGAGTATGTATATGAACTGCAGTGGTACTTATCTGCCTCTGAGGTCACTGTAGTGTATGTCTTTCCTTCTGTAACAAGTAAAGAATAGATTGATCATAGATGCATGATAATGAATGGATGTGGGGAAGCTACTATTTTTCACAAGCTACAAGAAGTATTTGGAGGCTGGTCATGATTACTCTAGTTAGATACTACAGACCAAAGTAACTTACTCTTTAATTACAAAGACATGGGAACTTAAAAAGTAAAATTAGAAATGTGCTATTTATTGAAATACCCCAAACTATCTTTGAGTTAACTAAGCAAAAGAAAATAAACTTTAAAAGAAAATGTAATCTTTAAATATACTGATATATCACATTTTGCCTTAAAAATACCTACTTTAATTCAGACCAAGGAAATTTTCTAAATGGCCGAGTAGAAAATGAGAAAAATAGAAAGCTTCCAGAAGTTCCCTCAGAATGTTTTTCACTTTACCCTGCTATTTAACGTTCTCAATATAATTATCCCTTACCAACCTCCCAGACCTAGAATTTGTAGCTTTCCAAATATTCAAAGCATTTTGATTCCTTCTTGCATTGTTAGAAAATAAGTTACGAAAAAGAAAAGAAAAGAAGTCATACTTTTCTATAGAAATAAAGGGATTAGGCCTGGTTCACAATGTCACATTTAATAGTTTATTCTCTCTCCTTTGGAATTAAAGAAAGAATAAAACAGCTCTGACAATAGCAGTGTGTAAGGGATCTCCAGATATCTTTGCTCTTACTTCATCTAGTGCTCTGTATTTAAAATACCTTGAGATATATATTTTAAATTGGAAACACTTCAATATTCTTCATTTTTGGAGTTTTGAGTATATTATGGTACAGCCATAGGCCGGTATCACATGCATTCATGATTATTACAGTAAATAATTTTAAATAATTTTGAACACAGGTACTTTTAAATATTATGTCAAAATATCCAATACGATAGATAGACTATATGATATAAATACGACTCTAAAAATACATATGCATAGAATAAAGCATAGGAAGAAACAAAAATAATAATAGAGTTTGTATCTAGATATAAGATTGTTACTTTTATTTTTCCTTTTTATAAGGGGCACCTGGGTGGCTCAGTTGGTTAAGTGGCCAACTCTTGATTTTGGGTCAGGTCATGATCTCAGGGCCCTGGAATCAAGTCCTACCTTGGGCCTTATGCATAGAGTGGAGTCTGACTGAAATTTTTTCCTTCTCCCTCTGTCCCTATCCCCACTCATGCTCTCTATCTCTCAAATAAATAAATGAATCTTTGGAATTATGCACACCGTATTAAATACACCTGAAACAAAAAAGAAGACATTTGATACTAAGATGTAGAAAAAGTTATGAAAAAGTTATTTAACTTACAACATGGTATGATTTATATTTGACATATAAGATGAAAATGTTGATGAAGACTTTAATTTATCTAAATAGATTTTATCTATTTAATCCAAATCTTATTTGATAAGAGTTAACTTTAATAAATTTTATTAAATTGCCTAAAGTTATATTGCTATTTGATGCTATAAATGGGACAAAAAACTTGTTTTCTGGACTACTTGAGTAATTCTCTATGTACTATATAAATTTAATTTGAATAAGAAGAATATAAAGAAGTAAATTACAGCCTAGAGAATAATTCTTTATATTAATGAGTTGCTAAAGTTATATTAATAAGGGCAGATCTCCTGAAGCTGAATTAAGTGTTTAATCATTTGGTTCAGAAAATTGTTATTTTTATAGTGGGGATGTTGCACAATGTAGTAGAAAGTTAATGGGTTTGAAATGAGTTTAAACTGTAATGGGAAGCCTGGTTATACTATAGAATATCAATGTGACCTTGAGTGAGTTACTAAGAATCTCTGAACCTGATTTTACTTTGAAAATGAGCATGGTAATTCCTATCACCTGTGATACCATGAGTATTAAATGACATACAAAGTTGCTTAATACATCTGGAAGACATTCCATAAATGTCAGTTTCCTTCCCAGTTCATTACTTCCCGTACAATTCAGTGATTCGTTCATACACTTGTTTATTCATATATGCCAAACATTTCAATAGATTTTTAAAATACAACCACAAAAAGAAGAGAGGGGACGTATCTGGGTGGCTCAGTCAGTTGAGCAACCGACTCTTGATTTTAGCTCAGGTCATGACCTCAGAGCTATGAGCTCAAGCCTTACATTAGTCAACACACTCAGCAGGGAGTCTGCTTGGGATTCTTTCCCTTTCCTTCTGCCCCTCCCTCTGCTCACACACCTTACTTTATGTTATTTTATGTAGTCTTCAATGAATCAGATGACATAAGAACTCTCCAGATTTTCTCTTCTTTCCATTGCTGATATTAGAATTGTAAACATTGCCTTTGGTATGATTTAGGATGATTGGTAGGCAGGATAAAGAAATGAATAGAACTAATTAAAAATTAAGCAATTAAATGCTATTTGACCACCTTAAAATATGAATTTTTATATTTCCTTGAAACAAAGATATTTAATATATCAAATATTGTTTTATATAGTTGTGAATTTTAGAGGTGAATGAATTCAGATTGAATTTTGGAATTATGGAAAGCTGCAATAATACTCACAATAATTGAAAATACTTTAGAAATAATCTGCATTAAAGAAAGTTCATAATCAGTGATATTTGATTTCTTAAAACTCAATGACTTAAGTGCAAATCTTTATAAACATAATTCAAATCGATATCTATAGTCTCTCATGGCTTCCTCATTTTCCTCTGAATATGTTTCTCCAGAATTCTGTTCTCCTTGTTTTTAATCTGCTTTAATTTATCTGAACCTAAATACCTGCATATCTCTATTTTACTCCCAGTCTATGCCTATTTATCTTTCTTTTTTATATATTTATCACAACTTCCTGTTCCCTTTGTATCTTATTCACTAGACAACTACATTTTTGTCTCTAACTACATTTCTTATGATTGTTGCATTTTCCTTGACCTCTCCTGTTTCTTGTTTCTACATTATCTAGTAAGTAATGGTAACAGTGATAGGTAATAGCTGCCATATATCAAACATTTACTAGATTTAAAATAGCTAAGAATATACATGAGAAAATTATAATTGTGTATTATTATTTTCCCCACTTCAGAGTTCTGAAACTAAAACTTAGGGAAGAAAGTGAATCAATTAATTTTACAGAGTAAAAGTAAGCAAGGAAGGAATAATGGCTGTCTGTTGAGAATATCCAACATCCCTTTTTAGTTGTATGTTGGGTGAATGGACAAAAGTGCCATGCCATTTGCTTTTTTTTTCTGTCCCCTATACATGTAAAGCCAGCATATGAGGTTTATTATACTCTCACTCTTAGAAAGAATGACAAACTAATGTTTTAAAATAGATGCTGGTAATGGTCATTTGCAATGCAAAATAATGCATCCTGCTAAAAACACAATTTTCATTGTATTCCTGAGCTAACATGAAATTAAGAGACTAAGGAGAAAGAGAGACAGAGACAGAGAAACTGACTTGAAGTGAAAAATGAAATTTGCAAAGAAGTCATAGCAACTGAAAAGGCAAGAGTAAGCAAATACTAAAACAAGTCATCATGAAGAAAAGAATGCTGAAAGCAACAGTAAGTCTAAGCATTTAGCCAGTGGATAAAGCAAAGGAGCAAAACCTGAAACCCTCAGATTAATCCAGGGGAGCTGGAAGGGGGATATTGCAGTCCTGGTGAAGAGTAACTTTTGGCTTCTAGCAGAAGCGAATGTAAATTTCCATTAAAAGACAGCATTTGAAAATTAGACTCCAAAAGTCGACCTAGCCAAACTCAGAGCGTCAGAGTCAAGAACAAAACACTGTACATCAAACGGTGTCTCCAACCTGAATTGGTATTCTTGCAACTATTATTCAATACGTACTAATATTTTTAATGTGCTTACTCTGATTTGTGTATTGATAAAATAAAGTAGTTGATGCTGTGGTTATTAAAATAAAATTTACTTAACCATATTTCTTGAGCAATCATTCTCAGATATAAGACTTGCATGTTCTTTGATGTGAAAAAGTGTTGTTTTTAATCTGGATCTGGTTTTATATGCAGGTTTAATTATACTAGCTCTTCCTAACTTAGCTTGAGTTATTTGAATGCAAGACCTTTAGGCATAATTTGTGTTTGACACTGATGTAAATTGCTTCTAGGCTTCCCTCCTAGCAACTCTGTTTACACACCTTACTTCTATTAGAAGCTATTAGGGCTAATTAAAGAAACAGATTTAATTTTCCTTTCAAACTGAATCAGTAGAAGCTCCAGGTGTTTTTACTACTAATATTTCCTCCTAATACTGAAAAGAGAGAGAAAAAAATTAGTCTCATAAGCAACATCATTAGATTTCAGTACATGATATACTCATGACTAAATTGTACCAATTGGAAGAAGGTGACGTGAACCTCTTTGTTGAAGAGGAATCAAACACCCTATCATTTTTTATTTCTTTTTTGTTAAGATTTTTAAAATGAGGGATATGGTTTATGAATTTGCTGTAGCTATGGAAATCTGTCCTTAGCACAAACTGATTTGAAAGAATTTGTAGCCTTTTTATCATGGATCTTTACATTTTGAGTAACATTTGAAGAAAGAAAAGAAAAGAAGAAAGAAAAGAAAAAAGAAAAGAAAAGAAAAGAAAAGGAGAAAAGAAAGAAAGAAAAGAAAAGAAAAGAAAAGAAAAGAAAAAAGAAAAGAAAAGAAAAGAAAAAAAGAAAAGAAAAGAAAAGAAAAGAGAAAAGAAAAGAAAAAAGAAAAGAAAAAAAGAAAAGAAAAGAAAAGAAAAGAAAAGAAAAGAAAAGAAAAGAAAAGAAAAGAAAAGAAACCATTTCAAGCAGTGATTTTAAATCATTTTCACCAGAGAGGCCACTAAATTTGCTCTATATAGGTGAATGATTTTATGATGATTCTGAATCTTACCTTTTTTGCTGTAGAATCAAGACTACACTAGTAAAATCAGAGTGAGGAAGTAGGAAAGTCACCTCTTTTGCTCCTGGAGTCCAAATTTGAGCATTGAAAGGCTCGTACAATTTCATCTGTTAAGAGACAGCAATATTTTGCCATTTACAGACAGGAGATCCTGAAATTCATCTCAGGGAAAAAGGTAGAACCAAAATCTTCCAGAAGAAGACTTCATCTTGAACTTTTGTCATTAGTTGTTGTTATTATTATTTAATAAAAATGAGATTGAAACCATAGAACAATTTAGGGAATTTTGCCCCCACAATAATAATAGTCTTCTGATTCATCAATATGTGATACTGCTCCATTAGTTTGATAATTTAAAAATCTTTATTTTTAAAATATATATATATATATATATGCACAGTGAGAGAGAGAGAGAGGCAGAGGGAGAAGCAGGCTCCATGCACCGGGAGCCCGACGTGGGATTCGATCCCGGGTCTCCAGGATCGCGCCCTGGGCCAAAGGCAGGCACCAAACCGCTGCGCCACCCAGGGATCCCTAAAAATCTTTTTTTTTTTTAAGTTAGAAATTTAAAAATTTCAATAAAAATGTTTGGTAGTTTTCAATGGACAAAATTTTCACTATTTGCTAAACTTTTTTCCTACTATTGTATTTTTGAAATTATTATACGTGGAATGGTTTTCATTTGGATTTTTCATTGCCAGTGGGTAAAAAAACAAATAATATTTGAATATTGAACTAATTTTCTGTAAATCTACTGACTTGATTACTGTTTCTGAGGTTTTCTTGGGATTTTCTGTTCATAAGATTAATGCATCACATTATAGGTGAATAGAAATATAGTTTTACTTCCTCCTTCCTAACCTGGAGGTCTTTTAATATTTTTCCTGCCTAACTTCCCTGTGTAGAATTTCCAGTACAATGTTAAACAGAAGAGGTGAGAGTGAAAGTCTTTGGCTTGCTCTCTACTTACAGGGAAAACTTTCAGTCTTTAAATATTGTTTGTTAGCTGTGGGTAATCTGTAGATGGCTTTTATTGGGTTAAGGAAGTCTCTATTACTAGTATGTTAAGTGTTTATCAGTAAAGTTTTGTGCCCAAGATTGCGAATCCGAGAAACCACCAAGGAGCTGACACCAATGCAAACACACGAGGGTTTATTTACAAGCTGGAGCTTGGGTCCAAGTATACCCGATTCAGCAGAGCAGGGACTTGGACCCCGAAGTGAGTTACAGCTGGGTTTTTTATGGGCTGGTTTAGGGGATTTTCTGAAGGGGTGGAAGAATTTTTCCATTCCAATATGGGGGAAGGGGTGGGGGAGTTTCTTAAGATCTGATATGGGATCCCCTGCCGAGGGCATTCTGCAGTTTGTCCTATAAAATTCAGCTCTTATTCCCAGGGGCCTAAAATGGCTGTGCTTGTGCTAATGCTAAACTTGAGGTGGAATGGCCTTGATTTTTCTCGGCCTTCACAAAAGGGTGCTGTATTTTGTCAAAGGCTTTTTTTCTGCATCGCTTGAAATAATCATGAAGATCTTGTCCTTTATTCTATAATATGGTGTATTATAGTGATTGATTTTAGGGTAGATCAAACTTGCATTTTTATGGTAAATCCCACTTGGTCAAGAAATGTAATCCCTCTTATACATTGCTGGATTTGGCTGCTAGTTTTTGTTAGTATGCTATCTATATTTGTAAAGAATGTTGCTCTGTAATTTCTTCTTCTTCTTCTTCTTCTTCTTCTTCTTCTTCTTCTTCTTCTTCTTTCTTCTTCTTCTTCTTCTTCTTCTTTCTTCTTTCTTCTTTCTTCTTCTTTTTATAACTTTGCCTCGTTTTGGGATCAAGGTAATACTGGCTCCATGAAATTAATGGGACACTGTTTACTGCTCTTCTATTTTGGGGAGAGTTTGTATAGGAGTGGTACTAAATATTCTTTGAATGTTTGGTGGAGTTTACCATCGAAAGCATCTAGGCCTGCAGGAATGTGGGATTTTCAAAATTATTAATTCAATTTCTTTATGTTTTGTAGAAATATTCATATGCTCTATTTCATCTTGATTTAGTTATGATAGTTTGTATCTTTCCAGTGATTTTTTCCATTTTATCTTGGTTTTATATATATGTATAATATATATTATATATATATATATATGTATAAATTTGGCAGATAGTTGTTCATGTTATTTCCCCATATCTTTTTTTTCCAAGTCAGTAACAATGTTCCTCTTTTATTCCTGATGTGAGTAATTTAAATCTTTCTTTTTCCTTGGCCAGTCAGGCTAAATTTTTGTCAGTGTTGTTAATTATTTCAAAGCTCTATTGCTTTTATTGCTTTTCACTATTTTTTCTATTTTCCATTTCATTTATTTCTGCCCTAACCAATTTTATTTCCTTTATTCTGCTTGCTTTGAGTTTATTTTACTCTGAATTTTATATTATGCTCAAGTGAAATGGGTAGATTTTTTTCATCTTTATTCCTTCTTAATATTGATGGTTATAGCTGTTTCACATTAAGGAACACTTAGGATGCATTCCATAATTTTGATATTTGTATTTTGATATTTCATTTTCTTTCATGTAAAAGTGCTGCTGAATTTTCCTAGAATTTACTCACTGACCCACTAGTTTTATGATTTTTTAAAAAAAATTTCCACACATTTATGAATTTCTCAAATTTCCTTTTGTTATTGATTTCTAATTTAATTCTATTATGACCAAGGCACATATTTTAGATGATATCAATCCTTTTAGAATTATTGAGATTTATTATGTGGTTTAACATATGGTATACCTCAAAGAATGCCCCATATTCATTTGGGAAGATTACATATCCTGCTGTTGTTGGGTGAAATGTTTTCTAGACGTCTCCTGGTTATATTTGATTTATTGTTTTGGTGAAATCTTTTATGATCTTTGTGTTCTTCTACCTATTTGTTCTACCCTTTGTTAAAAGTAGGATATTTAAAACTCCAACTGTTGTTAAATTTTCCACATATTTTCTTTTAATTCTCTCAGTTTTTTGCTCTATGAATTTTAGAAACTTATTAGCTGTAAACGTACTTACAATTGCTTTATCTCTCTGATATTTCTATCCTTTTATTGTTTAAAATGTCATTCTTTAATTCTAACAATTTTTTTCTTCAATTCTATTTAGTCCGATTTTGAGTCATTCAAGCTCTCTTTTGGTTTTTATAAGTATGGCATATATTTTTCTGCCCTTTAATTCAATCTATTTATACTTTTTAATTTAAGTTGCATCTCTGTCATAATATATAGTTGGATAATTTTTTTTTCATTTTGTCAGTATCTGACTGTTCATTGGAATGTTTAATCAGTTTAGGTTTAATGAAATTACTGATAAAGGAAGACTGTATATGATATTTTGTTATTTTTTATATATCTTATTTTTTTATATTCCTCTATTTCAACATACGTTACAGTCTGCTTTCATGTTAAATAGACATTTTCTAGTTCTCCATTTCACTCCCTTGTTATTTATTTTACTATATATTTTGAGACATTTTCTTAGTGGTTGCCTTGGGAGTTACAATTACATCTTCACATAAACCTATGTAATTCACCTTAATACTAATTTAATTTAAATAATATATAAAATGTTTTCTCCAAATAGATCCATTCTCTACCCTCCTTTGTGTCATCTCTGCCATACAATTACATCATCATATGCTATAACCCACAATGCACTTTTATAATTATTTTCTTTATGCAGTTGTTTTTTAGTAAGATAGTTGAAGAAAAATGTAAAATCTAAAAACACCCATATTATCTTTCCCATTTACTTACGTAGTTATCTCTATCAGTGATCTTTATATTTTTTTGGATAGTTGACGTTATTTTCATGTATTACTCCAGCCTGAAGGACTCCTAGGGTTTCTTATAGTGCACATCTTCTGGCAATAAATTTATTTAGTTTTTTAAAAAATCCATCTTTATTTTTGAATTATTGCTTGTTGGATATAGAATTCTTTGGTGATGGTCCTTTTCTCTCAGCAATTTGAATATGTCACCGCATTGCTTTCTGACTTCCATGGCTCTTATGAGAAATCTGCTGTCATTCTTACTGAGAATCCTTTGTAGGTGATGAGTCTTTTATCTCATGCTGCCTTTAAGAGTCTCTCTTTGTCAGAGAGAGGCAAACCAAGAAACAGACTCTTAACTGTAGAGAACAAATTGATGATTACCAGAAGGGGAGTGAGGGTGGGGGATGGGTGAAAGAGGTGAAGGGGATTAAGGAGTGCATTTGTGATTAGCACAAGGTGATATATGGAAGTGGTCAATCACTATATTGTACACCTGAACTAATATTACATGTATCTTAGTATATTAACTAATTGGAATTTACATAAAAACTTAAAAAAAAGAGGGTCTCTTTGTTTTTGATTCTTGAAACTTGACTATAATGTGACATGTTGTGAATATCTTTGAATTCATAGTCTTAGGAGTATGAATTTCTTGGTTGTATAAATCATGCTTTTTATTTAACATAAGAAGTTTTTGACCATTGTTTTCAAATACACATTCTGCCTTTTTCTCTTGGCTTTCCTTTTGTCACTTTTATTATTTGCCTGTTGGTACACATTGTGAAGTCCCCTAGATGTATGAAGCTCTGTCCACTTTTTTCCTCATTCTTTTTTTTCTATCTGCTTTTACAGCTGGATAATTTCAATTAACCCATTTTCCATATGCTTATTCTTTCTTAAGCCAACTCAAATCTGCTGTTGAATTCTTGTGATTATTTTAAATTTCAGTAAATGTATGTCTTAGTCCACTTGAGCTACTATACCAAGTTTGCCATAACACTGTATAACTTACAAACAACAAACATTTATTTCTCATAGTTCTAGAAGATGGGAAATCCAAGGTAAAGGTACTGGAATATTTGATGTCTGATGAGAGCCTGCTATCTGGTTCATAGATGGACAGCCATCTTCTTGCTATGTCTTCATTTGGTAAGACAGAATTTTTCCCAAGACAGTTAATGCCTTAATTTTAAGAGTAATTCACTAGGTGCACACTCAAATTGCTCTTCATCAACATGCACTTTTTATGCAGGCAAAATAACACATTTATATGCAATATGAAATAATCTGCTACATCTCTGTGTATATATTCATCTATATATTTACATAAGCAAATATTTGTTGAGCAACAAAAATATTCAAGAAATTGACCAAACCAGCTGTCTTTACCCCAGTGGATTTTTTATTCTATACTGTCAAGTAGATCATCAATGATGTTGGAAAATTCTTCTTATGTTTAATTCCTATTATTCATTTCATATAAAAGTCAAGGTATGTCTTCATTTTCACTTTTGATAATAAAGCAATTTAAAATGTAAGAATTTTGTATTCTCAGAAATGAAATTTTCACTATATAGCAAGTAAATAACATATAATCCTTGTTGAGGCTGTATCCTATGAAAATGTCTCTTAAAGTTGAATAAGGTATGACCTATTTTAAAGAATAATCAAATTTTTGTGAACAGCCAGTCTCACTATTAGTTTTATTGAAATATTAAATATAATACTTTATATATAAACTCTTATGCTATGGTTTCTATGCAGCTGTAAAATCAAAACACATTTGCAAATTGAATATTAACATAACTATAGAAACAATTAAATTTAACTAATTCATTAATTTAATGTTACAAATGATGTGCTGAAACCGCATTCTTGATAGAAGCTCAACTGTGATATTGATATCTACAGCACAGGTTTTTTTTTTCATGTTTATCATATCTGGAATTATGAATGAAATGTGATACATCAATCCATATGCCTTTTTATAAAGTTTGAAATATTGCAGTAACTTTTTTGTACACATAATAAAATATTAAAAGCTTCATTTGACGTGAAAACATAATTTTATATCATATTTTACTGATCATTTCTCATTCACCTTTGTAATTTAAAGTAGACCACTTGTCTCCAAGGTAGTTAATAGCACACCAAATATAGACACTAAAATGATGTGGCAATGCTCAGTTATAATAACCAGTTGATTCAGATAACTATAGCAATTCTCAGTAGTTATCTTCTTCATGCTATGTCATACTACAAAACTTCTTAAAAAGAATGAGCTAGATTTTCATCCATGGACATGGATTAAGGCCCAAGAGATATTACTAAGTGCAAATGTAATTTTGAGTAATATTAAGTTCTTTTTAATTTTATATAATGTACTAAAGTATGATATATTAAACATTATGTACATTATATATGAATAAGTATCTACACACACAGAAAATATCTGGAAAGATAAACTTTAAGCTATAGGCTATTTTTATTATTTTACTGTTGCAGAATGCAAATGGGTAGAGCAGCTGAAAAATTACTTTTTTTTGTTTTTTTACACTCATGTAATGTTTATACTACAAATGTCTATGTATAGAGAAAGTATATATTTTAATTCTACAGCATTAGAAAGTTTAGGACAGGAATTAGATATAGTTTTTCTAAATACGTATTGATAAAATTAGTACTTAAATGAGTGGTTAGATAGTAGACAGTAGTAATGAGAATTTTTGTTAAGCAGACCTGAAGTGGAAAACTATCAAATATCTGAACCTTAATACATGATGAAAAGCAACATTTTCCTTTTCTTTCAAAGTTAAACTATAAATTAAAATACTTGAAATTTATTTTAGATTTCAAGGCTGGTACTATATAAACACTGTATTTGATTCAGAAATCTAAACATTTAATTAATTTCAGGCAAGATAAAATCATCTCTGCATATAGATTTATTAAGAAATGTCAATTTCTAATACAAGAATAAACCATTTCATGTCTTATGTGATAGAAAGAGCCAACTGCTTTACAGCTAGCAGGTGAATTTATCTCTCTATTTCATATTGTCTTCATAAACTACTAGATCATTCTATTACCAGCCAGATCTCTTCATCACAGAGAGTTCAAAACCTAAGCCACAACCTTTTGTTTTCGAATGTTCATGCAAACATGGGATATCCTAATATAATACAACATACGTAAGGATAACAATAACTGTTATTATTTTCTCAGCAAGATTAATTCCTGAATGTTTTTGTCTTGAAAAATTACTGTTTTATCCTTACATAATTATTTATAATATTTATATAATAATATAAATTTTAACTACATACATATTTGCCCACAGAAGAGTTATGTTACTTGTATTTTGTTTCTATCTAAAATGGATCTTTAAACCTAATCTTCCCCACAACAACAACACTTGAAAAGGAGCCTGTTGTTTCTTTCAGTACTCTACACAGAAAATTCGTAACTTATTTTGATGGAATAAATTCCTAATATCAAAGTGAAAAATGTAGAACCCTGGAAACAAGAGATAACACATTAGAATTCTCTATTCCTAGTAGGATTTTGATAGCTACTTCCTTAAACAGGGAATACTTTGAATATCTGGAGTCTACATTTGCACCAAGTGTTCATGTCTTCTCTTAATCTAATTTATGCTTCAATGTGCACAACACATGGTGTACAGAGTCACATTTAAAAACCGAAGAGTAAATATTTATGTGATATAAAGTATTTCCAATGATAAGTTAAATAAAATATTCAACTTATAGTTTGGTATTATACCCAACTATTTGCTTCATTTTTTACAACCCAAATTTGTATAAATACAGAGAAGTTGAAAAATAGTAGAATAAATACTACTACCCATCTACCTAGTTTCACTTATATTTGATTACAATACATAGTTTGATATATTAGACTTCATTTCACTGTAAATTCAATAGATATTTTTTGTTGTTGCTGGATCACTTGAGAGTAAGTAGGAATATCATGATATTTTATCACAATTCCCTCAAAATGTGTTTCTTTATTTTTTTTAAGGATAGGTTTTATTTATTTATTTATGGACAGAGGGGAAGAGGGAGAGGCAAAGACTCTTGAGCTGACTCTGTGCTGACTGTGGAGCCAAAGCAGGGCTCTATCTCACGACCTTGAAATCATGATCTGAGCCAAAACCAAGAGTCAGACGCTTACCTGACTGAGACACTCAGGCATCTTACAATGTATTTCTTCAGTTATATTCTCCTCTCTAATCATTCTACATTCATACAGGTTTTCCAGTCTTTGGCAGTATCAACATCATAAATTGAATTCTTTCAGACAGTAGAAAGAGATAATGTTCCCAAGATTTTTTAGACAGGAAATTAATGGATATCATGAAAGTAGACTGCAGGGGTGCCTGGGTGGCTCAGTTGGTTAAGCATCTGATTCTTGATTTTTTTTTTTTAGATTTTATTTATTTATTCATGAGAGACACACATACACACAGAGAGAGAGAGAGAGAGAGAGAAAGAGAGGCAGAGACACAGGCACAGGGGGAAGCAGGCTCCATCCAGGGAGCCCAATGTGGGACTCGATCCCAGGACTCCAGGATCACGCCCTGGGCTGAAGGCAGACGCTCAACTGCTAAGTCACCCAGGGATCCCTTGACTCTTGATTTTGACTTAGGTGATGATCCCATAAGCCTGGGATTGAGCCTCACATCGGGCTCCCTACTAAGAGGGGAGTCTGCTTCTGCTTCTCCTTTTCTCTTTGCCCTTCCCCCTGTACTTGGAGTCTCTCTCTCTCTCTTTCTCTGTCAAAAAAATAAATAAAATCTTAAAAAAAATAAAGTAGCCTGCACAATTCAAGATTGACAAATCAAGATTTAATAATGTAGGACTAAATGAACTAAATGAACTAAAAAACAAACTTGTAAAATTTATAATAGTAATGTGAAAAACCCATTTATATTTTCTTTATCTGCAACCCACAATTTATTGGATTATTATGATATGAACAGGCATTAAATATTTATTTACATAATATCTCTTTCCAATTAATATTTAGAATTAAAATTATTTTGCTAAAATGATTATTGATATTGATAAGCTAACAAATTTTAGGAAAAACAATACCTCAGTTAAGAATAATGAGTTTACAAAATAGCTCAAAACAATAGCAACAGTATTTAAATATTTCTCAAAATGTCTTTACTATGTTCCATTACTTTGTTTTGTTTGTTTGTTTGTTTATTCATTTGTTTTATGGATGCCACATGAGTGAAATCATATGGTATTTGCCTTTCACACTCGGACTTATTTCACTTAAGATAATACCTTCAAAGTCCATTCATGTTGTTGTGAATTGCAAACAAATAAACAAAAAACTCATCTTTTTATGGCGGAGTAATGCTCCATTGCAGACATATACCACATCTTCTTTATCCTCTATCAATGGACATTAGATTGCTTCCATATCTTGGCTATGGTAAATAGTGCTACAATAAACATAATGATGTAGATATCTTTTCGAATTATTGTTTTCATTTTCGTTGCTAATACCCAGTGGTGGAATTATTGAATCGTATGGTATTTCAATTTTTAATTTTTTGAGAAACCTCTAGAGTGTTTCTCACACAGTGGCTGTACCATTTTACATTCCCACCAACAGGCAGGAGATTTCTTTTTTTCTCCACGTTCTCACCACTTGTTATTTTTTCTCCTTTTGATTTTAGCAATTCTGACAGATGTAAGGTGATATTTCATTGTGGTTTTGATTTGCATTTGCCTGATGATTAGTGATGTTTAGCATCTTTTCATGTGTCTGCTGGCCACATGTGTGTTTGGCTTAAAAAAATTTCTGTTCATTGTATTGTTTTTTTTTTTTGTTTTTTTTTTTTTTTGGTGTTGAGTGGTGTAAGTTGCTTATATATTTTAGATATTAATCCAATATTGGATATGTCATTTGCAATTATCTTGTCCCATTCAGTAGATTGCCTTCTTGACAAAGGAAGCAAGAATATACAATGAGGAAAAGACAATCTCTTCCATAAATGGTGCTGGGAAAACTGAACAGCCAAATGCACAAGAATAAGACTGGAATACTTTCTTATACCATACACAAAAATAAACTCAAAATGGATTAAAGACCTAGACTTGAGATGACTTGAAACCATAAAAATCCTAGAAGAGAACATAGGCGGTGATTTCTTTGACATCAGCCACAGCTATATTTTTCTAGATATGTCTCCTGAGGCCAGAGAAACAAAGCAAAAATAAAGTATCAGGACTACATCAAGATAAAAAGCCTTTGTACAACAAATGGAACCATCAATAAAACAAAATGGCAACCTACCAAATGGGAGTAGATATGTTCTTTTACTTTCGATGGCCATGTATTTTTTTTAATTTAATAAAATATCCCTTTCCTAAAAGGACAAAATTGGATATATCAAATGTATAACTAAACTGTGTTAGAAATCTTATAAATTAGGTGTGATACATATCACTATAAGAGCTTATTACTCATTTAAAAATAATACTTATAAAAATAATACTTATAAAGTCTTCCTAGGAAATGGGTCTATTGTCCTCTTTATAATTAGTGGAATGACAGGGTTAGGGTATTAAAGAATATAATCTTCTGGCAGGACAAGAACATCGATAATATAGATATCTTAGAAAGCAAAAGAAAATGCTTTTATAGGTACTGGAGGTGAAACATAGAAGAGTTGGTTTCAGTGGTTCCCGGTATCTTGTCTCCTTAATATAACATGATGGCAAAAATACATAAACACAGTAGTCATGCTTGAGCATTGTCATTTTCATGATGGAAATTCCTGTAGTACATTTGCTATTGAACAGATATATTTTTTATTCAAATAGAATTCTCCTACATTAGTAAAGAGTTCCGGTATTACATTTAAGTCACTATTCATTTTGCCCTATATAAAAATACTGTTTTGATTAACCATTATTTTTCTTATTTATCAATAGGAGTAAGGAAAGTTTTGAGAATATGCATGTGAGTATGACTTTAAGGGAAATTCCTTGAAGACAGACAAGGGATAATCAATGTAATTGTGATTAAAATAGCCTGTTAGGCAAGCTGCTGAGTAGTAAGTCAGTTCTCCTAGGATTTCTAAAAGTAATCTCAAATCAAATTTGCAGCTTTCTTTCAATGTTACATACATAAAAATCTTGCTGAGTGATGAATACCATGGCTCTTTAGGTTTTTGCACCTGCTTTGAAAGGATAGTAAAGGCTCAAATAAAATTATTGTAGGCACTTGAAATTTCTCACCTGTGAAAGACAAAATGCTGCAGTAAGTAAGAGTCCTTGGAGGCCACTATAAAATATTCATTTGCAGATAAGCTCAAGTGCCTAAGAGAGAACTTTTAAAGTATAGGAAAATATTTGATATTTGAATTTTTTGTATTACCATAGTAGTTGTGAGAACAAACGATTATGCTTTCTTGAGTATTATTTCTTTAGTAAATTACAATTCTTTAAAGATAAATAGCACCTTTAAGTAAACATATCTCAATAAAAGCTATAGATTAGTAAAAATTAAGATTAAAGAAGAAATTAGGAAGCTTTAAGAAAAAGAAGTTCACTGTATGAAGTCATTATTTTCAGTGCTTAATAGAATTCCGAGCTTCCTGACAACTTACTCTCCGTATCTTCTAATGTCAAACATCTTAACTTTATTGCATATAATGTTTTCCATTTTTATTTCCATCGTTGCATATTACTATTTTTTTATCTTTCCAATCTTAACTTTATGTTCTCTTCCAAACTTGTTTTCTCTTACTTCTATACTATCTCAATTCTCATTTATACTCTTTTTAGCACCCTTTATTTTTTTTGTAGGACTTGTTAGGGTTAGATTAAATAGTTAAATGCACAATTATCTAGGTAAGTCTGTTTCTACCTCAGAAATGTAAGTTCCATGATGCTATGGACCTTCTCTTGCTACTACTTTCTTCTGAATGCCAATCACATTCCCTTATGGATAGAGAATTCTCAGGAAATCCCACACTAAGGATAAATGGTTATATCATTACACTTGAATGTCCTATCACAAAAGACAACCAACAAAATGATTAGAAATGAAGAAAATGATACCCTTGAGACCATGACTTCTTTTATATGATAAAAGTTGGGTTGGTGGTTAGGCTTTTTTCACTTTGAATAAAAATGTCTTATTTGTCTGCATTCTTTCTACACAATTCAAAACTATGTATCCATTGAACATAAAAAAAAAGTATTTTATAAGTGTTAAACAAACTAATGACTAGACTTATGTAGGGCATCTTCCATATATAGTCCCCAGAGAAGCCCATAATTGAGGGCAGGGTCAACCACATTTTACTCCTAGATGCTGATTTATGATATTGAGGAAAAATAATAGAGATAATGAAATGAGCCCTAACTCCCTTCATATCGGTATTCCTTTAACTTTATAATGTACACATTTAAATTGGTATTTACTGAAATTTATATTTGTTATGGAACAGAAATTATACTTATTGGAAATACATCATTCCTTTATTTTAAATCAGCATAATTACAGGAGCTGACTTGCTTGCATAAACCGGCAGGTGCCTTTGCTATTGATAATTAGGCTGCTGTATTTAAAGATAACAAGTTGGATATAAGAAATGTTTCAAAAATTATGTTAGTTTAAGAGAGATTGCACCAAGAAACTTTGTCCAGTTGGTCTTTCTCAGTTATAGTTTAAAGTTTGATTAATGAGTCTAGTAATTCTCTCTAGACTGGGGGCTGAAAAGTGACCAGACTGACACAAGAATATCAAGTTACAGTAAGCAAATTCTCAGAAAATAATATATAGTATGTGATTGTAAGGAGCCTAGAAACTGTTAGCTATTGCTTCATGAATTATCGCTCTGTAATAAAAAACATACATTGGAATTCATACTAACTTGAAGTGTACTTGATAAGCATTGACACAAGGAAAATATTAAGTCACATTAACCCGTGCCAGCAATGATAGCTTGAGAAGGCTATTCCTTCGAGAGCATGTGACTGCATCATCTGGAGCAATTGACCATGGCACTTCGTCTCTCACAGAGTACCAGACATATATCAACAGGTTATTTTTTATAGAAATTCAATTTTGGGGGCCTTGTGAATACTTTCTTATTCTTACGAATAAAAACTTTCCCTTGTATTTATCAGGAAATAAATGACACTAACTTTGCAATTGAGAATAGCTTAATAAAGAAACCTTTTTAAATGGGGCAGGTGGGAATAAGAAAAACCAATAACAAATAGTAAGGGAGCCTTGGATTGCAATAAGGAAATCCACCCCACACCCCAAGTTATCGGAACCGGGACAGATTAGTAGCTTTCATTAAAACAACTTAACCCATATGCAGCAATCTTACAGGGATGGATTCAAGAGAAATCTTCCAAGAGTGGCCCAACTCCCACCTGCTGATTTCTTCCTAGTACTTCTCGTTAATTCAACTGAATGCCAAGAGCAAGGAGTGCCTTTGACGTATTCCACAAACATCTGTCTCTTCTGGCTCATGGCATAGGAGAGAGGAGTTCAGGGTGGGTTTGGTGAAGCAGAGAGGTACACAGCCCATACAAATAAAATATTTGATGAAGCTGTACTTACTAAAATGATCATATAAAACAGATCATATCTCAGATACCTTGATTAGACTAAGGCTATTCAAAATCCATTTTAGTGAACAATTTATAGATTATTATTTAGTTGCAGTCATTTTATTAGAGGGC
This sequence comes from Canis aureus, assembly GCF_053574225.1. Lineage (NCBI taxonomy): Eukaryota > Metazoa > Chordata > Mammalia > Carnivora > Canidae > Canis > Canis aureus. Next base: position 64,559,240 of record NC_135623.1, on the reverse strand, counting down.
TGATCTCATTCACTCTGTGAATTTTTCCAAATTGCATTATTATAAAGCAACCTTGATTTTAAGTTATGGGTTTCCTTATGTCTTCCCCTGTATACTGATTAAAATTTTCAGAGCTTCCCATTAGAAAGCCTTAATAACACACACATACACACACAAGCAAACACTACACAAACCTGGAGTCTGCAGATGTTTCATCCCAGTGTTTTGATTAGAGAAATGTTCCTTTCCTGTACTTTTTTTCCTTTATATGTAAGAACCTATTAATCTGTCAGTCATCAACTGCATACCTACTAATATATGTTCTCATTGTACTGATTGCATTTCAAACATTTCAAGCATAGCTGAATTTTGTTTTTCTTCATAATGTTCTTCACTTCACATTTACTACTGGCTCTGCCGTGGTATTATTTCTCTGACAAACAAGAGGCTATTGTGATTATAAAGACAATATTTTCACTTCCACTATTCCAAACAAAGGATCAAAATCAAGTTTGCTTTCAGTGGGATGTGAAGGAAGAATTGCTTTGTGCTTTGTGTCCTGAAAATGCTACCAACCGCCTCACAAATGCTGTCATTACTGACATAGTAGGTAATACATATATCCGATGCTATCATTAACATTCAGTGATTTTTTTCAAATGAAAATGTATCTGTAAAGTGTTTGAACATGATTAGAATGAAATGATTGAGCCAGTGAAAACTGATCATTGAAGCTTCCGTTTCTTAATCTAGTCAGCTCTATGTTATCTCTATTAGTGGGAATATGAAAATCCAAAGAATTAACCTATAAATTACTACATCTTATTTGAAAATGGGACAAGTGGTGAACAAAAGTCATCTAGCATCTAAAACAATTTAAAACCAAGCATAAGGAGTTAAACATTTTAATCTTGGTCATGTGAATAAAATTGGCTACTCAGACAATTTTTCAATTCACCTGATGATTGTTTTCTCATAAATCAGTCATTGTTTAACAGATATTTTTCCTAGTCGCTGCCACACACAGATGTGTGTGCATGTGACTTTCTAATATAAGGACTCATATTTATTGACTAAACCTGATTAGTGCCTAAGACATACTGCATAATAATAATAGCAATAATAAATATTTAGCTAGAAAGAAAGAGTACTAAGTGTTTCTGATAATTCTTTTCATTTAATTTTCACCAAAATATAAGAGTGTGCCAGTGGTGTTAAAAGGTCAGAAGGATACCTTAATAGTATGCTGAACTAAGAGCAGCCTTGCAACTAACTGTTGAAAAACAAACACACAGCACTGAAGATAAAAACTGCCTGTATAGAACGTCACAATAGGCCACTTATTTTTTTAATTAACGAATTTCCTGATAGAAATGCTTATTAAGTGTAGTTTCTAAGACTATGAGTAATTTTCTTTCATTCTCAGTAACGTTGTTTATGACACGAGCTGTATTTGTGAATTTGTGTTAGCTTGCTTACTCCCTGCCTTCAGGAATCCGCAGATGTAGGACTGCTCGTAATTTATTCTTTCATCAGACACAGTCATCGACAGAGATCTTCCGACACATATGGCCTATCTAAGGGATTTCTCATTCATTTCAACTTTTCCAGCTCTTCCTTCTTGGTAAACCTATCTAGGCAAGCCCACATCAGCCACTGAACTGTGGTCCCATTTCTCTGAACAAGGGATACTTACTTTTTAAAAAAATATATATTTTATTTAAATTCAATTTGCCAACATCTAGTATAACACCTGCTGCTCATCCCATCAAGTGCCCTCCTTAGTGCCCGTCACTCATTTTTCCCATTCCCCCACCCATCTCCCCTTCTACAACCCTTTGCTTGTTTTCCAGAGTTGGGAGTCTCTCATAGTTTGTCTTCCTCTCTAATGGGATGGTTACATTCCCTTCTCAGGTGTGCTGCCTCCTTTCTGTAATTTTCTGTCATTTATCTCTGAAATGTGAAGCTATAGAAGTTCTTTTGAGACTTCCTGCAACCCCCCTCCATCTAGTTCTATTAAAGATGGATTTTGTATATCATTGTCTCATATTCTTCGTGGTTTCTGACAATTTATGAGACAAGGAAGGGGCATTCAATTTATACTCTACAATGTAACTATTGTAAATAAGGGTTTTGGGGGGGCAGGGTGGTGGTGGTTGTTATTTTATACTGAGTCTCAAAAAACTAGGTCAGTACTTTGAGACTAAACCTAACAATAAAGGAAAAGTAAATGTCTGTGCACAGTGCAGAAAATATTGTTGATTATAGTCTCTTTCTTGGAGCAAAATAATCTTCAAATACATAAGTCAGGGATAATGAGAGAAAATCTGAGAAATAGAAGAGGAAGGAGACTCTCTGGGTTGCAGAACAGAGAGGACTCTGCAGAGAGACATGCAGAGTGGGTGTAAATCAGGTTTAACTATGTTATTTTTAGTAATATACACAGTGTAGTTTTGGTAGTTTGTGGAACAAATAATTACTATCTAGATATTTTTTGTGTGACGCTGGCAAGGTAAATAGGGGACATAAAAGAGAAAATACTTGGTCTTTTATCTTTATGAGTTTTCAGTTAGTAGGGGAGATGAGCTAACTTTTGTGAAAGGCAAAAATTCCTTGTCATTAAAAAAACAAAAGGATACATTGTGTTACATGAATCTTGAGGATGCAGAGAATGCCTTATTAAAGAGTTGGTTCTTGAGGGTAGGAATTATTCAAAACAAGGAAGGGAGAAAATACTCCCGATAGAAGAAAGAGCATAGGTGATGAGAAAATACATGCTGCACATATAAACAGAAAGTAAATAACATCGGCTGAAGCGCAGAAAATATAAAAGGCACTCTTTGAATAGAAGTTTGAATAGCTTCGTAGAAACTCTTGAATTCCTTGCAGTTATTCCATCCCTTTCCTTTGCCGATGTTAAAAAAGGATATGAAATACAAAGATAGTTTTAACTGATGAGGTGAATGAATACGTTTTTCTTTGAACAAGTCTAAGTTTCTAAATTATTTGTTTCTTTTAAAAAAAAATTTTTTTGTAGTAAAATAGACCTGAAAGTACCTGACCTGTACAGTTTTATTACTCACAGGATGATAATTTCCACCTAGGTGCAATGTTAGGAATTCTCATTTGGCTGGTTTTCCGTGGATTAATAAGAGAAATAAATGCACTGGGCTTTTTGCTGTGTTGCTGCCCACCTCTTGAGGTTTGTATGAAAATTCGTAAGTTTTCACTCTTTGGTACCTTCATTAGGGATTTCCACCAGCAATTAGCAAAATTCTGGCCATGTTGTACAAAGAGTATATGATGGCAAATTTGCAGTGGAGCTAATAAAACTCTAGCTTTGGGCCTTTCACTTGTGTGGGCTTCTTCCAAAGGCGTAGTGTGAGCTCTGGATATTTGTTCAAAAAATATGATATAGGGACGCCTTAGTGGTTAAGCAGTTGGGCATCTGCCTTCAGGTCCGGGTATGATTCCTGGAAAATGGAATGTGGGAGAATGGAGTCCCACATCGGGCTCCCTGCATGGAGCCTGCTTTTCCCTCTGCCTGTGTCTCTACCTCTCTCTATGTCTCTCATGAATAAATAAATAAAATCTTAAAAAAATATATATATATATTTAATAAATATAAATATATATAATATATATATATTTATTTTTTAAATAAAATCTTAAAAAAAAATATATATATATATATATATATATATATATATATATATTTGTAAAATTTGCCAAGGTAGGATTTCAAATGCAATTGTTAAAGTCAACTATCTCATAATGGTTCATTTTACCATCTGTTATCTTTTCTCTCATATTGGCTAATACTGGACTAAGCATGGGTGCTTTTGAGGATATCACTGAAGGAACATTGAGTTGGGGAATCTTTTGCTTTTGGTTTTGTAGGATATATTTCTGGGATTTGCAACGTGTGGTTGGCCACCTCAAGTGTAGCAATTGCCCTTCACTCTGCTAACTCAACTAGCATTGTGACACAGGGCCAAAGAAATTCGCCGTGCAAATATGATCTATGGTAACTGGCTCTGGAATTATGTGAGAGGTGTAGGGGGAAAAAATTAAAGGTATGTATCCAGAAATAGTTTTGTAGAAAATTGTTGTAATCGTGAGCTGTATAAGTTGCATTACTCACTTCATTGGTCCTTAGAATGGATAGTCTCTCCTGTGTGCTTATATGTATAATTAGTTCATTTTCACTAATATATAAGGTATAAGTAGGTAGGAAAAAAGATGATAGGTATATAGATAAGTGATAGATAGATTATTTGAGAGTTGGCCAAGAATTGTGTCAAATAGAAATCATCAAAATTCATGGGTTTTTGCGGCACAAATTAATATTCAGTATTTCAAATAATAAATGAATGTGAAGTAACATATGCATTTCAATTATATAATACACTGATTGCATTTAGTATGCTTCATATGTTTTCCTGACAAAACGTGGTAATCCTAAAAGAAATGGCACACAAAATTGCCTCTGGTGTGACAAAATGCCCTGAAGAAACAAATACCATCCTGACAAAAGTCCTACACGTATAAACAAATAGGCAATATTAAAATGATTTTAATATACATTTTTGAATTTTTTATAGCTTAATACACAGTTGCAAATTATAAAGTGCTTTGAACTATTTTTGTGCATGCTTTGATTTCAGAATAATTTTAAATATTTTCCACAATAATTGAGCCTACAAAACCTAAAATCTGACTGAAAGAAATCATCCTAGTGGAAGCCAAAAATGTTAAAGGCTGCCAGAAGCATCAAAATATCAAACATTTATTGATTTTTGTATCTTTTAGCAGGCAGTTAACTTGATTTGACTCCAGCAGAAAACTGTCTTGTGAAGAAGCTCAAATCTAAGTTCAATTTTTTAATCCTTGTCTGCTTTGTGTCTGCTCCATGTAAGTGTAGCTCAAGGGTGACCCAGATATTTAGACTGTGCTGATACACAGATTTCGGGGCTCTCCTTTGGCTCTCTTCTTCCTGGGATTTCTCTCACCACTCAGCCTTGTCGTTGTCTCAAACTCTATATTTTTGTTCATGCTAGAAAGACTTCACATTTCCTTTTGAAGATGTAGCCACAGCCTGCCTCAGGCTAAAAGTCATAAAAATTGGAAACTCACCCAGAGACATACCCTTCATTCAAGTGCCGTACAGAGCTTGCCTTCTCTTTGCTCACTCCTCAGTGTCTTCAGATAGCCGTCTTTAGTGTTTAGTTTAGAGTTTATTAGTTATCTGCTAAAGGTTGTTCCTGTAGGAGCTTCTATGGCGAAGTCTAAGTGTAGGTTCTTCTCACTCTTTTGATTAAGAACATAGCAGGTTTCTGATTCTTCAGAGCTAACGGGTTATAGAAAATTTCACTCTATCCCTCAGGGGCCTTGAGTTTAACTCTTTATCCTCATCCTACACATCTTCACCTATGTCTTGAGGCAGAGACTCATTGTGTTTGTGTGGCCAGAATTTCCTGATTTCCCCCGCCCCCTGAATCAGTGGGACTTTTTATCTTAAGGACTGGGAAATCTGTGAAAGCATGGGTCATCTTGCTTTGTCTTTCTGGCCCTGACATCCAGCCTCACGTGCCATCCTAAAACTCATAAATTGTGCAGGGGTAATGCTGGCTTGTATCATGGGTTAGCTAATTTCCAAACTGTCAAGGCAGTCCCAGGTAAGATATGAACAGATACCTCAGATACAAAGAGCATATACGGATGGCAAATAATCACAGGAAATTATGCTTAAAATAATATATTAGGGGATTACACATTAAATAATGAGATACCACTACATGCCTGTTAGAATGGCTAAAATACAAAGCATTAATAGCATCAAATACTAGTGAGGATGTGGCATAACAAGAACTCCTATTCACTGTGCTGGGGGGAATGCAAACTGGCTGTCCACTTTGGAAAGCAATTGGCAATCTCCTATAAAGGTAAACATATTTTTACCCTATGATCCAGCAATTACACTTCTTGGTATTGAACCCATATGAATTGAAAACTTATGACCATACAAGAATCTGCAGATGATGTTTATAGTAACTTTATCCATAATTGCCCAAACTTGGAAGCCATCAGGATGTCCTTCCATAGGTGAACGGGTGAACAAGCTATGTACGTCCACATAATGGAACATTATTCAGCAATAAAAAGAAATGAGCTATTGAGCCATGAGAAAGCATGGAGGAGAAATACCTAAAATCATACTGTTAAGTGAAAGAAGCCAATCTGAAAGGCTCCATCCTATATGATAACTATATGGTATACTGGAAATGGCCAAACTAGAGCAATAGTGAAAAGATCAGTGGATTCCAGTGGCTGTGGAAGAGAGGGAAAGAATGAATAGGTGAAAAATGGGAATTTTAGGGCAGTGACACTATCCTGTATAATAGTACTTGAATGGTGGATTCATGACATTATGCATTAGGCAAAACTCAAACTGTAACCAAAGGTGAATCCTAAGACAAACTATAGATTTTAATTCATAATGATGTAGAAGTAATTGTTTATTGGTTTTAGCAAATGCACCACACCAATTCAAGATGTTAAGAACGGGGGAAACCGTGGACAGGTGGAAGAGTATATAGGACTTACTCTATTCTTTTTTCCAATTCCTCCGTAAACCTAAAACTACTGAAAGAAATAAAATCTATAAATTAAAAAAAAAAACACATAGTAAATGCAAAAAAAATTGATTTCTGCTATTTATCAAGGTTTTTTTTTTTTAATTTATCAGGAATGCTTACCTATCACAGCTTACACATAAGTGGAAGTCCCAAATAAGGAGAATTTTAAAGTAATATATTTTTTTAAATATCTTATTTATTCATGAGAGACACAGAGAGAGAGAGAGAGGCAGAGACACAGGGAGAAGCAGGCTTCCTGCAGGGAGCCCGATGTGGGACTCAATCCCGGGACTCCAGGATCACACTCTGAGCCAAAGGCAGATGCTCTATCGCTGAGCCACCCAGGGATCCCTAAAGAAATATTGGACTAAGTTCCAATATTGTATTTGGACTAAGTTCCAAATAAGCCTATGGAAGACTTTCTGGACTTATTCTCTGCAAATTAAAAGGCTTGTACACAAGCACTGTGTAAGTACACTTCACAAAATGAGAACAGACATTTGGGGCACCTGATTGTTTCACTGTTAAAAATCCTATTGCATAATAGGACCTAAAAACAGCTACTAATCTCACTCAGTGCATGGGGCATTAGGCCACCAGTCCAGTTGTGCCTTGAATACTTGAATCTGAGGTTGTGATTACAGAATAGAGAGCATAGAAGTCATATTTAACAATAGTAATATACAGTATTTTTAATATACTTCAGTATATTAAAACTGTTTTTGTCACAGTTTTGATCTCACAGAAAATCTGAGGTGTGAGGATAAGAGTTCTCATAATACCCTGTACAGAGTTTCCTGTTTTTCAATGTCATACATTCATATATTACATTTGTTATAATCTTTTAACCAATATTGATATGTTATCATTAACTAAGGTCTGTAGTTTACTCAGATACCCTTGGTTCTTATCTACTGTCCTTTTACTCTTCCAGGATTTTATCCAAAACACATCATATTTAGTTGTCACATCTTCTTGGGATCGTCTTTTATGTAACTGTTGCTCAGATTTGCCTTGTATTTTCTGACCTTGACAGTTTGAGTGCTGATCAGATGTAGAAGTCATTTCTGTTGGAGTTTTTCTTCTTCTAACTATACTGAAGTTGTGGTGTTTTGTGAGGACGATCACTGAGGTAAAATGCCATTTTCATCACATTATATTGAGGAAACATTATTAACACAATTTACAATTGTTGCTGTTGATTTTGATCACCTAATGGATGTAGTATTTGTTAGGTTTTGCAACTGCAAAATTACTCTCGCCTCCACCCCTGACATTTTCTATGCTATTTTCTTTGGAAGAAAGTCATGATGTACAGTTTGCACTTAAGGAATAAAGAGTTATGCTTCACTTCCTTGAGGGTGAGGTATTCGTATGAATTATTTTGAATTCTTCTGAGAGATTTTGTCTTTCTTCATTCGTTTATGTATTTTTTCAATTAGTTATATCAGCATAGACTCATGGATATATATTTTATTTTTTAAAAAAGATTTTATTTATTTGAGGGAGGTGGAGAGAGAGAGACAGAGAGAGACAGAGAGAGAGCATGATCGGGGGGAGAGGCAGAGAGAGAGAGAAAGGGAGAAGCAGACTCTCCGCTGAGCAGAAAGGCCGATACAGGGCTCAGTCCCAGGCCCCTGGGATCAAGACCTGAGAGGAAGGCAGACGCTTAATCAGCTGAGCCACTCGGGTGCCCCAGATATTTATTTTATACTTTAGGCTAAAATCCAATGCTACTTTATTTATTTTTTTTAAAAAAAACATATGTATGTATGTATGTATTTGTAGAGAACACAACAGGGAGAGGGGCAGACAGAGAATTTCTAGCAGACGCCACACTGAGTATGGATCCCAGTGCAGAGCTTACTCCCACAACTCAGATCATGACATGAGCAGAAATCAAGAGTTGGATGCTTACCTGACTGAGCCACCAAGGCTCCCCAACTTTCCTTAATTTTTGATCAAATTTTTACAGCTTGACTAATTGAGAGCTCTTTTACTTGTCCCTTGTGCCCCTTTGACTCGCTCTCCTGTGTTTTGTTGTTGTTTGGTTGGTTTTTTGAGCAATTTCTTACTTTCTGGCACTATAAGATGCTCCAGGCTCATTTTGTATATTTCCCATCCCAAATTCTACACTCAATCATACCTCTAATGAGCTCTGATCCCTGTTATTGGAGAATGGTATTATAATCTAAGATCTGCCTGGTGGATGTGCTCATTACTACCAAGGTGTCATTTTTAAGGTCATCTATAGCATTTTTATATGAATAACAAAAAAGGTATTACTGTAAAAAATGAGTTATGTTATTATGAAAATGATATAATATTAGAAGTAAAAGCCAAGACTTAAACTCAAGAATAAAACAAAGTAAGGAAGTAAGTAATAGCTAGTTGAAGCACAGATTTTGTAGAAAACCCTTGCGCTAATCAATGGGCAACTGGGGAGTTGTTTGGTTCCTTGATTAGTTGGTTTTGGTTCATTTTAAAAGCAGAAAACGGCATCAAATCTTGGATACAGTACTTAAAGATAAAACTCACCTAAAATTGGGTAATTGTTTTCTGCATTACAATGTCTCTAAGATGATCCATTTTGCCAATAATTCTGTCTCTAGGTGCCTAAGAACAGAATCGCATGTAACTTGGAATTCAAAGAATCTATCAAATCATGTTATCTACCCTGATCATGGTATTTTCAATGCTAATCTGTGACCCAACATATTTGCTTTGAAACAAGAATAACTGAGATTGTTATGAGCCCTTTAATCACTTTTAAAGCATACATACTTATCACACAATACATAAGTTGCTCAGGAATGTATTTAAGAAATGTGTCACTAACAGATTAGTTTAGAAAATAAAGCAGTGCTGGATAACTTTTTTGGATTATTTTTTACATAACAGTTATCTTCAATTAATGACAACTAATGCTAGAAAGAAATTTTAAAAAGAGAACATTTTCTAAAGCTTCTTTCAGTAAAATTGTTATTAATGAGAAAATGATTGCTATCTCACTGTCCCTAAATGTGCAAGCCACCCAAATTGGCTGATAAAAATAAAACGCACAATTGGAGAAAAAAATAAATAGAAAATAAAACTGAAACTGTATAAAAGTACATGCTCTAAATTTAGAATTTGTTTAAAATTTAGAAGAATGAGAGGCTTTGATGGAATATATTATTTGCGAAATATGACCCAGAAATAAAAACTTCTTTGGACTAATGGGCCAAAAACAATATTCACAATGGTACCAATTGTCATTCATCAAAATTGGCATGAATCAAAATTTATTGAATATTCATTTGAAAGTTAAAATGCAACTAAGTGATCACAAATAATTTGTGAGTAAAATTATGAAAAATGTATTTAGTTATATTTTTAAGAAAAATACAATTAAATTTACCTAGTGGAATTTAACTACAAAAAGTAAATTTCCCTCTAGTGTTCAAACTGTTTACATTACTTTGAAAAACATTACTTCTCATGTTTCAATTAAACATTTTGTGCAAAAAGCATTAAAGTCAATATGTCCACTAAAGATGAAAAAAAGCAGATCTTGAAACATCTTGGATTCGAGCTGCCTGTGGGTCAACACAAAAAAAATCCATTAAAGCTTACATTGTCTGAAGTGATTTTCCTCACTGGAATAATTTCCCTACTCACTTAGAATTTCTTAGTACTATTGATTTCATTTGAATTTTTGTTTCTAGAATCCCAACATCTAGTTTAAACATGTTGACATTCTCTTTAAAAAATTGCATTTCTATTAAGGAATTTAATATAAGAACTCTAGGGATTAACTTTAGAATAGAGGGAAGTAAGTAAGTACAAGGATAAGTAGATAAGTAAATCTATCTATTTTGCATGTTACAAAGAATGAAATGAAACTGGAAGTGTGCTGAAACAAATAGGTAAGAAAAATTAGAATTGTTTAAGATTTGGCTGAATTAAAACCAGCTTTATCAGTTGAACTTATAGGCAGAACCTCATTTCATCCAACAATATTACAGGTATTTTATTTATTTTCTAGGAAATTGGAAATTGCTACATATATTAGTTATGCAGATGCTTAGAAACAAAGATGGAAACTCTAATGTATTGAAAAAGAAATGAAAATAATATCTTACATACATTTTTGTGATGTGTTCATTCCTAAAGTTGAGAGTGAGGAAAAAAATAATTTCCCAAGAAGTTTACTTTATAACATAAGCTTCTTTAGGGGGTATTCAAACTATAAGCTTCTTTAGGGGGTATTCAAACTATTATTTGCAAATGCCACCAATTCATGCTTTCATTCAAAACAATGTCCTCTATTAATTTCTATGTATATTATGTGTTCTGGTTTAATTACTAATTTAAAAGAATATTTCATTTCTCACATACAAAAATATATGTAGGTAATAATACGTTAAATGATCATTTCCACTTTTCAAAAAAATGTAGGCTATCAAGCAAATAAATATTCATTCATTCTTGTCATCAGTTAAATATATTTATGGTTCCTCTTCCATTGCTAGCACATATAACACACAAGGCCTTGGGTATAGGCTTACTAGTAAGCCAGATAAAGAGCTTTATTTTCTTAAACTATTTTCACACAAAGGAGAATTATTTCAGAATGCTTAGAAAAGTAATGAATCCCTATATTAAAGACAATTACATTTTCTGGGATTTTTTTTTTTTTTTTTGGCAGTGGTTTCATAGAGCCATATGGATGGCTTTATTTGTTTATTTTTTTATATTTTTGGATTCATCTACTGTTGTTTCCTTTTTCTCCTTAAGGATACCTTAGATGTCTTGTTTATAATATTTCAAACAGCTTTGGGTCCAATGAGCTCTTGCAACTCTATAGCACTGACAATAACTAAAACTTTCTCACCTTGGAATGTCAGGTAAGTGTGAATATATATTCATGATCTAATGAATCTCCAATCATGTTTATGTACCAGCTGTTTGCTTTTACTCTGCTGCTGTGATATATCTGGCTCTGAATTTTCTCTTGCTTTTTATTAACTCTCTTGGAACAAGAAAAGAAATAAAAAGTCAACAGGATGTGAAAAGATTCTTCTGATAAATGTAAAGTTCTGACATTATAACTTTGCAAAAATATATGTGCCATGATGAAACTCAATATTCTATGTACACCAAATACATCAACTACATTTATTTTTATGCTTATTTTAGATGGACATTTTTATAAATATGCAACATATGACTACAAATACATAAAACCGATTATCATAAAAATATTTTGGCTATTTCATCAATTCACAATCAAAGCCTACCTAAGTTAAACAGTTTCAGTGTTTTTCTTGTTCCATTTTCCACTGAGTCTACTTCTCTGATTTTCTGATCTCAATACACAGTTTCACAAAGTTGCCAATATCTTAATTGAAGGTGCAGAAAACCCAATAACATTTGCTGTGTCTATTACAGTTGAAATGGTAAAAAATAAAATGGAAGTATTAATTTATTAGATCATTAATATTGAAGTTAGGAAAATTTATTTTTTTAAAATTGTATTTATTTATTCATGAGAGACACAGAGAGGGAGGCAGAGACACAGGCAGAGGGAGAAGCAGGCTCCATGCAGGGAGCCAGATGTGGGATCACGCCTTGAGCCAAAGACAGACACTCAACCACTGAGCCACCCAGGTGTCCCAAGATTAGGAAAATTTCTGTCACCTTTAAACTGAAACCAGTTTGAGATCTACATGTGGTTATTTGAAAATTATAGATAAAAGTGTAATTCGCTCAGATTCCCACCTAGCCCATGGATTGTGAAAGTGTCACCTACCTACATCAGGGTTCAGTAAATTCTTGGAGGTTAACATTTTCATGGCTGCCTTAGTTTCTAATATATCTTGAGTAAAGAAAGCCAGTCTCATGGAAATACGGTAGGTGCAGTAGATATCCCTCCTTTGGGATTTGGCAGCTGGTGTTATAGTGTACATTGAACAACTGTCTTCTTGTTGCTCTGACTGATAAAACACTCCTCCTCATGCAAAAGGGAAAAATATGGTTCTAAGTTGTTCATTAATTAATCCATTGATTTAACAAGTATCTAATGAATGCCTGCTAAGGAAGCTACTTTACAAGACTGAGAATTCAGTAGAGAGAACAGAATAACTAATTCTCTTTCCTCGTGGTCCTATGTGTGCCACACACTTAAAGAGTTTCTTAATAACTATTTCCTATGGCTTGAATGGATCCTGGAAATATATCATCTACCAAAATGACTTTCTTTACAATGAGAAATATTAGTTAAGAATCATACAATTATATGTATTTTGAAACAGATATTATGCAGGAGGAAGAGTTAACGATACAGATATTTGATAAAGTATTTGTTAATTTGGTGTTCTGCTGATTTAAAACCAATTTATTATTATATTTCATTTTCCAAATGTGTAATCTGAATTCCTTGACTGCATTATTCATCTATGTATTCTTAATTTTGAAATCAAGACACCTATTTCAAAATTGCAGGTGCTATAGATAATGAAGATTCAATTGTTAATATTTGTTCTCTAATTTAATCTAAACTTATCAAATTTTCTGAATATTTTGTTGGAATGGATTTTTAAAAGAAGTACTTTGATATTTGACACTTAATGATTATTTTCTGTAACAGTAAGTCTATGGGTTATATTTTCACTAGCATCATATGGAGATGCTCATCTTATCCCTTCCAGGCTCTTATTTATATCATAATCTAATCCCAGTATAATTAAAAAAAAATGATCATTATTTGATTGCTGGATGATGATTTTTGCCATGTAGGGTAAATGTTTTGTTCTGTAGTATGTCATGTACTTTATTATTATTTGATATATAATATATTCAAGATTTTTAAAAGAAAAATGGAATCGTTTCAACAAAATGCAACAATTTCCTGCTATTGTTATCTTCTGACTCCTATCAGTGCAACTTCCCTTGATACTTTTAGATTATTCTTCTGTTAATTACCACTAGATATATCAAATTAATATGCTTTCTCAAAAGTGCTTGATTTATCAATTTTAGATATTAGCTATTAATTTTTGTTATAATAAATGAAAACAGCTCATTTGTTTCATCTTGTACCTTTCCTCCTCCCAACCATTTTCCTACCATATTTTCATCTCTATTTTAATTTATTTACACTTGCTTTAAAATTTTAAATAACTTGTTACATTTATATTTTTACTTCTTTCAGCTATCATTTGAATCCTGTTCTGTTCCACAGAGTTGGGTGTGTTTTTGCATGATTCGGAATAATCAAATATTTATCTACATTCATACATTAACACTTAATGTGCTTTTCTACTCTATTTTATCTGTGATATTTGTAACTTCATTTTAAATTCAACAACAACAAAATATGCACCTTCAAATAAAAATCACAATGAGAAAATTCAAAGCTGTAGGACATTCAACAAACTCCAAAGTGAGAGAAATTAAACCTTTGGTTATCAGTAAATAAAGCAATATAAACAGAAGTGAAATGCCCAAATAAACCACAAATTTTCATTTTATCTTAAAGATAGCAGAAAGCCAGAAGAGATTTTATGCTGGTATTTAAATGATCAAATTTTTAATTTAGAAAACTAACCCTGAAAGCATAATAAATATTGAATGTGTATGGAAAAAAAGAGTTGTGAAGAAATATTTATAGGTAATTGAAAGAGGACGGGACATCTAACTAAAGTAGTATAAATGAGAATAGAGACAGAGAAAGGGGGAGAGAAAACTAAATAAAACAAAACAAGTTTGAGATTTATGACACAGGAAGACACAACAGCAATCTGATAACAGATTTAGCAAGAGCAGGAGAGAGGTCAGGGATAGTGAATGACATAAACTCGTAGCCTGATTCGCTAAATAAATAGTTGTCCCGACGTGTAGAGTACATCACAAGGAAGGAGAAGAAAGTTTGAATGGAAAAGAAACAGGTTTGTTTTTGACATGTTGATTCTGAAGTATATCCTGGAATAGCTATTCAACCTCATTCCCCCACATTTTCCTACGTTCTCCATCGTCCCACTTGACTCTTTGATAAAGGCCCAGAGGACTTGTTTTGGCAGGATATACCAACTTACATTCCATCAACAGAGCTATTCAAACATATGCTTTCTAGCCAAAAATCTAGGGTTTTTAAAGATTCTTAGGAAAATAAAAAAAAACATTCTTAAATATGGTTTAATACCCTTCTCCGTTTCTATACATCACAGCACTCAGAATTTGCTGCTTAGCTGTAGAGAATGCAAAGTCTATGCTTTTCACCTCTTCTTATTTGTATGTGTAAGTATAATATAGATCAGTGTATATTGATACACACATCAATGTGTGTGGGTGTATATATATATGTAAATATATATCAGTGTGTGTGTGTGTGTTATACACACTATATATATAACTGGAGAGTACACATTGCTTAAAAACTATAAAAATTTGGCATCCTTTCCATAGCTAAATAATAAAACTAAAAACTACATGAGAAGCTGCATCCCCTAAATGTGTGAAACAACAAACACACTCAAAAATATAAATTTACATCTGATTTCTCTGGTCTTGCCATATCACATTAAGACCCATTTACCAATAGCATTAAAAAAAAAAAAAAAACACTATACCGTACAATATTTCCAGAGCAAATTTGATTTGTGAGAATAAAACAAGATTCTTTGGATATATTTAGCTTTCTCATTTCTGCATCTTTAATACTCTGAAGTCAAAACTTTTCTTTCTAAAGATTTAGAATCTATATTATATACAGGAGATAAAAGGCAGGATAACTTGTTGTTGTTGAGGTGGTACTGTTAATATCTATAATATTTCTCCTTTTTTGGTTTTTATTAGCATGTTATGTCTCTTTTCTCTGTTGGTGTTTTCAAGATGTTCTGTTAGTCTTCGGCATTCTACACATTTTTGCAATATATGTGGGTGTACTTTAGTTTTTATCCTGTTTGGGATATATTCTGCTTCCTTTAGGTTCATATCTTTTATGTATTTTCTTTCTCTTTCTTCTTTCTTTTTTCTTTTTTTCTTTCTTTCTTTCTTCCCTTCCTCCCTCCCTCCCTCTCTCTCTCTTTCCTCTCTCCCTCCCTTTCTTTCTTTCTTATCTTTTTCTTTCTTTCTTTCTTTCTTTCTTTCTTTCTTTCTTTCTTTCTTTCTTTCTTTCTTCTTTCTTTCTTTCTTCTTTCTTTCTTTCTTTCCTTTCTTTCTTTCTTTCCTTTCTTTCTCTTTCTCTTTCTCTTTTTTTTTTTTTTTTTTTTTTTGTGGGGGGAAGGGCAGAGAGAGAGAGAGAGAGAATCCCAAGCAGGCTTTACACCCAGTGCAGAGCCCCAGGTGTGGCTCTATCTCATGGTCCTAAGATCATGAACTGAGCTGAAATAAAGAGTCAGACACAACCAACTGGGCCACCCACCCAGGTGCCACTCTTCTATGCATTTTCAATCAATCATTGCCTCTTCAAAGACTGAAGAGCCCACAGCTTTTTTTTTTTTTTCCAATTTCTTTTCCTGAAAGTCTTTCAACATTCCTCATATAATAACCTTAATCAGTGAACTTGAAAAAGTTTGATAAGGTTTGAAAAATAAGTGGCATTGGAAAAATGCTAATTGACATTACTCAAATTGAAACAGAGAAAAATAGAAAAGAAAATGGAAAAGAAGAATATTTTAAAAAGTAGAAAAGAAAATAATATAATGTATCGCTACTACTCAATATCAAATGGTTTAACATGCATGTAACTGAAATTTCAGAAGGAATAGAAGATTAATGGACAGAAGACTATCTGAAGAAATAATAATAGAAATTCTTACAAAAATTGTGAAAGGTAGCTAACCATATTTTCAAGAAGCTCAGAAAGCATCAAGCAATATCTTAAGATTTTTTTAAAAAGCAAGGGAGAAATTAAAATTTCCAAGACACATCATATTCAATTAAAGAAAGAGAGAGAGAGAGGAAGAGAGAGATATTAAAAATATTCTGAACTTTGCCAGGGAAAAAAGTTATATATGGAGGGACAGAGATAAGAATTACACAGTCTTCTTGTTAAAAACTGTATATGAGAAGAGAGACAACTAAAACATTTGGTGTTGAAAAAAATAAAAGAAAATCTACTAAGCTGGATTCTTTATTCAAATGTTCATCCTCCATTTTCTTCCTATCTTTCAAAATTGAAGGAGAAAAACAAGCCTTAACAGTTGAAGTAAAACAGTAAGAATTCATTATCGGCAAACCTACACTATAAGAAAATTTAACATAAGTTCTTTAAGCAGAAGGAATATGGTAAACTTATTACATATTAATGATAATATGATAGAGAGAGAGTTCTTCTACACAAGCTATGGTGAGCGCTGGAAATGGCAAAAAACAAAGTAGGGATAAATTTATCTTTTTAAAGTTTAATCTTTCTAAAAGTTAACTGACTGCTAGACCAAAAATAGTAGAAATATATCGGTATTTACAGCATATGCAAAAATGTAATATATATCACTAATACCATAAGGGATGGGAGGCTCTTATACTATGTATAAAGAGCCCTATAATATTATTTTAGAGTAAACTATGATTAATTAAAGGTATATTTTACATATCCTAAGATAGTATCTTAATTTTTAAAGTTGTATAAATAATAATTTCTTCTTCACTAGTGGACAAGAAATGGTATCATAAAAATACGTAATCAAAATATACCACTTTCTTACATGAGATGAATTGTGATGCTCACAGTATCTATAATGTCCCTTCATACTTTTGCTAAATCAAAGGAATTAAGGAATATTTTTTTAAGGTAAATGTATCATGATCACATCACGTCCTTAAAAAAGTATCGTCAGAATGTTTTCATTTTTCTTTTTTTTAATGAAAAAGAAACTAATTATAAGCAGACCATAGCATCCCCAGAGTTTGCCATCTTAGTTTTGATTTAGGCATCCAGCACACATATCGGTGTTATCTTTAATCTCCCTGGCCACTTTCTTCAGTGTACTTCCTTGGCAGGGACTGATGATAAATTGCTATCATTGTTCCTTTTGTTATTTATAAATGGGATTAGATTGAGCTATTTCTCCCACTGGAAGCTCTAATTGCAATGCAGTTTTCTATTCTCCCAGAAATGACCTGAAGGATCTGTTTTTTTCCTTAATTGAAGACTTCAGGCAGCCTGCCTTTGTCATGCAGTTACTGAAGCTGTGTGCTCAATGTCTACCGCTATTAGATCATAACACAGACACAAAATAATCATCTGTTTATCATGCGGTAAATCTTCATTTAGCACTCATAAAAGGTACTTACGTAATAATAGCATTTTCTCTGAGTCTATTCATTCTGCAAATGAAATGAAAATTCATCATCGTATGTTACCAAGTCTGGGAAACACTTTTGATTATTTTGATTAAAAAAAAAACAAGTAAAATACAAACTAAGAATTTAATATTAAGTTCTATCAATGCCAAATTTTTATCTTCTGTGAAATGAGATCAGATTTTTGAACAATATTTGTTCAGATCGATTGGGTTTTTATGCCAATACATTTTTCAAAGATGCCTGAAGTAGGTGAAATGGAATGGAAAAAGCGAGGATTCCGCTTAAAGGGGGGATGTGTCAAAAAACTTGGAAACTGGATAGTAAAGATAGAACCAAACTATAGGTAACCATAGAAATGAAATGTCAAGTAAAATAATTCATCCAAACACATTTTAGACTTGTTTTTAAATGAATATTTCCTACATTTCATTATGAAGTGAATGTTTAGGAAATTTACTATGTTTTTTAAAAATTAAATGACCATTCAAGACATTTTCTTTTAGAATTACCTTATACTCTGGACCTGCAGCAATCTAGTGATTGCACACATATATAACATACTTTTTTAATATATGTGTGTGTGTGTATATATATATATATATATGTCATGCACACACATACACACATGTATATGTACTCATACTATATAATTTATATACTATAAACTAATGCATAATTTGTCAATAATATATATTATATGTAATTATACATAAAATATCCATATACCTGATTATGGACATTTTTTAGCATTTACCGTGATATAAACCAAGTTTTATTTTTAATTGTTCATTACCAAAAACCTGAGTAGTATTTCTGCTTGTGTCATATCCTTCATTGCTTCCCAGAGCTCTGTTTTATATAATCTGAATAATCTCACCTGGAAAAGTTTTTGATTAGCACTTATAAACCAAAATTCCCCATAACTCCAAATGTCTGATTCTGTGCTTTGAGCCAGAGCTCATCTGGCCTCTCCACTGAGATGTCACATTAAAAGCTAAAATAAATATGTTTAAATCTGAAGACGATTTTTCTCCTCAATGTCCACTCACCCTATAGTTGTCATGCTTGTGAATTGCCCTGTTTCTGCAGTCAGCAGGTTAGAAACTCAGAAGCTTTGATTCCTTCATTTCTCATGTGTCCGATCATCTACCAGAATCTGTGAATTCTCTTCTTTATTTAATTTTGCGTTCCTCATCTTCCCTCCTTTTCCATTGTCCCAAGTTCTGTGATTCTCCTGTTACTAAGTATACAGATTTGATTTTCAATTGTATTTCTTACTTGTATTTTCGCAAACGTCAACCACCTATACACTACCAAGATAATTTCTCTAGAATACAAGCATACTTTAATATTTCAATAGCAGTACATTGTCATAATTTTTAAGTGCCTGACTTAAAACCTAAAGCCTTTTATAATTTGGCTGGTGCTGTCTTCCAGTGACTCATTTCCTATCATCTGTCCTTCTTCTCACTATCCATTTAAAAAATGTCCCATGTCATTTTATGCCTCACTGACATTACATATCCTCTTTTCTCTACCTGGAACACACTTCTTCCTTCCTTCATCCAACTGCACCCAATCTATCTTTCAAAGCACCTTCTACAGTGATTCACCTTGACCCAGTTTGATGGCAGACCTTCTTTCTCCCTTCCTGAATACAGAGCATACAATGCGACCTTTTATTACCCTGCACACATCACACTATCTCGCAGTCATTGACATGTTTGTTTCCTTTTCTTTCTGAGATATAATTCCCTTAAGCCAGGATCTGTCTTCTTCAATTATATCTCCTTAGCATCTAGTTTAGTGTCTGACAGATAATAAAAATTTGAAAATAAATGCTGTAGGTTACAGATTGTTTTCCTTACATTTTACATTAAACAAAATTTAGTCTCATAGAAGCAATAATTTAGCCAAGGTCATAATGCAAATGGATCGAAAAGTCTGATTTAAATTTTATTTTCTCTGTGACAATTCCACAAAATCCTTACTTGGTATACTGTTGGAAACAAAGTGTTAAAGTAATATGCCCAATTAAAAGTTGTATTTTTGGGATGCCTGGGTAGCTCAGCGGTTAAGCGTCTGCCTTCAGCTCAGGGCCTGATCCTGGAGGCCCGGGATCAAGTCCCACATCAGGCTCCCTGCATGGAGCCTGCTTCTCCCTCTGCCTGTGTGTCTGCCTCTGTCTCTGTTTCTCATGAATAGAAAAATAAAATCTTAAAAAATAAATAAATAAAATGTGTAATTTTTAAAAAATGATTTTATGTATTTATTTGAGAGAAAGAGTGAGCACAAGCAAGGGGAGTGGTAGGCAGAGGGAGAGGGAGAAGTAGACTCCCCAGCGAGCAGAGAGCTGTATGTGGGGCTCAGTCCCAGGACGCTGGGATCATGACTTCAGCCACCCTGGAACCCCTGAAGTGGGTAATCTTTCTATACTTACTCTGACACACGATGATGTAGTTGACACTGATATTACAGGTATTTCCTGCTTATGTGGAATTATTACAATTAGGGATGTGAGTTATTTTTCTATAATGGTATGATTAGAGTGTTCACACTTTGTAGTTATTAATCAGTAATGATTATTAACTACTTTATTCTAATGGTTTACTTTAGTTATGAGCACAAATATTTGAGGGATAAAATAATTTTCCCTTTTTATTTATTAAGCTGTGCAATTAAAATATGTAAACTAAAATCTGCACTCGTGTAGAAGTTTCAGTTAATTTTTCTGTCAACTAAAAAGCTGGCCTTCTAGATGAGATGACATGGATGGACAGAGAAGATATTTTGCTAAGTGAAATAAGTCAGACTGAGAAAGACAAATACCATGATTCCATTCATTGGGAGAAAAAAATGAGTAAACACAAAAAAGCTGAATCAGACTTATAAACACAGAGAACATGGGGGGATAGGCAAAGTAGGAGAAGGGAAGTGGGAGGTACAGTCTCCCAGTTATAAAATGAGTAAGTCATGGGAATAAATAGCGCAGCATAGGGAATATAGTCAATGCTATTGTAATAGGATTATGTGATAACAGATGGTAGCTATACGCATAGCGTACTGTAGAGAGAAGCTGAATCACTATGTTTTACACCTGAAACTAATGTAACATTGTGTGTCAACTACACTTGATTAAAAAAATTAAAATAAAAAGAACTACTGGCACTTGCAGTGAGCACAGGGTACGGTACGGGAGTGTTGAATCCCTATATTGTACACATCAAACAAATATTACACTGTATGCTAACTGAAATTTATTTTTTTCTTTTTTTTCTAACTGAAATTTAAATGAAAACTTTAAAAAAATGAAAAAGATCTGGCCTTACCAACTCTCTTTCTGTAGGTTCTTCTAAGAGACTATATAGGTTGAGACCTTATAGGCTATTTTAAAACGCTATTCTTATTTCTTATTTATTCATCTGAATATTACATCTCCACCCATTTAGAAATGTCCTAAAATCATACTCTAGCTGATTTATTTGGTAGTGTGGTGGCTTAAATATATCCATTTCTGCACAATTTTTCTTTGAGTAAAGATTTAGTATGATTATGTGTTCATATAAATATTCTCTAATTTCATTAATTTTTAAAATATACCAACACCATTGTTTTGATCAACAGATTAAAAAACTGGATAAATCAATTTATGAGATATTTTAGAAGATTTTATGGGATTCAGTAAATATATTTTTATAATCTGACTGCATAAATAGGAAAAAATTTTATATAAAATATTAGTCGTACACAAGGAAGCAGCTGCAAAATATAGTTTAAAGGAATATAGCAAGCAAAGTGTCTCTGTGCACCAACTTCAAAGCTAAGTCTAAACCTGTTTAAATACATATAAAAATTATGGGAACTGCTTTCTATCAGCTTTGCTTGACTAAAATTTTAATGCATGGTCAGAATATAACACAGCCTTGGTAGATTAAATCTGGGAAGGAAAAAGAGGAATAGGTTAACAACATAAAGAGGAAACTTAGTTTTCACTTTATATGAAAGTAACTGGTTGGTGGGTGGTAGGTGGAGGTCACCTCTAAAATAGGCAAATAGCATCAGAATATACTTTGCTACCTATATAGCCCGATCTTTTTTTTTTCCCCAGCTTTATTGAGCTGTAATGGACATACGGTGTAGTGTAGGTTTAGAGTATACATGTAATGATTACAACAATAAAATTAACACATCCATCACCTATCACAGTTATAATTTTAATGCGTTCGAGGGATGAGTACTTTTAAAATCTATTCTCTTAGCAACTTTCAAACATACCACATGGGGTATGTTCACTATGGTCACCATGTAGATTATACCCCAGGACTCATTCTTCTTATAACTAGAAGTCTGTACCCTTTGGTTACCTTCACCCATAATCCTCACCCTGCATCCCCACCCACCCACTCTTGCCATTGGCAGCCACCAATCTGTTCTTCAGTATTTATTTCAGTTATATGTGTCCATATTAATTAACTTGAAGCAATGTAATTTCAGTAGAAATCTGTGCTTACTTTCCAGTTTAACTAAATATGATAGAAATTACATTATGTTTCACCTTTTTTTCCAAATATTGGTGAACAACAATATCTAGGTTGAGTTTTACTCCTAAGATCCCATTAGGTGAATTTGCTCTGACATCCTAAATATGTTGTTTGGCTTCAAGCTTTAGGTCTCAGGCTGTGGAAATAGGAAAGAAGAAGCACAGGATATGTACACATCTACCCCCTCGATTTTGTTGGTCCCGTACTAAGCGCAATGCCACATCTAATGGCCAGGAAATGTAGTTTCTCTTTTAGTGTCTACATTACCAACTACAATTCAGGGATTTTTTAAAAATAGAAGAAAGAATATAAGAACAGATGCTAAGATATAGAAAGAAATGCACCATAGCCTTCCTGAATGTCATTTTTTCCCATAAGCAGAGTTATTTCATCACGCATTCTGAGGGTAAATGCCTCATGTCCCAATCTGTACTATATCCAGCTTATTTTTTAGGATATCTTGGTGATGTACAGTAAGGACTCTCTATCAGGTTATGCTATGGCTACTCTTTCTCTGCTAACCTTAAAAAAATAAACATACCTGTAAGACCACAACTAATGTGCAATGATGGAGCAAGAATATAATACACGTATTAAAATGTTCATTTGGAAAAAGGAAGAAAGCTGCAATAGTTATGAGGAGTTCATTCGCTGTAATAAAATTTCCCCAAATGTGCAAGGGCTAGTTTACATTTTGCCTTCAGCACTAGCATGCTCCTTGTGCTGTATGTCAGAGGATCTATGCTTTCACAAACTCAGATGCAATGTCATTTTTAATATGTGGCCTGCAACTTCAACCTGTTATTGGGCATGTCAGAAAGCCAAAAGGTGGAAAGACCTTGGAGTAACCTGTGAAAATTTTCTTGCGCCAGACTTAGACATCACACTACTCACTTCTGCTCATGTTTTATCAGAGAAAACTTAATCACAGGGGAAGGCCTGACTGAAAAAGAAGCTGGGCATCCATATACTTAGCGCCCAAAACTGAAGGGGAACATGAATCTTGTTAGTCAGCCAGGACTTTCTACCTGAATGGAATACACACATCAATCAGGTGCCCACAGCAGTCTAAAAATCCTGCGAGTCAGAAAATGCAGACAATCCCAACCCTGAGAGAGAAGTAAATTCCTTGGTAAGCCCATCTGCCGGGTACTGTTTATGCTCTGGGTGAGGACTTGCTCTGGCCATCCTTCATTGGGAGGTCATCCTGCTGCATAGCTTATTTTCTGCCAGTGCAGGATTTGGAGTTCCCAAAAGTAGACTTCAAGGTGAGGCCTTGGGTCCCAAATGAGCAGGACAAACTAATCTCAAGGCGTCCAAATGAGGAAAGTGAGACATTGAAATGAGAAAAGTTTTAAAAATGTACAAAAATCAGCCCCATGGGAACTGTGGGCAACTGGGGCTCAATTCCACCCTGAGTTCCTGAGGAACTACAGAGGAATTATTGCTAAATTGCCTCAACAGGAACGTTTCACCAGGGACATTTATCCTTTCAGACCCTTAGGTGTTGAGCATTGCACTCAGGATCTTCAGACTTCTAATCCCACCTCCAATTCCCTTCCATTCTTCAGTGTGGCTATTCACTGCAGAGTCAGCTCCCAGTTTGCGGAGAGACCGTGCAGGGTCAAGGAGTCTAATGGGAATTGGCTTCTGTAGCTGCAAGTGAACTCAGAGACAGGGTAGGTATATGATCTGTCACACTGGCTTTCAGAATTTAAGCTATGGTTTCTTCTGCAGTATATTCCCTAAAATACTCATTATTGTTCTTACTGATTTGCTTCTAAATCTCTCCAAGTTTAAGAAATCACACCAAAAAATTGCAAAATCCCTTACCAGAAGGGTCTATACTCAGCCTTGCTGTGATTGCCTTTTCATGACGGAGGGCGACTCTTACGTTCTCCTGTTGATCAGGATAAGAGACTCCATTCAAATTTTAGCTGCCAATCAATTTCATTGTGTTGTGGGGAGATTCTATTTGCTAATAACTAGTATTACTTCTCTAATGAATTCTTATTTTCTTAGGCTCCGGCAAAGATTGAGACATACCTGAGAGGCTTACTTTCCTTAGCATCATGACTAAGATCTCTACTACTGACCTCTACCTGGAGCATGACAAAAGGATGGAGTGCCTTTCTTAAGTAGCTTGCCCTAAAGACTTCCGAGGCCTCTGTACAGATGGCAGCACCATGAAGTTATCTATAGTACCCAAAGAAATCATGGAACCTAGCAAAAGCTTCTCTAAACACCGTGATTACATTGTCCTGTTCATCAGAGTCTAAGTAGCGTGGCTATATAGTCTGGCCCTAGTAAAAGATACTATCCAATAGTTTTAAATTCTCATTGTTCTTGGGAAAGAAACTGAGTGTTGGGTTTCAGAGGGATCACCAATCAATTATATCCCTTCTTCTTATGTATGATGCTAATATTATACAGGTCAAGTGACTTCATGTCATAGTGAGGTATACTCCTTATTAAGTGTTTGTTAGTCCTAACTCCATTACCTAACAAGGAGACAATAACACTAAACAAAGAAACATATATTAAGACAGGAACTGAAAATTAAGAGGTGATGAATAACTAAATTTTCTACCCCAAATGGTATAATCTCTGTCTTTTCTTAATTGCTACCGAATTGATTGAGTTCACATAATCTGAACAACTAAGGAAGAATGATTGACATCAGCTACCATTCAGTTCTGTTGTGGTCTTTGATAGATTTAAGCAATGAATTCTTGGAACATAATTGGACTCATTTAAACTTTTAGGGTTTGAGAATACTTTTGGGAAGTGTATGTATAGTTTTCTGTCTGTAATATTGGTGGTGTGACAATATGTGTCATATTAACTCTATAGGCTTAAAAATTGTATGAAGTCAGAGGGTTGGATTCTGTATTTTGAGACTCTAAATGAATCATAGCCTCTTGATGAGGAAGAGCAAGCCTCAACAACCCTCAACACACCCCAACACTACCTAGGCATCAGAAATCTCATTTTCCAAATGTAGACCTTGAAGGAATTAAGCTAAAGCTTTTTATTCCTATTTTTCAATGTAACTTTTTTGTTTTTTTTCCAGTTTAATTTTTCAGTTTGGGATCTTATAAGAGAAATAAGACCATTATAAAACAAAAAATAATAAGAATTGGTAATAAAATATAAGAGAAATTAGATAATGATCCCTAGGAAAGGTCATCAAACACATCCTTTTACTCGATCTGTGAGTTCTATCAATTTATCAATAGAGAAGTGATTGCAAATATAAGTGCATAGAATAAAATCCCTTATATAATAAAAGTCATTGCTGTGTGGTCTACCTATAACTAGTAATTATGTGAATATTTTCTCTGTAATTTAAATGTCAGATTAAATAGGAAAATGCATGTATAATTATCTAAAGAGTACATCTGAATATATTTAAGATTTTAATTATAATCTGCATAACATAATTCAATGCAATAAAGAAAACAAAACCAAAATAAATGATTAAAAAACAGGCAAAGGACCCAAATAGATATATTTTCAAAGATTACAAATGATCAACAGATATATGGAAGGTGCTCAACATCACTAATCATCAAGGAAGTGCAAATCAAGATCACAAGGAAATACCAGCTCACACCTGTCGAGATAGCGGAAATTGAAAAAATAATAACGACCAAGTGTTGACAAAGATGAAGAGAAAAAGGAACCCTCTGAACTGTTGATGGGGATATAATTTGATACAGCGATATGGAAAACATTATGTAAGTTCCTCAGAAAACTAAAAATAAACTACCATATGACCCAACATTCCCCCTCTTCTGGAGTTATATACAAAGGAAATGAAATGAGTACTTCAAAGAGATAACTGCACTCACAAGTTTATTTCAGTATTATTCACAATAGCCAAGATATGGAAACGTATGTGTCTGTTGACAGATGAGTAGATAAAGAACTGAACTTGAGGTGCATGCATGCACATTACTCAGTATCAAAAGGCAAGAGACGCTGCCCTTTGCAACAACATGGATAAAACTGGAGGACACTACGCTAAGTGAAATAAGCCAGACACCCCAAAAAATAATTGTATGACTTCACTTATGTGTAGAATCTGAACAGTACATAGGAACAGAAAATAGAATTGTAGTTATCAGAGGAGAAGAGATAGAAGAAATGGGGAGATGTTTATCAATGAAAACAAAATTGCAGTTACATTGGATCAATAAGCCTAGAATACTATTTCCTTCTGCTTAAAATAAATCTCTTGTAATTCTATCATTCAAAGATAACAACTTACAATATTTTGATGTATAGCTTTTCAGACTTTTTCTATGCACACATATATACATATTATAAAAATTGAATCATATTATAATAATGCTATTTTCACTTGATCATCTGTCTATATAAAAAATGTCATCTTCATACATAGCCCCATTATATTCTATTTTATAGATATGGCCCAATTTCATTAGCTTAAACCCAATTTTTTTCTTCAGATTCTCTTCACTCATTTCTCCCACCTGCCGTCCTCTTCCTCTGGCAACCTCTGGAACTATAAGCTTATCTTTTTAAAAAAAAATTTAAGAGTCCACTATAAATAAAACAATATGGTATTTTTTTGAGATCATATGCTATTTATCTTACTCTGATTTATTTCACTTCGCATAATGACCTCAAGATTAATCCATGTTGTCACAAATGTCAAAATTTTATTCTCTTTTAGTGGCTGAATAATATTCCATTGTATATATAAATTTTTAAATGGATTTTATTTATTTATTCATGAGACATACACAGAGAGAGGCAGAGACATAGGCAGAGGTAGAAGCAGGCTCTCTCTGGGGAGCCTGATGTGTGGGACTTGATCCCAGGACCCTGAAATCATTACCTGAGCTGAAGGCAGATGCTCAATCACTGACCCACCCAGGTGCCCCTCCCTTGTACATATACAGTTATATATCCCAATTTCTTTATTGTTACATGCATTGAATAGACTCCTCTTTTTTGAACTGAGTCCTCTCAAATAAATCTTAACACTGAATTGAGTCCTCTCTCTCTCTCTCTTTTTTTTTTTTCTTGGTGAGTCTAGCAAAAGGATTGTAATTTTGTTTATTTAAAGATTCAGCTCTTAGTTTCACTGATCTTCTCTCTTGACTTCTACATCTTTATTTCATTTAGTTTTTCTCTATTCTTTGTTATTTTCTTCCTTCTACTATCTTTAGGTTTCATTTGTTCTTCTTTTTTATTTCTTGAGGTGTAAAAATGGGTTATTTGTGACTTCTTGGTTCTCGAGGTAGGTACTAATCACTATGAACTTTCCTCTTAAGAACTGCTTTTGCCACATCCCATAAATCATGGCATGTTACATTTTCATTTTTGTTTGTCTCAGTGTATATTCTGATTTCTCTTTTAACTTCTTTGACCCACTGGTTGTTCAGTAGCATGTTGTTTAATGTCCACATTATTTGTGAATATTCCAATTCTCTTCATGTAATTAATTTCAAGTTCCATAATATTGTGGTTGGAAAAGATGCTTGATATGATTTCAAGCCTCTTAAATCTTTTGACTTGTTTCGTAGCTTAACATATGATGTATGTTGGAAAACATTCCAGATGCACTTGAGAACAGCATATATTCTGTTGCTTTTGGATGGAATGTCCTATAAATATCTGTTTATACACATTTGGTCTAATGTGTTGTGTAAGGCTGATGTTTCTTTATTGATTTTCTGTCTGGGTAATCTATCCATTGATGCAAGTGGGATATTAAAATCCTCTACTATTATTGTATTATTGTACAATAAGTCTGTTAATATTGCTTTATAAATTTAAGTGCTCCTATGTTGGATGTATAAATATTTAGAAATACATATTCATTTGTTGGATTGCCTCTTGTTTAATTGGGCCCTTTATCATTATGTGCTACTTATCTTTGTCTTTTACTATAGTCTTTCTTTTAAAGTCTACTTTGTCCGATATATCTACACCAGCTATACTAATGTATAGCATGATGGCTATATATCAAAACATCATGTTGTACACCTTAAGTATACATAATATTTATTAAAAATAAAATGATAAAAATAAAACCATGACATCTTTGAATCAATCATTGCCTATATATATTTTTCTTGTACACAATATCTAGGACTATAAAAGTAAGGAAATGAAAGGAGAGTGCACAGAAATAAATAAGTTGATCTGATCTTTATTTTAAACCCAGAGTAGAAAAAAAAAAAATATGACCCATTTGAGGGAAAATTGGGCAGCAATTTGGAGCAAATTATATTGGATGTGTATTGAATATTCAGATCAGTATGATTAGCATACAAAATTCAGTGCATGATCTCTTTAGACTTCTTCCTATCTATAGTCATTGCCCCAAATTCCATTTTCCTTCCCATTTCCTCCTCTGTCATGCTATTCTCTTCCTATCAATCTCAAGTGAAGCACAGGTTTTCACTTTCATTTAGTACTTTGCTCTTAATTTAGAGCATGTGAGGTTTCTCTTGCTCTTTCAGCAGTGAATCAATGACATTTGTTTATAAGCTATCAAAATATTGAGTTCTATTTATATTATTCATAGTTGCAATATCCATAGTTCTCCTAAAGCCATGTAATTTATGTTAGAAAAATGATATATTCACAAAATGTATTAAACAATGTTAAATAAATACTATTAAAAATAAATTTCACCCCTTGTTTATAAACCTCCACTTGGTTTCTTTCTTTACCTAGCATGCTTTAAAATGTGGCTGCAATCTAAAGTAACTCATTCAGAAAATATATAGTTATACTTTAACTTTTAACTACTGACTCAAATACAGATAAGAAATATTTCAAAAACAATGAAAATATCTAATCTGTTGTAGTGAATACTTGCATGGCAGTTACACCTTACATAGATTCCGTGCAACTCAAACCAAAAACTATATATTAATCTACTGGAAATTCACAAATGGTCACTAGTATGGCATTTGAAAATCACTATTGATGTTATTCACAATTCCTATAGAATGAATATAGCCAGTAAAATACATTGCTTTTATAAGGAAAAAAACAAAATAATGTGAAAAGAACATTTTGTGAGGTACTAAATAGAAAATGCTGGCACTTATTTCTTTAAATAAAAGTGATATTAAATGTGAAGAAAAAGGTGATTAAAACTACACTTATAAGATTTGAAACATGTTTTGATGCTATAATAGATGTGCATGAAGCCTCTGAATATAAATTAATATAATTATGTGACAATACTTATTTTTAAGTTTGCAAAACATAGCCTTTACTAAGAATACCTAAGGAAAAATGCTATAACAAAGCCACATTTAGTAAAATGCAAGACACGTTAAAACTAACAAAAAACAGTAATAAAAACCATTATATATCAGAGTAAGTCTGGCCAATTTCCTAGTAGATATTAAGGCTTTCAATTATTTTATCTTGCTCAATTCAAGTATCCTTATATCTTCATTGTTTTCTATTTCATTTTTTTCCATATAATTAAAACTGATTTGCAGAACAGTTTTCTTTTATTCTCTTATCTTTTCTCTCTCTTCCTTTTATCAGTTTTTATTTAAAATTGCTGCTTCCCAGAATCACAAATTATAAATATGGAATACATATATTTTGGCAAATGTGATATCCTATAGCTTAAGTAGGTATACTGGAGGAGTAAGAAAATTATATATAGGTACATGTATGTATAACAAATTTCTTTATTGTTAAGTGAATTGTGTGTGTGTGTATATATATATATGTATATTATACAAAAACACTGCATATACATATGTGTCCATACTTTATAATCTTCTCTCTGACTTTACTCATAAAGACCCTCAGAAGTTGTCTCATGTAGTCAGGGGCTAATCTTTTTTACTGTGGTTTGTTTGTTATTTTAACAAACTGCATTTTCATGTCCCAGAAAATATTGCTGAGGCCCCTGCCAAACAAATGTTTATACTGCTTCTATATCTGCTTCTTTTCAGTGCCTCACTTACCTTTCTTTTTCTTTCTTTTTACATTTTTTTTAAAGATTTCATTATTTGAGAGAGAGCGCGAGCAGCTGGGGGAGCAGCAGAGGGACAAGCAGACTCCCTGCTGAGCCCCCTGTGGGGCTGGATCCCAGGGCCCTGAGATCAGGACCTGAGTGGGAATGGAGTCTGCTGCATAAGGGACTGAGCACCCGGTGCCCCCCTCACTTAGCCTTTTCATTCAAGGTCTTTGCTCCTTATGCTGTTGTGTAGTCAAAAAAGACTATTAGTGTATTTGGGTAAAAATGTCAGCCTTGTCTCTCTTGTTTTCATACTAAAAGGAGTTCTTAGTAAAACCCCTCCTTGGGATTTGAAAAGTTCTGTTTTTTGGTGATGACTTTGGAAGTTTGGGAGAAAGTACAGACCTATACAGCTGCTCCCCAAATAGGGGCTAAAAGCAGCAATTTTAGTGTTAAATGGATATGTCAGTTTCTTTGCCATCCATAGTTTTGTTACTGTTTTTTTATTTATTTATTTTTTATTGGTGTTCATGTTACTGTTTTTTTAATCCCGATTTCTGATCTTGGAAACCATGATCTGTGGTTTACGGATCGTGAGAGTTGTTGCTCATTGCAAATTATGCAACTATATGTGGAGTTCTAGGTTGCTGTACTTGTGAGCTTTAATATTTCCTCTTTGACATCATCTGTGGATTAACTGTAATACTTTGTAAGATGGTAATGTCAGCTTAATTTTTAATATTGTGTACATTGTGACTATTTTTTCTAAGATTTAAGGTAATGAAAGTAAATGATTACCATACTCAGGCCAGGATGACTCAGACATTACAGAAAAAAAAAGAAAAAAAGAGAAAGAAGAAAAAGAAAGAAAGAGAAAGAAAGAAAGAAAGAAAGAAAGAAAGAAAGAAAGAAAGAAAGAAAAGAAAGAAAAAAGAAAGAGAGAAATAAAGAGCTGTGCTATTAATGGCCAATGGAAGAACACATACAACTGGATTAGGGAGATAAAAAACCACAGCAGAGCACATTAGACAATCTGCAGAACAGAATTTGTTATTGGACCTGGTGGAACAGAGAGTAAGAAAGCACATAAAAGATACAAATTATCTGTCAAAAATAGTGACTGCAGAATTAGCTTGGGCCTAAGACAGGAACCAACATATAATTATCATATTGTTCCTTTGATCAAAGACCCTGATCAAGTTACATTTCCTGATTCAGAGGTCACAACAAAATGCCCCATAAACAAACACAAGGGGACATTTTAATAACAAATGTTTTGTCCTTTTACAGTGTAGTGCTATTTCGGGAGATCTTACCTGTAGGCATGCTCTCTTAGGTTTATCAAATGTGTTGAATCATGGCACAAGGAAGGAAAGAAAGAAGGAAAAAGAAAAAGGATGAAAAGAGGAAGGAAGGAAGGAAGGAAGGAAGGAAGGAAGGAAGGAAGGAAGGGAGGGAGGGAGGAAGAAGCAATCCCAATTGTCTCCACTTTGTAAGACAGGCTATTATTGACATATAAACCCTCACATTCTACATTCTCAGTTTCATACCCCTCCTTTAATCAGCTACACTTTTATACCCCACTGTAGTATTCCTCTAGCATTTTCTTCATAATCTGATCTATATTTTAAAAGAAATAACAGAGAAAAAATTACACTATTGTGGTCATAATTGTCTCATATTCCATTCAGACATTGTTTTGAAGATAGTAGTAATAATAATAGCAGCAGTAATGGGGTAATAATGCTGTTATTGTATTTTGCTGGCATTATATAATCCTTTCTTTGGCTTATTTACTTTTATCATGTCTTCATTTTATTTTCTGCTCTCTTAACCAAACTTTCTCATTTACTGAGTTCATTTATCATCCTTTTGAGAGATTCATGTTTCAGTCTCCATCTCATGGTGAAACTTCACTCTCTCAACCTATGATTGGGGTGTCACCCTGAGAATTTCTGATAGTTTAAGAGCCACTGTTACCTGGTTTCAAACTAAGACTTTTTCTTCCTTGATTTATAGCCTTAGTATGCCAAAATACATTTTCAACTATCTTCCTTTTTTTTTTTTTTTTTAAGATTTATTTATTTGAGAAAGAGAGAGAGCCTAGGGAGGGGGAGAGTAAAGGGAATCGGAGAGAGAGAATCTCAAGCAGACTCCCTGCTGACCATGGAGCCCAACGCAAGGCTCAGTCTCATGACCCTGAGGTCATGACCTAGCCAGAATCAAGAGTTGGAGGCTTAACCAGTTGAGCAACCCAGGCACCCTCAACTATCTTCTCAACAAAGGTTGTTACAAGATGAACTTTTTAAATCATCATATATTTGCCATTCATTTTAAAACTTCTTTCACATGAATGGTAGTTTGGTTGAGTATAGATCTCTGATAGAAAATCATTTTCCCCATAAAGTTAAAAGAACTACTTCTCTTTCTTTCTAGCGTCCATATTACTGTTAAGAAACCCATTGCCAATCTAGTTTGTATATTTTCCCTGAACATTCTTTTTCTTTGTGTGTGTGTGTGCTTTTTTATCTAATTTTATTATTAGAATTTTATTATTTTGAATTATTCCTAAGTACTCAGTGAGCCATTTCAATCTGATTACTTGGGCATTCCTCAGTTAAGTAATAACAGTAAATTTAATCAAAATTTGCATACAGAAAAGTTATAAAGGGTTAATTGGAATTTTGAATATTACTTTTAACACAAGGTTGCAAGCTTTAAGGACACCAAGATCTAGAGAGTAGTGAAAAGAAAGCAAGAAGCAATGATACAGAAGAGAAGTTGGTAACTGTAACAGGACTACCAAGAGCCCAAATATTATTGAAAGGAAAAGAGAAATTTATAAGTAATGAGTAATCAGTGGCACCAAATGCTTCAGAGGAGTTAGGCAGGAGAAGTATCAGGTAAATGATTGGAGACATTTTTTATTTGTGAATTTCAAGCCACCCTTATATAGAGTAGTACAAGAGTGGAAACCAAATAGAAGAGAATTAAGGAGCACATGGAGGTTCCAATTAAACTTCTTTTCGAGGCACCTGGGTGACTCAGTGGTTGAGCATCTGCTATTGGCTCAGGTCATGATCCTGGGGTCCTGGGATCGAGTCCCACCTCAGGGTGGGACTTCTTCTCTGCCTATGTCTCTACTTCTCCCTCTGCCTATGTCTCTGCTTCTCTCTCTCTCTCTCATGAATATATAAATAAAATCTTAAAAACAACCCCACCTCATTTCAAGGAATTTGAAAGAGAGATTAACTAGTCTAGAAAGGATATTTTAAATTAATCATTTTAAAAAATATCAGCAGCTTGAGAATACTTTTAAGATATAGGGAAAGGAGCCTTTTTTAAGAGCTTGAACATCTTAGAAACAATGTGCATTTTCATACAACTAAAGCTTCAGATATGTTCAAGGTAGACAATCTAAGACCATTTATGATTTTAAGTTAATTTTACAAATGTGACATATATAGTTATTACTATATTAAGATGAGATCAGGATATGTGAAAAACTCAGCTTTTTCTATTAGGTATGAAGCAATTTATACTATTATTATTAATCTATATTATTAACAACATATTATTGAGTTGGGAGGGTCAGGTGGGAATGAGCTGAAATTGGAAACTTAAATAAAATGAAACTTTGTGAGATAACATCTGTGGGTCAGACAGGATGGACTCAATTAGAAATAAGTAAAGGCTAGCTAAGCCTCAATAAGGATAAGTTTGAATAATTATTTGACTTCAGGAAATAGTATTAAGAAAATGCATATATATTCAATCAGGTTTTCATTCAAGCTAGCTTAAATAATTAAAAGTTTTATTTTATATATTTTTTTCTATAAGCTCCAATATGTAGACTCTAGTATTTAATTAATTGTAACTGTAAATTTTTTTCTTCATCCCTTCTTTGACTAGTATCATTTCCATTCCAGGGAAATTGGAGCAATCTATACTAAAGGATTGAGCTGCAAAATTTTAAAGCATATTAACCTTTGAGAAAGAGTGCCATGGTTTCTGTAATTAAAATAATGAGAATTCTGGGCAGCCTGGGTGGCTCAGGGGTTTAGCGCTGCCTTCAACCCAGGATGTGATTCTGGAGTCCCGGGATCGAGTCCCACGTCAGGCTCCCTGCATGGAGCCTGCTTCTCCCTCTGCCTGTGTCTGTCCTCTCTCTGTGTGTCTCTCATGAATAAATAAATAAAATCTAAAAAACAAAAAATAAATTAATGAGTTTTCTAAGAATAGTAGTATTCAGATCTTTTCTCTTCTCTATCAGGAAACCCTATTTGCACCCAAAGAGATAATCAAAAGGCAAACTGTAATTGTATATTAGAAATTCCATCCTGGTACCTCTATGCTTAAATACTTTTCTTTAAAATAACGACTAGCTTCGGACATAGGTAAATTTGACATTTGCCAAAAATCATGGCCTCTGTAGAATGTCAATGTTAAACTTTCTTGACTTTGATTTACATATAAATGCAAGAAAGTTTTCCTTTTTATAATTATAATTTATAATCTCAGAATTTATTTTTTATATTTTACCAATAATCCTGATTCTCTTATGTTCAAAGTTTAAATAATTTTGAGATGTTTAAACTGGTCTTTTTGGACATAAGGCATAAAAAACTTTGGTGACTGATATAATGTTGGTGGTGACCCTGCATTTAGATAATATGATCAAAGGGCTTAGACAGTAAAACTATGTATATGACAGGATCAGAAGAGTGTGTCATGGATGAATACAGCATGCCATGAGGAAAAACATTTTTCAATACTAGTTTCAGTGACTGTTGACAAGGGTAATGCAGGGAAAAAGTTAAGAAAAAAATATAATAAAATCCTTACTTTTACCTGTCACAAATTGTTTTTCTTATGTAAGGCAAAGGCAATATATACATGATATGAATGGTAGAAGTAAGCATGGAGCAAATTGAAAATTATACTAACTGATGTTTGATAAGTTAAGAGAATATTTTGAGATTTCATAAAATACTGAAATTTTTGCATCAATAAACACATTAGAACATTAACATTTTAAGCAGACATAAAATACATGTGAGTGATCAAGTCTTTTTTCTGAGGAGTGGAGTAAAAGATGACAAATATCATAAATTCTAAATTTCTTGGGGAACTTCCAAAAAAGATGACTTTAAGGTCATGCAAAAGGTAAATGCAAATAGACCCAATATTGTATTAAGAATGAATCCCTAAATTTCCTGTGCATTCTAGTGGTTCCAACCAATGCACTTAGCATTAATCTAAATAAAGTAGTATTTTATTTACTTTTTTAAAATTTTTTTGAGAGAGAGAGTTTTAAAGCAGGCTCCATGCCCAGTGCAGTGCCCCACGTGGGGCTCGTTCTCATGACCCTGAGATCATGACCTGAGATAAAATCAAGAGTCAGACGTTTAACCTACTGAGCCACCCTGGCACCCCTAAATACACATTTTAAATCCCAGCATCATTCATGGATATCAATGGAAACCACATTTGTGAATATGAACTTTCTTGACTCCACATATACCATTAAACCCAAGAAAAGGGCAGATAACAGACACACTTCCAGACAGCTATGCCTCAAATCTCAACAAATCAGCGTGGAAATGTTTTCTCTTGAAACATATTAAACCCACTTTGTTTATTTTAATTAACAAAAAAAAATGTCTAAAGAATGTGAACTGTTAGCTATGGCATCTTGCATTTTTCACTTTATGGAATACATGTGAAAATATGGTTATTAGCTTTCAAGGTAACACTTTATGAGGAATTGCATTGTGGATAATAAAAATCATAGTCCTTTCTCAGTCTCCTTTATAGAAGGAAAATAAATATCTCTCCTCTCAGAAGAGTCATGGACATTCATGTGACACATCAGGAAACAGGAAAACGCTGATATGCAGAGGTTATCGCTGTGCTGGTTTTCCACATGATCCCTAACTTCTTAGGCTTTTGTTTTCTGAACTCTCTCATTCGTATCAGACAGTTAGCAGGTGGCAAATATATTTGTGAATTGAAAAAATTGCATGCTAATACTGTGAGTTGTACTTCTTATTTCTGACCTCTGAACTCACTTCTAGCAGTCTTCAGTGATTTTTTTTTTCATCACTACTTAGTATTCTGAATAAGAAATATTTGTAATCAACGGAAAAGAGGCTAGGTTACCCAACTTAACAAAAGGTTCAAGGAAAGAAGGAGGCAGAGAGAGGAAAAACACTCTTGTGAAATGAGATGGCTATTGTTGAGTTGAGATTAAGATATAGGAGATGCTTCAGAAGCTGTGTGTCAGAAAGTTCGGTAAAAAAAAGGCAAATTTTCAAAAACGTTGACATGGATTTTTGAATTACAAAGACCTTTCACTAATCTTTCATGGATACAGGCAAATATAATTCCATTTTAATTATTTTCTGTACATTTCTTTAGAGGTAATTCAGAGTAGACATTTAGACGTTTGTCCCCTCAAATTTCTTATGTATTTTTCTGGGCATTTTATCTTAGATTTTTGAACTTAAGTGTGATAGCCACCTAATAATTAAACTTTTGCTTTTCAATGATTGGAAATCTAAAGTATCCCTCTGATAAAATAGCAAACTGGTTATTTTCCCCCACAACTTCAAGAATATAAATTCATTTAAGAATTTGGACTTCTCTTTGGATGATGAAATAAGGTCAATATTTAAGATCATTTTAGTCTCCTGCCTTGCTTTTTCAGTCAATACCATAGATTCTAGGAGGGAAGCTGCTATGGAAATCTGATGAATTTGCCAGGATAGGCAAATTGTTATTAGAAATTTGGGTGGGAAAACCTGGCTGGTTCAGGTAGTGGAACATGCAACCTTTGAGCTCAGGGTCCTGAGTTCAAGCCCCATGTTAGGTGTGGAGCCTAATTAGAAAACAAAAATAAAAACTAACATTTGGGTAAGTTTTATTACATGATGTCCCATGAATTGCATGAATTGGTATTACATATACCACTATGGTTAGAAAATAGTTTTGCAGTTGTTTACATATGATCTAGTTTAGAACATAGAAATTCACTGGCTATGTGAGAATTTATAAGGTCCACAGTAGTGGATATTTATAGATTTGAGGCCACAAAATGTATTTTATACGTAACACATTTTACCCACTGGTCCGGGACATATATATCACTTTGCTTAGGTCAAAGTGCATGCCAAAAACTGTCGTAATTCTCTTCCACATTCCTACTCCTAACTGTCTAGAAGTGTGTTAAAAAGCTGAAAAAAAATGATTGTGATTTTGGTAGAGATTATATGAAGAATTTATTATCACTTGCTGAAGGAAAGGCTCAGACAAACACTATCAGGAATCATATTTAGCAACTAGAATTAAAAGAAGAAAGTTGCTGGCAAATTGAAGGAAAAAAGGTCTCTTGCTCTCTTGGCATCTTTTGGAGAGGAGTGTTTGGGCCAGGCTGCTAGAAATAACATTGTGCCATTGTGCTCTAGGAAAGAGATTTTCTTAAAATATGTTTTATATAGTTTTTATACAGAAAGTATTTGAATATTCTTAAAAAATGGTAAAATGATAGGCTGAACGTGGGTACCAACTGCTTAGTTGCACTGATATCACTGGAAAATCTAGAAGGATGCTGAGATTCTCTACAGATTCTCCTAGGGCCTGGTAACAGAGCAAGTGGACATTACTATCTAATACAAAGACAATTGTGATGGTCATTAATCTTGCAAAAAACTTTGTCTTTGCCAGGTAACCCCTAATCTTAAGGAATAATCAAATACAAACCCTTTGTAGCAGGAAATGTAATTGATGGAATCAAGAAGAGGGAAAGAGAGTGAGAAAGATATCATGTCCTGCATCCACTTCCCGGGATTGGCGGTGCTGGACTAACCCGTTAGGCCTTTATTCCTCATTGACGATTAACCTTCTTTCATACCCAGAAGACAGTGTTGTGTAAACATATGTGATCTCTGAAAACACAAGAGAGTAGTTTGGGAGTCATCTAAAATGAAACCAGCGTCCAAGCTGTATCCATAGGAGGCAGAAAGACACTACCCCTCAAGATTCTCCACCCTTCCAAACTCCTAGGTTTTCAGTTTTGTCAGGGTGGAGGATTTGGATATTGACTGTCCTTCTTTGGTGGACTTTTCTACTAGCATTTTTGTTTGCAATGATCACTCTCTTGAAGCCATCAACAAAGATCATAACAAGCAATTCCAAGTACTGTTGTGGGCACCTTCATGCTGAGCCAATAGAATAGCCGTTACTCTCCACCCCAAGGAACTTTGGAGGGTAGATATTTGGAATGAGAATGAACAATTTTGATCTTTAAGAGGCAGTGCTCTCCGGTGACTACTCTTTCCAACCTTCTAGCTAGTTGTTTCCAAAAACTGTCTATTCTGCTACTGTAACCAACAACATGCTCATCCTTCTAAAACTTCTACCTCTACTTTCAGTTTTAGCCTCAGTTCTCCGTTTTTTTCTGCAATGTCTGTCCCAGAGAATTAGCTATTGGGAAGCTCCTAAGGGGAATATACCACATTAAAGATCATTCCAGAAACTTTCCTCAACCCCTCCAACTTCTTTACATGTTCTTTCAGGCCCTTTGGCTTCCATGTGTGTCTCCCATAGAGAAAGCTACTGATCAACTCCTGGAGGGCATACCTGTGAGGGATAGAGCAGGCAGGCAGAAGCACATGGCGCAGATACAACGCTCAATACTCCCAGCTTTGTGGAGCTCGGTGTTCAAAAACCTAAAGTATTTAGCGAGATGTGGATAACTAACATAAATTTGATATCTCATCCACTGGATTCCTAAAGGCAAAGACTCATGCGTAGAAGGAAACTTTTCCCATATTCTTGACCTGATTCCTTGTATCCAGGGACGAGTTGAGGTTAATTTTCTATGAGCAGGATATGATGCCACCGAGGAACTGCTTGGGCTATTGGGCCATCAACACTGAGTTATTTTGATACCAGTATCATGCAATCATAATTCTTTGGAGGCTAGAGATGGTTTTGCTCTCACTTCAGTTGAAATAAAGAAACTTATCTAATGGCCATGGACTATCTACCTCCTTATGGCTGAATTGGCTACTTCAAGAAGAAAAGTATTTTATATATATATATAAATAATAAAGTATTTTATATATATATATATATATAATAAAAAAGTATAATAAAGTATAAAAATAAAAAATAAAGTTATATATATATATTTCGTGTTCATTCCTCAGCAAGTCTATTCCCATTCACTGGTCTCCAAATTTTATCTAAGTGATTCTAATGGATCAGTCAAATTCTTCCTGGTAGTGTTATTAAAGGTGCCCCAGAGAAATCATGCAAAATCCCAGTAGGAAAAAAAAATGTGAAGGAGCTAGACTGTAAATAGAATAGTCTTAAGGTGATGCATTTAATTAT
Organism: Canis aureus; assembly: GCF_053574225.1. Taxonomy (NCBI): domain Eukaryota; kingdom Metazoa; phylum Chordata; class Mammalia; order Carnivora; family Canidae; genus Canis; species Canis aureus. The sequence goes on along the minus strand of NC_135623.1, from coordinate 64,519,422 downwards.
GAAACATCTCTGTGTTTGCAGACTGGCTAATAGAAAAGAGTGTTGATAGAGAAATTAATATGATATTCAAATATTTAACAACAAATATTTAACACTGTGAACATCACAGAGACGAAGTTAGTTCTAGAGGTTTCATTTTGTGCTAACCATTAGCTCCTTAAAAATAATAATATTAAGCATGTAAAAACCTTTATTTAAAATCAGATTATTGTAGGATAACGTATGATCTAGGTAGGATAGTGCACGATATATCTTATCATGCACTAAAATAAAAGTAATCAATGGAAAATAAACAGTAATATGCATAGCCTATACCTATGTTGAGTCTTAAAAGTGATTTCTTGTACATGAACTAAATCATGAATGTGATCTTTCGATAATTTTAAGCAAGAATGCAATCAAGCAGAGGTTATACTATATCATAGATTATTCTTGAAATTTGATATGATGCAAATGACCTAAGAAGCTTCTGGCTGTCATTTTATAATAACATTATAAAAAAATGGTAGTCAAACAATTGGATTGTACTAGAGTCATGACTTACAATTTTTGTTTAATGAACACATAATGAATCACTCATGAAAATAACAAGTTCAGTTTATTTTCTGCATATTCTAATTATCAAAGAGATTATGCTTGCTTTAAAACCAAAAAACAAAAATGTGGATAGCTGGATGCTTTATTAGCAATTATGTATGACTATGTGCATGTGTTTTTTATCTTTTGTAATTTAATTTTAAGATTAGAGAAATATAGAAGTTACAATTTTTTTTTTACATTTTCATATTATTGGTCAATATATTTTTAGAATATTTGTTAAGTCACTCCTTACAACTTGGATTTAACTTTTATTTTGGGTTACTTCTGCAAGCAATGCCAAATTGATTTTAATGGGTGTAAATAAAAATAATACCACCACCACTGATAATTGTAGAACACTTACTTCTTTTTGTTCTTTCTCATTGTACATGCCAATATATTATTCAACATGACATTTTCGTGGTTATTTAGAAAGCAAGAATCAATTTTATGTTTTTGCCATTGAAGAAGAGTATCTTATAACCCAGTGGAAACTACACATTTGAAAACGAAGACAACATCTTCTTCCTGTCTATGAATGTCAGGAGAGAATCCCACCATTCCTCACACAATTAAAAACTATCTAGACTTTGTTGGCACCAAAGGTTTTTTTTTTTTTTTTTTTTTTTAATAATTTGCTTACTCTATCCAGGGAGTTTCAACTGAGTAAGAAAAGATGTAGGTGTTGGATCAATTCAATTAGAGAAGCAGAACTAATGGGATAAATGTTTAGGATATTTATGACATAGATATGTGATTTTATATGGATTTATTGCAAGGGATTGGCATACATAGTTGTAAGCTCTGGCTAAGCAAACCCCGAATCCACAGGATTGTTTGTGGACTAAAATCCTCGCTTTCTTCATTTGTAAACATATCTCAAAGTGTAAGCCTAGATTTTGCTTCATATGAATAATATTCCTCTGAAGGTGCACAGGTTCTAGTATTTCATGCTACTTCCTTCAATCTTCAGGACTTAGTTTATCTCAAAGCTATCAAAAATCTGCAACAGTTTAAGAACTCTGTTCCTAAGGACATTAAGGAGGAGATAGTTCGTCTTTTAAACATTCCACCTACTTAGTATTTCTACTTGAAATATAAAAGCTGGAATTCATAATTCTGTTATATCACCCAGGAAAACTGTTCTCAGAGTAGAGGCAAATGTGGCAATTCATGTGGGAGGGAGAAATTCTTGAATATATAAATCTGACCTTATTTGTTGGATCCATATGGGGGACAGTGTTGCTCTTTGATTATATTATAAACTTTAGGATAAGATAGACATAGTTTCAACAATGGATCTTTTTCATGTTGGTTGACTGATCATAGACAAACAAAAAGGAATGCCTGCTATTCAACACGATCTGAAAATTAAATGGGATCATTCTTTTTACTGTGCCCAGAAGAGAGAGGAAGTAACTCTTAAATGATCACTTTCGTGTGATATGCACTAAAATTGTAAGCTGAACATTCTCTATGTGAACAGCCTGTCCGTTTTCTACACAGTGGACTGTACACGGGCATGGACAGAACATTCATTGCCTAACAGACACCAAAAAATTAGAAGCGGGCAAAAGTGTAGTCTAATAAAAAAACAATAGGCCTTAAAGTTTTGGGTTCAAATGACTTTAACTAGCTGCATAACTTTGCCAAGTCATTTTAATTTTCTGGACTTCACTTCTCTTAATTAGTATAATAAAGATAACTATATATGTCTCAGGTGTGCTGGGAAGAGTGGACAAAATAACAATGAAGTAATGATAGCAAACACTTTATGGAGCACGTCGTAGTGATATCAGTTACGAAGGTGATAGTATTTCTTTAACTTTACACTTTCGGGAATGGTGCTTGAAGAGAAGTAAGAAACCTGCCTAAGGCCACCGTACAACTTAGCCCAAATTTGAATTATGTCTGACTCCAAAGCCTGTGGATTTAAACTCTCCACTAACATTTTTGGCACACTCTATTTGATATCTGATAAGCACTTGGCATTTGGTAAGTACTCAGATTATTTTTATTAGCTTTCCCTTTTCCCTAATTAACTTCATGTCCAGAAAAAAGGAAGAGTCTTCTGTGTTTGTTGGGAAAAAAAAAATTGATCTCTCATTATGTCGAGAAAAGAACATAACACTGTTTTTTCCGTGGCTAGATAAATAACCTTTTAACTGCTAGCTTTGTATACATACACCAAGATGTATAAATTAAATGAATAAATTCAAACATCAACTATATCTTCTTCATGGAGACAAATCCTTGGTTTAAGTTTATTTTCCATCTTTAATTTGTTCAACTGCAGTGGCGATGATGATTTTTCTATCATAAATAATGCCATATATTTTATTACCTCAGATTAACACTCCTTATTTTTAATACTTTACATTTATTTTTTTTTAATACTTTACATTTTACAAACCAAAATAAAGCAGAACATGAGTAGGAATAGATGCATTTAAAATTCATTTATAAATGAATGTGTTTTCATTTCTTTAATATATTTCTGGAAGCCAACATAAACAAGTTTCCATAATCTTTACTAACACATGGCATCTTCTTGAGTAATATTGTATAACTAACTTGTTTTTACATATTTAGTGGCATTTTACCAAACACAGCAAATGAACAGACGGTATTGAAAAACAGGCAATTAGGATATATTTGACTCTAACCCTTCATTTATATTTTACAGCTGTTCTGTGTTTGACCAGAGCAAGTCTTTTGATGGATGTAACTTTGAAAAATGAGGGGTTGACTTTTTTGGTTGGTATTTTATTTTTGTTTTCTTTTAACACCAGAAGTGGCTCCCTCAAGTGAAAAGTGTAAAATTGCTGGACTCTCTGAGGATCCAAAGGAAATTACGTGTGGCAAGAAGTGTGGTGATAAAGCACTTTTACTTTTTATCAAGATGTAATCCAAGAAGTCAGTGGGGATACGTATGCTTTTGCCATTGCTATTAAAACATAAAACAAAATATTGCAGTGACCAACTATTTATATGCAACTCTATAAAGAGACTAAAGAGAGTGGACTTTCTTGAGGTCTCTAGGTCTCCATATTGCTCTAGAAATATAACCATACTCCACAGAGGAATGAAAAAGACTCCTTTGGTATCTCAGTATTTTAAAGCTCTGGAAATAACTCACATTTAGCAAATTTTAGCTAAAATATAACTTGACATTTATGAGATGCTACATTTGAACACTGTAGTTTTTTTTTTATTGAAATCAACTTTCTCCTGTAACAACCCAAGGAATTATATATTTTACATCTGTAGTTTCATAGCTGTTATAACACACCTCAGTTCTGTCTGTATCTAGCATGACGACGTTTCCCAAATTGGCATGTTTAGGAGGATATTGCATCATATTCTTTATGTTATTAAAAAAAACTAACCTCTAATGAAATCAGAGACTGAATGAAGGCCCATTTAGAATGATTGTTCTTCTGAAACATGATTTCAATTTCATGGCTTGCTGAGGCATTTGTGGATTTCAAAATATTTCTATAGTTTCTCGCTACTGATGTGAAGATGAAGACAAAAATAAAACCAATTCTAATTAACCATAATATCTCGGAGTTTAGATTTTATGTTACTCGAGGGATATAGAGTAACAGATTCCATTGTAAGTGCCCTTTATATTGCCTTATAAGGCAACAGTATAAGGTGAATAGTCTCAGAGTCTATGTTTTTATAATGATGAAACAGAAGCAGAAAGATCTTAATAAATTTATAAAACACACAGTAAATAAATTGCAAGACTTGCTTTTTGTACCCTTTCAGGCTTTGTAGTTTCTACTTTCCACATTACGCTGCCTCAGTGTGGAATCGTGTGTGTGATAGTTGTTTTGGTGTAATTAGTGTTCCCATCATCTATTTCCCTGGTGTTGAAAATCTATCCCACATGATTTATGTGAAGATAATCCTACCCACCGTCCACACCAGCTGGGCATCAAGATCTGTTTAGTCTTTTGACAGATGTTTTGACATAGGTACCTTGGGAAATAAAAGGTCTTTCTCTCTTGAAGATGAATACTTTTGTCAGTAAGTGGATTTCCACAAATTACCCTGGTCTGATGAAGGAGTCAGAAAGAAAGAACGTGCAAAGAAAAGCAGAGTCGAGAGATGGACAGAGGAAAATAAGAGCCAAAAATACCATATTTTTGGTCTCTAGATCCAGGTATACCTAAAGTCAGAACAGCACTATGTTTTTGTTTCATGAATAATGTATTCTTCTACTTAGTTTAAGGTTAAGGGGGTGCTTACCAGCATCACACTCTCCTTTTACAGATGAGGAGGTGAATTAAAAAATGCCAATGTTTAAAAGAAAAAAAAAAAAGAAAGAAAAGAAAGGAAGGAAATGCCAACATTAGCTCTACTATCAACCCTTTAAGGGCAGGGATTATGTCCTGTTCAATTCGGATGTATCAGCACATGTAGTCACTCAAAAATATCTGGAGTGAAAAAAAATATATATCTGGAGTGAAGGAAGGATAAGCTCAAAGCTACTATTTGCCACTCTATGTGCCTCACTACTATGTGCCACAAACTGAGGTCAACAGCCAAGCCCTGACTTCCAAGATTTCCAGCGATTGATCACTAAGATAGATAGAGTCATTCTATACTTGCTGGAAATTATGTTGAATATTTTTATCATCATCATCTTTCTTAAACAGCATTGAGGTACCATTTGTATATAATGAAATCAAGAGAATTAGGGACAAACTCTGATAACATCTGACAAACGTATCCTTCCATACAACTCATATCATGATATAGAACATTCCCTCACCAGAAACGTCTCACTGTTTTTTAACAGTCCATCCCTATCATTAAACTTATATAGTTTGATTTCCTCCAAAGGTTCATTTGGCCTGCCACAACATAAACTCTCTCGGGTCTGTTATTTTTTTTTCCCCTGTCTATATGCTATTAATATCCCTCTTTCACAGAGAAGGAAAGTGAAATAAGAATAAATAATGAGTGTCTAATTATTATTAGCCAAAGGTCATCCAGACAGTACGTGTTAGAACTCAGGTTCAAACGTCACAATTTGATTTCAGAGTCTGTGTCTTTAGTTGTAAATTGAAACTTAAGTTTCCATGTATTTACATTTAATAACTAAATACATATCAAAGGTCAAAGTTTTGAATTATTATGCCATATGTATTCTATATTTACATATATTTAATATGTATAATTGACAGAATATATTTTAAAGTCCCTAAATAATATTAAATCATGTTTTTTTTCCCTCTTATGTTACTTTAGCATATTTTACACTTACCAAAGAATATGAAACCAAAGCAACCATCTAAAATTTAAACAAGGGCAGCCCAGATAGCTCAGCGGTTTAGCGCTGCCCTTCAGCCCAGGGTGTGATCCTGGAGACCTGGGATCGAGTCCCACGTTGGGCTCCCTGCATGGAGCGTGCTTCTCCCTCTGCCTGTGTCTCTGCCTCTCTCTCTGTGTGTCTCTCATGAATAAATAAATAACATCTTTAAAATAAAAGAAAGAAAAATAATTTTTTTTAAAAAAAGTTGCCTTCAATTGAATTATCTTATTCTTTCAGGAATTGTTTTTGTGAAAGTGTTGAAAATTAGTCCCTAAATATTCTATTATACACTGCATATGTAGGCCAGATTTTGTGGGAAAGCGCTACAAATAAAAAAAAATAGTTAAATTATATGTTAAAAAGATAAATGTATATCACAATATAATTTACAATGACATTAATAAGCTCATTAGTTTAATTCATTCTGCGTGAAACATTGATATAATGAAATTATTGAAAACAATTGGATTCAACAACATATTATTGTGGCAAGATTTTTAAAAAGACTGCTGTTAATTAATTGATGCTATAAAAATCAAGAAAACAGTTTACAGAGGTATTTTCTTTTTGAATTATTTGAGTGAAATTACTTGGTGAAAATTTTGGTATAATGATGCCATAAAATATTGTCTAGGAATGAATTGCTGCAAACTCTTCATGAGTTCCCAAATGGAAGAACATTTTTTATTGAAATTTAAAGCCTCTCATTAAGAACTCAGAAGAAAATTATTGACATGCTGTGGGACTTTCCAGGGTGAATAGAAAATTATCTGTTTTTCTTCAACATCGTATAAAAAGACATATATAATGAAACAGATGTGAATGAGGATAATAACAAATGCACAAAGCTGCTTTTGAGGGAATTAATTATTCCTCTCAATATTTCTTCAGTCCCTTTAACTACTTTTGTTATGGTCATTGTCAATTATATATAGATTCATTGGGTAATATTTCCTAGGTATAAACATACAAAATTATGTCCCACCCAAGGGTGATCTGAAATTCTGTGACCTCCCTCACAAACTATCCTCTCACTTTCTTCTGTCCGACCCTAGTAAACTAAGATGGCATTTTAAAATTGGTGAAAGTAATGATGTCTATATAATACATGTGTCAATTAATTGGCAGAGATAGATTTGGTTTTTATATTAGCCATATTATATAGTGTGACATATACTTTTTTTTTAAAGATTTTATTTATTTATCTATTCATGAGAGACAGAGAGAGAGAGGCAGAGACACAGGCAGAGAGAGAAGCAGGCTCCCTGCAAGAAGCCTGATGTGGGACTTGATCCCGCATCTCGGGATCACGCCCTGGGCCAAAGGCAGACACTCAACAGCTGAGCCACCCAGGCATCCCAGTGTGACTTGTACTTTATCAAAGGAATTATTTAAACCATGCATTCTTAAAGGGAATCCTATGACCCATAAGGGAATAAGAATTAGTTCTTTGGAACCATCATATCTTAGATAGTACAACGGTTTGTGGCCTTCCAAAGGACCACCATTCATAAACAGATATACAGTATCTCTATGGTATTAAAATTTCATGATGGAAGCTAGACAATTAGGAAAAAAGAAGTCTAAAAAGGCTCTGCATGGTAGGGGAGTGGTAATGAACTTTTGTTGCCAAACACTAAACAATGATAGTATTTCAAATATAACAATGTTGGCTCAATAATTGTAGCCATTTTTAATTTTGTGTGTGAATATAGCTGTATAGAATATATATTTGTGTGTATAGAATATACAGATATGATACAGTTAGATTGCCTGGTGCTGTTGACTGAATGTTTGTGTTCCCTGCTATTCATATGTTGAAATCTAATCCCCAATGTGATGGTATTTGGAGGTATATCCTTTGATAGATAATTGAGTCTTGGGATCCCTGGGTGGCTCAGCGGTTTGGAGCCTGCCTTCGGCCCAGGGCGCGATCCTGGAGACCTGGGATCGAATCCCACGTTGGGCTCCCGGTGCATGGAGCCTGCTTCTCCCTCTGCCTACGTCTCTGCCTCTCTCTCTCTCTCTGTGTGTGACTATCATAAATAAATAAAAATTACAAAAAAAAAAAAAGATAATTGAGTCTTGCAGGTGGTGTCCTCATGAATCAGATTAGTGCCTTTTTGTTTTTAATTTTTTTACAAGATTTTTAAATTTATTTTAGAAAGAGAGTATGCATGGAGGGGATGGGCACGGGAGAGGGAGAGAGAGTCTCAAGCTGATTCTGTGCTGAGTGTGGAATCCCAACTCACAACCCTGCGATCACAACCTAAACCAAAACCAAGACTCAGACACTTAACCAACTGCACCATCTAGGCACTTCACAATTAGTGCCTTTTAAAAAGAGATCCCAGAGATTTCCCTCATCTTTCCCTTTGAAGATATTCTTGACATATATAGACAAATATTCTAAGTAATAAAGAACCCTCAATTTTTTTCTTTTGCAAGAAAACAACACATGAAGCTTTGGAAAGCAAAATAAAACTTTAAATTATAAACCCATTTACAAACAAACTACATAGTTTTCTGCGATCTAGATTTTCAACAATGTTAATCAAGTGGTTTGGGTCTCAGTATAGAATTAACAATTACAAAAAAGTCATGTTTATACAGGATAACTGGGTGGGAAAAGTAGCTAGAGATTACTTGATTATTGATTAAATGAAATGTAAAGCACTCCTGGGTTTATTCTTACATATATCTCTGATTTTCCAATAATCACATTTAGTTTGAAGTTATCCTGACCATAATCTTCTTTTGATTAATAGTGACATTGGGGCATTTCAATGCTTTATTATAAGCCCACTGAGTATTTTCTTCATTTCTAGCATTGTGATTGTTTCTACAAAAGTCAAAGCTCAAATAAGACTAAAAATAAGGGGGTATCAACAACAGCTGACTCATGGAAAGAGCCCAAGTGTCCATCCACTACGGATGGACAAAGATGGATAAAGAAGATAGATAAAGAATATGTGGTGTACACACACACACACCCAAACAAAGTGTAATACTACTCAGCCATCAAAAGAATGAAATTTTGCCATTTGCAATAACATGTATGGAACTAGAGAGTATTTTGCTAAATGTAATAAGTCAGTCAGAGAAAGACAAATGCCATATGATTTCACTCATACATGTAATTTACAAAACAAAATATAAACATAGGGGAAGAAAGAAAAAAAAAGAGATAGAGGCAAACCATAAGCAACTCCTAATGATAGAGAATAAGCAGAAGGATGCTAGAGGGCAAATAGGCAGGGATGTGCTAAATGGATGATGGTGCATTAAGGAGGGCCCTTGTGATGAGCACTGGATGTTCTATGTAAGTGATGAATGACTACATTCTGCTCCTGAAACCAAAATTCACTATATGGTAAACTAAAATTTAAATAAAAACTTGAAACAACAACAACAACAAAATAAGGGGGATACCTCCACAATATATTTCCCTGTTTATGAGGTGGAGAATTTAAGAGAAAGGAAAGGAAAGTTATATCCCAGAGAGGTCAAATTTAACTAGCATAACAAATACAGATGTTGTGAAGAGGGTGATCATGACACGCAATCCTCCTCCAACCCCACAGCTGTGTTATAAGGATTCATATTGTGGCAAAAGTGATGTCCAATTCTTTCAGTTTATCAGTAGCTCAGTTCTCCTCTCCAACATTATATGGTTTGAGAGTTAAGTTTTTGAATTAAATTATCTACTAACACGTTCCAACGTGCATTTCACCAGTTAAAAATTATGAATCAAAGGGTTGCCTGGGTGGCTCAGTCAGTTAAAAGTGGCCTACCCATGATTCTGGCTCAGGTCAGGGTCTCAGAGTGGTGAGATCTGGCCCCTTGTCAGGCTCCTCACCGGGCACAGAGTCTGCCTAAGATTCTCTTTCCCTCTCCCATTGTCTGTCCCCACCCTCACTCCTCATCCCCACTCAAATGCATGTGCTCTCTCTCTCTCTAAAACAAAACAAAACAAAACAAAAATAGTGAAGGGAAAACCTTGAGTTGCATGAAATTATTTTTTTCTTATTTAACTGGAAGGGCTTCTGAGACACTGTATACTGTGTTCATCAAAAATCTTCAACATGGTGTAACATAGTGTGTTTCTCTAACATACTTGACCTTTTTTTCACCTAACAATGTAAGTAGCACAATATTATTGAAATCATGTGCTGCATAGTGCCATTTAATTTGAATTTAAATTAATTATATTTTCACTTCTAAGTTCTAAGTGGTTAGAGATAGTGCTTTCATATTTTAAGAGTATTTTATATGTTAAATTAAAATATATAAGTTATAAATTCTTGGAATACTTTAAGGACTCTCACAAAAGTCCTGTCTGCCTATTGTTTGTCACAAACCTACTTTTCAAATAGCCTGTTGCCATTCAATTGACTTGACTATTGGAAAAATGTAATTTGAATCTGTTAATAGAAGATAATATTTTTTCTTTTAAAAATTTACTTCTTTCTTGATTTAGTTATAAATAGTAAATAACTTATAGTGAAATAATCCAACCTATCCTTCATAGCTCTCAAAGGAATTTTAGTGAAAATAATGGGTTTTTATTTAGTGAGGTTTGCCCTTAGCACAGATTTTTAATATATTTACATGTAAGAATATTTGCAAATTAATTGACTCTTTATGTAGTTCTTGATTGTGGCAGCTGTGAAAATAATGATGGCAGAAAATAGAATCATACAAAAAAAAGGGGGGGATGCCTAGGGGGCTCAGCGATTGAGCGTCTGCCTTTGGCTCAGGGTGTGATTTGGGCTCCTGGGATCGAGTCCCACATCAGGCTCCCTGCATGGAGCCTGCTTCTCCCTCTGCCTGTGTCTCTGCCTCTCTCTCTCTCTGTCTCTCATGAATAGGTAAGTAAAATCTTAAAAAAAAAAAAGAGAGAGAGAGAAAAAAAGATAAAAGAGAATCAACCCAATTCTAGAATACCTCTTAGAAATCTCATGATTTATTTTCAAATTTCAGTCTAACTTTTGTGAGATAATCAATACCATTAAGTGAATTACAGTGTGCTTTTACTCAGTTGATAAATTTCAAATAAATCCCAGAAAGATTGCAGATCAAAACAAACAAATGCAGACATCTGCCATTAATTACCCTCCCCAAACCGATTTTTTTATTGATCTCATCATTATTCATCTTTTTAATGAAATTACAGAAGGTTAATTGTTCACGTCATGAATAAGAATCACAATACGTCAGATACTCTGAATCACATAAGTTTGTAAATTATTTTGAAGAAACTTATACTTAACCTAGTCCTTCTTCAAAAATGACAAAACTTTTAAGGGATATTCAAGAGATTTCTATTAAAAATTGATATTAGTTGAATGAAGACCTTTACTGTAGACATCCCCGGATGTTCTAGAACTTTTTCCTTTCCTAATCCACAGAATTTATCCATTTTTTTTTTTCTGACTTTGCAACTGTTCTTTGGAAATGTGACGATCTGTTGAGTGCTAGAAAGATAACACATTTATTTGTGAATAAATAATGCCTATGATGAGGTTTAGAAGTAAGAAAAGTCACCCTCAATAGCTGTAAGGAAATCTTATTACCAGGTGATGACATATACCTAACAGAGTCAGAGTAAGATGCAAAGTTTTTCTTTAAAAATTCCTTTAAGTCAGCTCTCAACCCATAAAATATCTACCTCAACTAAGCATCAAGAAACCTTCCTTATTTTTCACATCCTTAAAAAAAATAAAAACCTAGGTCTTCTGTATTTTTGTGCCACTACTACTTTCCCTTACCTTCCTGGTCCTGGTTTTCTCACAGGGGATCAGATGTAAGAATAATGGAAATATTTCAGGTTTTTTTCAGGTCTATGAAATCTTAAAATATCTTCAAATTTAAAAGCTACTAGAATTTCAGGTCCATCTGATCCATAAGCGCTTCTTATGATAAGTCTTCATTTCTCTTGTTATATTTGAACATGTCTTTCACCTGAACTCTTGCATCATGAGTGAAACAGCGTCTCTTTTTGCTTCCTGACTAAAGACTTACTGAGACTTGCATTTCCTATATTGGCATGGGTTAGGGCACTGAAGTTGGGAGGAAGTAAGGAAAGTGGACTAAGTTCCCAGGAAGGAAGTGGGGGAAATTCTGGTCTTTAAAAGACTCTCCCTAGAGAAATGCTTTGAATATATCCAAAGTAAGGATACTCTTCCCTCCCAGCTTAGTGAGTGGAGAGGGCTAGAGAGTGCTTCTCTAGGGAGCTTCCAGCCACATGTGGGGTGGTGTTGGGGGAGGATCTCTTCCTAGGATTATTGCCTCATTCAAGTCAGGAAAGTGAGTGAGTGGATTTTCTGAAGGGTTTATACATGGAGCTCTTACTTGTTCCTTATCTCTGGATGCCAGGAATCGCATATTCCATCTCATTTCCTTCCTTTGTATATTTGCACATTTCAAAATTCGCATTTCAAACTTCTAGTGAGGTACTGTCCCACGCTATGCATACTAACATTACTCTCTTCAGTTCTATTTTTTCCCACTGATGAAACCTTAATCTCCATCTAAGGAAACTTTTATTCCCATCAGCAGTGCTTTAGGGCTATATAATTTATATCTATTATGGCTGCAGCCTCTAAGTAAAGCCATAGTTTGTCAGACTGGGTTCTTTGAATATTTGTATTGGCTCCTCTCTTGCTCAGCCCACATCCCACTCATGAAGTAGGAAACAATACTTTCCCTGTGGTGTCATATTCAGTTATTTGAAAACTAGACATGATTGTGTTGTAAGTATTGAAACTTTCTCCTTTTGTATTGAGGATAAACAGAAGATAAGAAACATGACTGATTATCTCTCCCTTACCTATATACAACTGGAGCTAATCAAATTATAGTTTTCTGATAGATAAGCTTAATGAGCTTATCCCATGAGCTGCAATTTAATGGGAATGGATTAGAGTCAGAAGGGAATTTAACTTTAATGCTGTGTTGGGCTCAATGAATCTATCTGACATACGGAGATATTTACTCTCAATTCTAAATCCTTCCCAAGAGTAAGTAGGGGTTGCTTAAGTGAGTGTGGTCCAGTGGAAGTCAAGATTGAAGTGGTGAGAGATAATTCTCTTGAGTCCAAACAACAAAGGTATCACATATTTTATAGAGAATTTATGAACACAAATAAAACCAACTGAGCATTGTTTGGCCTTATATTATCAACATACACTGGCAATTTCAAATAAAGTCAATGATAAAATAAATGTGCTATTTTAAAACAAACACATATATACCTATATGTGTGCATATACTTGTGTGGGTTTTTTAAATAACATATTTATTTTATTACATATGCCTTAATAATTTGGAAAACTTCGTTATACAGTTATCCCTTGAATCACACCTATTCTGCTTTTAAAGAGTATACACATTTTTTAAAGAGTAAATTCATCAAGGAGTGACTGGGTGGTTCAGCTGGTTAAGCATTACCTTTGGCTCAGGTCATGATCCTGGAATCCTGGGACTGAGCCCCGCATCCACCTCCCCACTCAGCATGCAGTCTTCTTCTTCCTCTCTGCCCCCACTCCTGCTTGTGCTCTCTCCCTCTAGTGCTCTTTCTCAGATAGATATATGCAATCTTGAAAAAAGAAGGAGTACATTTATCAAGATTTGAATTTGTTTTGACTCACTTAAGGCTTGCCTTAGTCTCCAACCCCTATGGTGCTACATTTTCCTGCATTTAAATAGTGGTTTTAAAGTAAACAAAGATAAGCAGTAATTATAAAGACAACAAAACAGAAATTGAGTTATTTCAATTCTACGGACCAGTTGGAAATTATGTTTAAAATGTAAAACCCCAAATAAGATTGTGGATTATGAAATATAATATTTTGTTTGGAAAGTGCAAATTTTAGGTCATGTGATTAATCTATTTATGTTCTCTATGAATGGGGAACGTGTCTGTCTCCCTCACTGCTTTATCCCCAGAACTACACACAGTGCTTACCATGTAGTAGATTCTCTATAAATACTTATTGAATAAACAAATAAATAATGGAATGAATGAGTGTCTCTTAGCTCTTCTAAGTGTCTACCTCGCTGAAGTAGGATTTAAAAATGACCAAAATATAGTGTTAAAGCTGTGTGACAATTTAAGTCTTTAGTTTTTAGTGTCTATCTCATTGTTCTTCAATAAACTAAGATGTTTTACTTTGGAAACCTGTGTGATTATTGTAGGGGTAGTCTTCTATATTAGTAAATACATGAGGAAGAGAATTAACATTTATTTAGAGCTTGTTATTTTTAAGCGATTGTAGAGAATTTTAAAATTCATGTTTTATTTTAATTTTCACCATAACCTTGGGAAATAGCCACTGTTATCCCCTTCTTACAGATGATGGCAGTGGAATTGAGCATTGACTAGTAAGGGTCCATGCTTTTCCTTTTAGTGATTTTGAAACATCTTGAGGGCCCTACTGGGTACAGCCTATAATCAGAGAACATTGATGAAGTGCAGGAGGCACAGTGAGGATGATAAAGCAAAGTTCATCCACGTTTTAGCCGAAGGAGCAGGTATACATTTTGAACTTACAAGTGAAAATTCACTTGAATAAAGGTATAATAGTTTTAAAGTATTCAAATGAGCATACCATAGCATCTTTATCTCCCCACTACAATGTGCGATGATTCAGACAATTTCAACACAACTCAGTTTCCCTGGATGAGTTCTCTCCTCTCCAAGTAATCCCACCCATGCACAGAGATATTGAAAGACAAAAAAGGAGAAGCAAGAAGTTGGGAGTATGTAACATATGCCAGATATTCCAGGTAATTTTCCATAGACTTAAAAAAATACACTGGGACATATTAATTCCCTTGAATACTGGTTTGGTTATTCACTTCTTTTCTATATTAATAACAAAACCAACAAAAGAACAAGGGAAAGAGAAGGTTCCGATTGAGGAATATTTCTGAACTTCTAAGAACTTGAATAAAAATCTTCTTAAGTGATGAATTTTATTGCTGTGTATTTCTAAAATAAAGCAGCACCAGCACATTTGTGCCATTCATTTCCAATACAATTTGTAAAGTTATTACCTATTTGGAATATTACCCACTTTTCTTCATGTACAACATAAAAATTTATGATGGATACCCTTTAAATGTGTATCTAAAAGTATGCATTACAATAAAGTATGATTTGTGATGGGAATGAGCATTGCATCTTCATTTTTAATTACCTTTCTCTTATAAATGAACTCAGGAAAATATCAAAGTAAAATGTATCCTATCACAGAAGAATACATCAGGATGACTTGCTTATGATATTAAACATTCTCCATATTAATGACCAGAATTACTCCTCTACTAAATAACCACACAAATCTGAGTTCAGTTTATTTTTTTATGGAGATGATTATTGAATTATGCAATCTATATTCCTTTGCTCATTATTCTGTGATATAGTATTCCACAAAACAGAAATATTTGTAAGATTTAAAATATGCCCATTGAGTTCTGAGAGATTCTTTTATGTATTTTCTATTATCTTAGATAACAATTATGTTCATATATTCTAGGACACTAAATGATTCATAACTGCACTATCCTAAGATATTTTATTTTGTGTCATAAAATGTGGAGTGGTATGAAATAAAACTAAGCAAGATAGGCATCTTATGAAAATGAAACTTTCCACTTAAGTTTGGGAGCTACAACTTTATAAATAACATGCAATATCAGCAAGTTTGCAAAGAAATAAAGTTCAGAAATACATGGAAAACACAATATTCAGAAAAGAGCAGAATGTTAAGTATATATATTCATTTATTTTGTGATATGTTTACAACCTCTAGTAGTAGCCAGCAATAGATTATGTAAGGAAGACCATGCTCTAGCAGACAGGTAAAGTCAAGTCATTGCCAATCCACAATGCTTGGGAGCATGACTCAGCATGCCATATTCCAGGTGGTTTTAGAAAGTATCATCTCAGAGAATGCTGTTTTCACTTTCGTTTTTTTAGATGCAGAATATCTCCCCAAAGTAGTTAGGGTTTACGGTATTCTCAGGAGAACACTGAACTACCACACTTTATTTCCTTTATGTGTCAAATCCAATTCATGGGACTGAAAAAGATGGAAATCAAACCCATGCCAATCTCTTATTCTTCAGATGCAGCAGCCAGCCACAGGGGTCTCACATATAGGATGACCTCGGAGTCAAGGGAAGAAGCATAAAGTAGGTTTAGGGGCTTAAATGAGCTAACTCTGGACGGATGACATTCTGAGGAAGATATTTTCACTTCAGGGCAGCAAATGGAATTTTGATCCTTGGTGAAAGCAAGCAATTTTTATAAATTACCTAGAGAGAACAAGAGGGGCGGTGGGATTAGTCTGATGCCTTTGGGTATGTTTGATACAGGGACTTACCAGAGTCCCTGGGTTATTGAGGAACACAGGGCAGACTAACATCCTGCAGATACTCTCTAACATCAGATGGGGAATAAAAATAGGATCTTTTCATCATATAATCCAAAATCAAACAATTATTATGTGATAAATGAATGCTAAAAAATGGATATGCTTATTTAATATATAGTATTTTCTATGTTTTTAATACATAAAATTTCAATTCTTTAGAAAAGAAGAAGAGTTTCCTCTATTTTTTCCATCTTACCTCAATAATATATATATATGTATATATATATATTTTTTATTGTATTTGTTTATTCATGAGACACAGAGAGAGAGAGGCAGAGACAAAGGCAGAGGGAGAAGCAGGCTTCCTGTGGGGAGCCTGATGCAGAACTTGATCCCAGGACCCTGGGATCACACCCTGAGCCAAAGGCAGAGACTCAACCACTGAGCCACCTAGGCACCTAGGCATCCCAGCCTTCGATGATATTCTATTCTAGCAATTAATATGATTAACTATTAATTATTTCTTATGATTATTCAATAGCTCTCGATTTATCAATATTAGATACTGATAACCTACTGACTTACTTCCAAAAAAGATAGCAATTTATCATATTAAAATCACTCTGTCCACCTCTGTTTTTATTCCATCTAATATAGAATACTTATGTTATTTTTAAAACTTTGGTTGGTTTTTAATTAAAATGCCAATTTTAGACAACTTTTAAGATTATCTATTGACTCATCTTCTTATAAGGTACTTATACTCTTGTAAGATCCTATGCTCTTTCTGCCATGAACTTATATAAGCTAAAACTTTACTTTTATTTTGACAAGGATGAAAACAATTTTATTTTCTTTTGCAGCTGCAAGTCTTAGTGCTTCATTTGGTAACTTCAAATATTACATACTAACACAGATATTTCATTTCCAAGGTATGACAGAGTAAGTGATATTGGATTAGCCTTTCTACTGTAAAATGAAAAAAAAAAAAAACAGACAAAAACCAGGAGACAGCATGCAAACACAAATTTTAGAAGTATGGAAATCATGAAATGAGCTCAACAATCATTCCTCTACTAGTAGACAATTTTCTAATGATGGCTCAGCAAGCTGGTCTTCAAGAGGAATGACAATGGTTGAACTGGAATAAGAAGGCAGAGATCAGAATTGGCGGATATTCAAGGTGCTGAATTCTGTAGAAAGACTACTGAAGAAGCGGGAGTAGGCAAAGTGAACACCTACAAATGTGCATGAAGTTTCCTAACTAGTCATATGTGGAGGACCTGGTCTCACGCACACAATGGGAAATTCAATATGAATTACCATACTGCATTGACTATGGGGTTGAAAGTAAAATAGGCATTAGGGGTCACACAGTTATAAGAGACATTCATGGTGCCATCCGGCCAAAGTGGAGAAATCTCATTACCACCTACTTCGCATCTTATACAACTGAGACGTCAGAAAGACCATAGCTTATGAAGAATATGATGATCTAAGTAAGGCCTACACTATACTTTTCCCCGACACAGCTAAAATCCAGCCCTGACAAGGTCCACAGGAGAAACAGAGTTTGGAGATTGAATTCTACCAAGTTGGAAGAGCTTGGGAAACACTGTAGACTTTTCATAGATTCTTCCCAGGAAAGTGCTAACAAAGCCTACATAAGGGCAAGGTTATCAGCCAGTAAATAAACTCCCTACTGGAAAGAAATAAACATATTTAAGAAGAAGTTGATAGTCTCCATAATGTAACATCAAAAATGTCCAGTATAAAACAATAATTTAAATTAATTTAAGTAATAATTTAAACAGTATAGATAATTATAATAATAGTATGAAATAATAATTTAAAATAACTTTTAAAATCAGATATGCAAAGAAATCAAATTATATGACTAGCAGTGAATAAAACAGTCAACAGAAATCAAATCACTTATGTCTTGATGTTAGATTTAGCAGACAAGTTTAAAACAAATATTATTTAGTTCAAAGAAATAAAGCAGATTTTATAATGATTTTCAAAGAAATAAATAAAAGTGAACAAAATAAGCTGATAATGAATGTAGCTCAGAAAAATGGAATCTATTTTAAAAATTGAAAATTCTAAAACTGAAAATTATACTAACTGAGGTGAAATTTTTTTCTGTGCTTCATAGTAGGCTGAGGATGAGAAAAGAGTCAGTGAACTTGATCACTGAGGGAAAAAAAATAGGGGTACCCGGGTGGCTCAGTGGTTAAGCATATGCCTTTGGCTCAGGTTCTGATCCCAGAGTTCTGGGATCGAGTTCCATATCGGGCTCCCTGCAAGGAGCCTGCTTCTCCCTCTGTCTGTGTCTCTGCCTCTCTCTCTGTCTCTCATGAATAAATTAATAAAAGCTTAAAAAAATTATTCTACCTGAGTAACAGAGAGGAATATGATTGAGAGAAACAAGTACAGAATAGTCAGCAATTGCCAGACAAAATAAAACATCCTAATGTACACATACTAAGAATTCCGGGAAGAGAAGCATTTGAGAACGGGGTATAATATTTTTGAAGAAATAATGTAGAATAATTTCCCAAATGTAATAGAAATTAATCAACTTGCAGATGCAAACAGATTCAGTAGAAAATCAAAGATAATATGCAAGCACTTTGAGAAAAAAGAAAGATCACACACAGGAAAACAATAATACAAATTACCTACTCCTTATTAAAAATAATGGAGGCCTGAAGAAAATTGAGTGGTATTTCAAAAGGCTGAAAGAATGGAAAGCAAAACCTAATTCTGTCCACCTACTGTTCCATACAGTGAAAATATCCTTGAAAACAAGGGTAAATAGAGCCATTTCAGACAAATGAGAACTGAGAAATTCAGCTGCCCAAAGACCTGCACTACAAGAAATGGTAAAGGATATTTCTTATTTGAAGGATAATAACACTGAACAAAACCAACAAAAACATAGATGTATTGGAAGGTAAAACGAGTGCCAGAAAAGTTAACCCTTAGATAAGTATAAAAGAGTGCATATTTTTTCTTTTCATAATATTCCTCAGAGAGAACTGACAAAAATAGAATTAGTAAAATGCAAACTGTGGTTTATAATGCACATTGAAATACAAGATATGACAACAGCTCTTGGAATTATGCTTCCACTAGAAGAAAGAGTAGACATAGAGAATCATACTCCTGGGACATCATTTCATCGTAGAAGTCAGAAATGGGAGGTTGGAACTATAAATTGACAAGTGTGAGGTGTAAAGTGGGAGGTATAAAGGGCTAAGAAGTGTGAAGTGTAAAGTTTAAATAATACAACATGGATTCAAAATACCCTTTCATAAATCAACGATGCATATTTTCTTTTTTTGATGCATATTTTCAACTCCAAAACAAGTAGTATAATTTTTTTTAAAAAAGAGGTATACTGGGGATCCCTGGGTGGCGCAGCAGTTTGGCACCTGTCTTTGGCCCAGGGCGCGATCCTGGAGACTCGGGATCGAATCCCACGTCGGGCTCCCGGTGCATGGAGCCTGCTTCTCCCTCTGCCTGTGTCTCTGCCTCTCTCTCTCTCTCTCTGTGACTATCATAAATAAAAAATTAAAAAAAAAGATATTAAAAAAAGAGGTATACTTTAATATATTAAGAAAAGATACAGTACCCTACAAAAAAAAAAATAGAATGCGTACTGCCATCTGTGTTGAAGTAACTGGTACTCGTCTTAAAAATCTAAGAAACTGGACAAAATTAAAAACAAAATTTTAACCTGAGTCTTTTTCTCTTTGGATGTTACTTTCTTATATATAAAATGCGAGATTTGTTCTTGAACAATGATTTTTCAAATGCGTTAATGTAGACTGGCTCTGTCGGAATTATCTGAAGAACTGGTTTAAATATCATTTTTTCTTTTTTTTTTCCTTTTGAAGATTAGTTGACACATTACGTTAGTTTCAGGTATACCGCATAGTGATTTGACGAATCTCTACGTTAGCTATGCTCACAAATGTAGCTTCCACTTGTCATCCTTAAGCTATTGCAGTATCACTGACTGCATTCCCCATGCTGTGCCTTTTAGTCCCATGACTTATTCATTCTATAGCTGGAAGCCTGTACCTGTCACCCTCCCTCACTATTGCGCCCATCCCCACATCTCTCTCTCCTCGGGCAGTCAACAGTGTGTTCTCTGAATTCATGAGTGATTTTTTGTTTGCTTGTTTTGCTGTTTAGCTTCCACATATTAGTGAAATTATATGATATTTGTTGTCCTTTGTCTGACTTATTTCACTTTGCATATTCTTGCTTAAAAAGAGTCTTGCAGAATAAGAACTTCTAGGAACCAACCTATTCTAAAGAGCAATCAGGTATGAAAACTACAAAACTAAATGATCTTCAGTCTCACTTGCAGCTCATACATTCTAATCCCCTGAAAAAAATTAAATTTATTTGCTGTTTTACTTCCAGTAATAATACATCTTTAAGGATTTTTCTTATGAACATGCCATTAAAGCATCAATTAAATAGGCTTGCTTATGAATTTGGATGTTTAATGACCTTTTCAATGAAATGTTTCATCTTAATACCCCTTCACTATAAATGTCTCGTTAAAAGGAGAATACTCCCAGGAGCATATAGAAGTTCTGAATTTATAGGGTCAGAACTACAAATGATAAATAGTAGCACCTGGATGGATGTTACAAAATAAATCTTCAGAAACCAAATAATTAGTAGCGCAGGTTTCTAAACCAAATTCTATGTTTGCCAACATAAACACAAATAATTAGAGGCCTAGGAATAATTGTGAAATTGTGGACTCTTACATAATGAATGATGGTCAGGAATGGTGTGTATTTATCATTTCTTTCCTTTTATTTATCAAAGCATTTAAGCTCACTTGCCAATGGGATGCTGCCTTAAGAGCCCATTATCTGTTCCAAAAATTGATTTTCAATTAATCTGCATCTCCACTTCTTACCTTAGCCAATATACCTCCAGGAAACACTGCTCACTGAGAACATTAATTCATGAAATTTGATTAGTTGACACTTAATGGGCTCAAACTGACACTTCCTCCACCTCCTTGGGACATGTTAATTACACATTTGGTTTCTATAAGTATATATAACTAAATATAACTCTTAAGACTGTCTCACACATTATTGGAGACCAGGTCAAGCCAATTGATGACACTGTGCAGAGAGATGAAATGCCTACCTGAGTATCTGATACAGACATGACCTGGATAAGACCAGTTATTTCTTCCCCCACACATAAAAATATTTCCTAATATAATTTATTCTCAAATACAAATGTGTTCATCTGTAAATGAATATAGCCAAGAAGGTTTATTCAAGTGAAACAAACACAGAAAGAAAGGGGAAAAAATTAGATATGCCAAAATGATCAGTGTTCACTCCCACTCCCCTTTGCTATGCCCCTCCTCGCATATGTAACATGAGTGAGTCAGTGTTGTGAGCACACCGACATAGATACTCACAACTGGTGCACAAAACGAATCCAGTGACATGTAAAGAAAAGTTATATAAGCTTCATATTTTCATTGTCACACAAGGTAATGACAGGGTATGCCTTTATGACTAACTCATCGTAATCTCTTTTCTCATCTATTTCTTGCAAAAGGGAGCTGGGTTCCACAGTTCTGGAACTTTTTTTAGCCATGATCTTTTCTCAACCATCTTTTATGCCAATTTTGGAGAAAAAGATTTTTAATCAAGACTTAGACTAAGATCTTCCTCCTTTAAATTCCCCTTATGGATCATATTACTACATAATGAATATGTTTTTTCCTTTTAACTTAATAATTTTGTTTTGAATGTGAACAGTTTAAGTATAAAAGTATCTATTTCAGAAAATGTAGACTGAATAATCAAATAATTTCATCTTTAAGAGCTAATATTGATTAATGAGATCATTATGATTTGAGGGCAATTGATTAAGAGACTACAGATTCTAAACCTACTGAGTAGATGGGGTCCTTTTTGAAACTTGTGGCCTTTTAATTATACATTTATTTGACATTAGTTTTAAACCCCCAAATAAATTATATTTGTAATCCATTTTATAATAAAAAATTCTTTTATATTTGGCCTATTTTTTTAGTTTTTCCTTGTATGAATCTGAATGTCTATCTGCTATCATTTTCTTTCTACCTTAAGATTTTATTTTTTTTATTATTTATTAATTCATTTATTTAAAGATTGTATTATTTACTCATGAGGAACACAGAGAAAAAGGCAGAGACGCAGGCAGAGGGAGAAGCAGGCTCTCTGTGGGAAGCCTGATGTAGAACTCCATCCCAAGAGCCCGGGATCACAACCAGAGCCAAAGGCAGATGCTCAGCCACTGAGCCACCCAGGTGTCTCTGAAGATTCTATTTTAATATTCATTTTAGTACAGGCTTCTTGGCCATCAGTTCATTCAGATTTTGTCTGAAAGTCTTTAAATCCATTTCCCTTTGGAATGATACTTTCAACGGGTAGAGATTTTCAACACTATGAAGATGTCTTTCAATTACATGTGTCCTTTTTTTCTTATTAACCATCTGCAGTTATTTTTTATTCTACATGTATTGGATTTTCTTTTTTTCTCATTTATTTTCTGTATCAGTGGTTTGTGGTAATTTCATTATCATATGCCTTGATGTGTTTTTCTTGATACTGTTTGAGGCTTATAGAGGTTCTTAAATCTGTGATTTTATAATTTTCACCAAGTTTTGAAAATTTTTGACCATTACAAAATAGGCTATGTTTATATCAATAATTAAATTGAGATTATTAAACTCTCAACTATAGGTTTCCTTCCCTGTGAATGTCACTCTATGTCAGTTACTCATGAGCTAAAAAGCTATTTTTTTCCTACCAACCTTTTCTTCAAGTCTTAACAACAACTCCTCTGCTCTGATCATCTAATTCCAGAAAACTGATCTTGGGACTATCATAGATTTTGGGGACAGCAATGAGAGAGGGGGATGTGGTTCTCTCCTATGTATACATTGTATATGCAGAACTCTCCATTTCCCACACCACTGCTGTTACAACAGGTAAAACCTTTCAAACACCCTTCAAGATATACTGATAGGGATGCCTGGGTGGCTCAGCAGTTCGGCATCTGCCTTCGGCTCAGTGTGTGATCCTGGAGACCCAGGATTGAGTCCCACATCGGGCTCCCTGCATGGAGCCTGCTTCTCCCTCTGCCTGTGCCTCGGCCTCTCTCTCTGTGTCTCTCATGAATAAATAAACAAAATCTTTTTTTTTAAAGATATACAGATAATAGATGTAAGGAAGTTCTATAAAATTTCTCCTGTTCTTACAGATGCAAATTCAACTCCAACATTTTCCTTAAAGTTTCTCTAAAGATATGACTTTCAATTTTTGGCTAATATTTTCTCTCAATAAGATTTTGAAAATATGCATCTTGGGAACCAATGTTGCTTACTTGAAGTGAATACAGTTCTGCACATTTCCAGCCCAGTTTGAAATTAGAGGGGGACACATAACATGCTGTGGAAAATGGACATGAAGTAGAGATGGTATGTGTTCCATGTATGTATACCTACTCTTCCCCTAATGACCAAAGAAGCCTATTTGATTCTGTGTCTGAGTGACTGTGTGGAGCAGGCCTAATGAGCCTCAATGAATATATAACATGATCAAGAAGGAATTTTTGTTACCTTAAGCAGCTGAGAATTCAGTACCCAAGGATGCCTGTTACTGCAGCATAGCCTGTCTTCTTTTGACAAGTAGACCATCACGTATTCCTAAGTTTAGCAGTTTGTTTTTACTAATGAGAGATAGAGTATATCAAATAGTTGAAAATTTTAAAACAGTGTGGATGGACAGCATTTAGAATAAATATTTTATAACATGATGTGCTACATTGATTTTGCATAGTACTTAATGGCACATTTTGAATCTAAAAGAATCCATGCAAATTTTTATTTATTTGTGTATTTATTTATTTACTTACTTATTTACCAACTTTATTCAGTAAATCCTGAAAAAAGATTATTGGCCCCAGAAAACAATTCAGTTGCATTTAAAAGAACCATTATTGTTGACGGGGTCCGAGATTGGCCAACTATTCTTCAAAGTCAGCATTTCCTTTAGAGATCACAGTTGACTACATTTCATGGTTTTCTTGCATCTAAATTTTCAATTAATAGGATGTGGAAAATGTGATGGAACCCACTTTCAGGCCAAGTCCCTCATTATTATTATTTTTTTAACCTAAGGTGATCTGCACAGTCAAATGTGGGAGAAGGTAGCACCACCTTGAATAATTCTATCATTTTAGTTCCTGAATAACTCAACTGAGCAAGAGTCCCCTACAATAAACTTTATGTGTGACAGTGTTAAGCCACACTTCTCAGTGTTAATGAACTAACTCACTTAAGAAGCTGAGATGTCAGGATTTATCTGTATCAGCATTTAACTTACTTTAACAAATTATTTAACCCACGTAGCTTCAGCTTTTCTTAGTTAAATTCAGGCAAACAAAGGGCAAGTTTCATTCCTAACAGAAATAATCATTGCACAGAAAAGATCAAAAGCCCAAAGTGCAAAAGTGCTCTAATTAATCTTTTTAAATGGTTTCAACAACTGATATTTTAAAGCCTCTGCTTATCAAGGGATTTGTTTTTACATCTCAGAACAAGGCATCTTCATATGATTTCTGTGTTTCTCAACAAGGCATTCATGACTTTTTTTAATGCTGTGTCTTTGTCCCTAGGGCTCTTCTTTAAATACCTAGTCCTGAAAATTCTTTGAAGACTTTGCTTCAATGTTATCTGATCTCTAATCACCGGATCGGAAGTTATGCCCTTTCATTTGATTATTCAATTTATTTGGTTGTTTTCTATGATAAATTGTCACATTTTCAGTTACTATATTTGGTCTTTTAAGTTTATTTCTGAATCCTAAGTAGAGAATAAACTACCCCAGGGAAAGCATCACATCTTGATTTATTAATGGCGTCTAAGTGCCTAGCTTTGGAAGATAATCTTCAATGATCATTTTGAAGTAGTATAGAGAATAAATCGGTCAGAAGTGCAGTAAGAAGCAAAATGTAGGAGGTGGGTGGCAGGGGAGGCTAAGGAGGGATAGGAGGAGGCTTTTGCAGATAAGAACAAATAAATGTTTAGCAGTGCCACAGCAAGTATAAATGAATAAAATAACTACATTGACTGAAACTGAATAGTAATCAAAACAATGACTGGGGATCATCCATGGATTAATCCCTGAGTAATCAGAGAGAAAAAAGGTGGTGTCTAATAATTGCAGAAATAGATATATGTTACTTTTTCCCCCCTCTATTACGTTGGTCCTTCTCCAACAGAAAGGTTTTCAATGATGTTTGTTAAGAATAAAATTCTGAAGCCAGAATTGAATAGAATAGAATTCAGTAAGCCAGGATGTAGTTTTTTTGGTGTTGCTCCCAGGAGTAGTACAGTGAAAATGTAGGAAAATTGTGTGCCTAGATTAAGAAAATTATTTATAGTGGCAGCACTAAGGGCAACTAAGTTAGCATGTAGTGTCTGAGTGCAAAAGATACTTGTCCGTTTAAAGGAGATCACTTCATAGCAATAGAAACAGCAGGATGGCACAAGCAAGAAATCACAAAACAGAAGGAGACATATGCAGGAAAATGTAGTGAAGTGCATAAAACCGATAAGCTCAGTAAAGAAGGCCATCACCAGTGGTTAAAACAATAGCAACAACAACGACAACAACAAATTTATAATAAATTTGTAAAGCTCACATAGATGTAATGATATTTGGGTTCTGAATGAGTACAAAATGTGTTTCTACACCTCTTACAACACACACAAAAAAAACGAATAGCACTATGATCCACTGCCATAATTCCAGGTATGCATAGAATCAGTGTATTTTTTTTTTATTTTTACAAATTAATGGCTCAACTCCTTCCTTGATTAAATTAACCTGACAACATATCTTTTTTTTTTTTTTTTTTTTTTTGAGTTTTGTTTCTCTTGTTACTCTTGGACTATAAAAACTTTTTAATGGGATTTATTCAGTCCAAAAGAATTACATATATATTTAACCACCAGACCAGAGAAAGCCTTGTAAGAACTCAACATCTTTACTGGTAGAACCATGTATTACCTGCTGCCATTTCCATAATGTCCTTAATGTGTCATTTTTGGGTGCTGGTTTCCCATGACTGGGGCATTCATTCCACTACATAAATCTCCTCCTATTCTAATCAAATAGAAAACTGTGTGTGTGTGTGGCAGGGGTGCAGAAGAATATGACATTAACTATTTTGAGATATTAGACAGCAGGCTGAACAGGATTTTCTCCTTGAGAGAGAGGGATAGAGTTCGAATGGAGTGAACTCTAGGATCTGTCTGATTTTCTACTTGGATATATTTAACTGATTTGGAGAAAAAGGCAAACTCAAGCTAGTTAAGGTGAACCCATCAAGTTCAGCAGATGAGGATCAGAATTTAGGATGCCTGAGTTAATTAGATGATGCTTGCCAGATTAAGGTACCAACGTGGAAGGAGCTATGCAGAAAAGAGATCCTGAAAGCTGTATAGAGATCCCATTGAGTCTTGGGTTGACTTTGTACCTCCAAATGTGAGGGGTACGTAGGGGCCAAGGGCAGGCTCCCCCAAGATGGAGCACTTTGGCATGAACATTACTTTGAGCTAAAAGCAATCCACGGCCAGCAGATTCAGAAAAACCTCTTTAGCTTCCCCTCAACTGCCTGCTTTAGTAGGAAGAGAGATATTAACAGAGACTCCCTTTTATCTAGGGCACTGACCTGCATAATAGGGCAAGCGTTGTTTTTAAAAACATCTCCTTTCATCTCCCGACTAATAACTTTTCTTCCCAACCTCGCACTTGTATCCTCAGACCCTACCCCTCTCCTTAGCTCATATAAGCTTCATGTTGCCTGTATTTTGTAATTTCATGTCTGTGTGTAGATTCCTCCGCATGCCTATTAACTTTGATTTTTCTTGTTTATCTACGTCATGTTGATTTGATTCTATGTCCAGCTAGAAGGACTAAAGGGCAGAGAAAGCTCTTCCTCCCTGATAAATAAAACTTCTAGAGACTGGGAAAAATCAACCAACCACCCAACCAACCAGAGAAACAAAAACAATCAAGATGTTATATGGTAAATATTCTTCAGAGTACAAAGTTGGGAGACATTCAAATTCTTACCAGAGTGAAAAGACCTTGCTAAAGCAGGACATTTGGTGGAGGTACCAAATGGGAACACCTTAGTAATAGAGCTAAATTACCATGAGAATAAAGGATATTCTAATTCAGAACTGAACAAAAATTGAAAATAAAGCTGAATAGATTCAAACTAAATTGTAAGTAATTTAAATGACTATCAAACACACTTCAACATTTTGTTTGGTATCTAATTATCTTTTAATTTTAAAATTAAAACATGGTCAATCCAGGAATATCCTTGGACATTCTTTAAGTCAAGGTGACAAATTCCAAATCCAAACAATTAGTTACTAGATAGTCAAAAAAGCAGTAAAATGTGACTTATAACCGAGGCAATGTATGTGTGGTGGGGAGTGAATACAAATATCTAAAATTTAAAAAAAATCATTGAAGGCATTTGCCAGAAAATAGATGCTGATGAACAAAATATCACCAGACCTGATGACACAGTTATAGAATTGATGTAAACTGAAGCACACTGAATAAAAAGATAGAAAAAATTAAAAATTCGTGTTTCAATGATAGTACTATAGTTTGACATATGCGTAATTGGAATCTGAGAAAAATACAGGAAAGGGCAGGTAAAACAGTTGAAGAGATAATGGTTGAAATTTTATGAAAATTATAAACTCACATATCATAGAAATTTAAACAGAAGGAAAATTACACCATATCATATTAAACTGCTAACCAAAATGAAAGCAAGAAAACATTCAAGGCAACCAGAAGCAAAGATAGTGTAACAATGATAAAAATAATGTCAGACTTTAGAAAACTAAAAAAGTCAGAATATAAATAATAATTCCATTAAAGAACTGACAGAAAAAAATACCTTATTGTAAAATTCTAAATTCAGGGGAAAAATATCTTTCAGATAAATATGCAGATTAAAACTTAAAAAATAAAACAGGAGAGAATTCATTTCCAGGAATTGGACATACAAGATAATATCAAAGTTATTCAGGTTAAAAGAAAGTACTACCAGTTAGAAAATTATATAGATACAAAGGAATGAATAGTGTGAGAAAATATCATTCTCTCTCTCTCTCTTTTTTTTTTTTTTTTAGCTTTTAGGTGCTTTGTTAATTTTATAATGCATGTAGAACTAAAATTATGCTAAAAATAGCATAAATGA